>NC_080593.1:137875379-138179665 GCF_027887145.1 Ammospiza caudacuta
GGTGGAGTACGGTGGGGGAGGGAGGGGTGAAAGAAGGGAAAGATGGTGAGGCTGCCTGAACATAAACAGAGATAAGGAGAGGGAAGGAACAGCTCTTCACTGTGGGACAAAGAGATTCTATTAAAGAGATCATTAATTTGGATTCTGACCTCCCCCATTGTTGAATCAACTCCAGCCACCAGGAGGCAGGGAGAAGGGAGACGGAGAGATAACCATCACTGTCTGCATTTGCTGTTGCCAGAGTGTCTGATGAATCTCCTTCACCCTTCTCATCAGCATGTCTGGATTTAATTTGGTTTTCTCTTTTCTGTGCAGTGCTGCTGTGGAAAGCCACGGATTTTCACTCATTTTAACAGTCAGCTGATATATTCAACAGGGAGCTTATTTTGCTAAATAAGCTACAAAGCAAAACACCAAGAAGCACATTGCAGTGAAATAAAATACAGACTCTAATTGATGCAGTAGTTTTGAATAAATCTTTCCATTGTCACAGTCAGCATGCTAAATGCCAAGGCCTGTCAGCACCACTTCTTAGTTACCTACCCAAGGTAATCATACAGCTATTCTCATTGCAGAACCCAGCTGTTAGCAATACCAGTTTATGATGTTTTACTCAAAAAGAATTTTTAAAAAGGAAAAAAAAATGACAAAATAAATGGCTCCATTTTGCAAGATTGTCAGATCCCATCTCTTCTTGCAGAGCCAAAAGAACCTGGAGACCAGTGTGAATGTTTGGCTGGGAGTGCATGAGAGTGATGCCCCAGCAGAGAACTGGAATCAGTTTGTTCAAAAGCCTTGCACTGGGCCACTCTGCCCTTTTGTGGAGAAATGGCCTTGGGGAAGTAAACATCTGCAAACAGCCCATTCCACAAAAGGTTTATAAATACTAAATTTGCTGTCTTTAGTTATGGAATGGTGATACTTTTTGTCTGTTTGCAATTTCAAACTCTGCATATAACAAGGAACAGCAGCCACTTTGTCCTTGGAGTTCCGAGTCTGTAGGAAAAAGAGGTATCCAATACACATTTAAGACTGAAATTTTATATGTGTCCTTCTGAGGGGTTACCTAAGTGCATTTACACTCTGAACGTGTAAAGTCATTATACAGGCAGAATAGGAGGAAAAATGAACATCCAGTTTGTGAGAAATGGGAGGCAGAGGGACCAGAAAAGGGAATGCCACTGATTGCAGTCTTCTGTTATTGCAGGCCAGATATCACATGGCCCCTTTCACAAAATTAATGGTTTAGTGAAAAAAAATGCTCTGCTACCAGTCTGGCCCCAAACTCTGTGCTGTGCACTTCAGCTGGCATCTCTGAGTGATATGTCAGATTGTAATTAGACCTCTGAAATTAGAAGAAAAAGAAAGGCCTTTTGGCTTTTTGTGCCAAAAAGGTTTAAATAATTTAAGTATTTAACTTTCCAGAAATGGTAGTATATTTTTCAGGGAAAAAAAGGTGATTTTTATATTATATTTATTTTCTTCTGTTTTTCACAGGTGGCCCTTCTCTTACATTGAAGAGTCAAAATTTGTCCTGGTAAATTTACCTGTTATATCAATTTAGCTCAAGATTCCGCCGTTGTGAAAAAAATCACATTTTATTTATCAAGGGATATTCAGGCAGGTCCTACAAAAAAGTATTATTGGCCTGAAAAATCTTCCCTAAAAACATTTTAGAATTTATTCATGATAGTCTGAAGAGGATTTTTTATTCCCCAAGCTACTGTATGGAAAGGATAGAATTTTGTATTAAATTCTAACAGCTCAAAAATTGTATGAAAAGATAATAGTTTTGTATTAAATACTAAAGGACTTTCCTCCATGCGGATATAAGCAAGTTCCAGAGGAACTAGTAGTTATGCTGCAGAAGGATTTTTCAGGCTTAAGAGAGCTTGGGGGAGGGTGTTTGAGTGCATTAGTATTCATTCCATGTTCTTGCCTGCTGTTCCACATGCACTATTTTGTGCCTCCACAAACTGCTCTGGATGCAGATCAAAATTATTTAAAATAATTCACAGAGAAAAAAAAACAAACAAAGCAGCAGTTTCTATGTATTTCCACATTGCCTTCATTTTCATTGACATTTACTGTTAGCCTTTTTATAGCAATATGAAAAAAGATGGCAGAAGCAGAGAAGGGAAAGGCTTTGTCTGATAAGAAAGGCTTTTACATTTTAGGGGGAAGTTCTCACAACAAATCAGAATGCTGTTAGCTTTCCTTGTGCAGTCAGCATCAACAATTTAAAGCAGCAGCACTGAATTCTTTAACTGAAAGGCCACTTTAAAGTTGTTGTTATTACTATTACTATTCTTTCTTGTTTGCCATATCTGTTTTTACACAGGAAAAAGTATATTGATCTCTTCTGTGTTAATACTTTTTAGTAGGGTGAACACTCACTTCCCCTGATTTTATTTTCCACTTCTGAAGCCTCCTGAGTCTTCAGGAGTCCAGGAACAGACTGCCACGGAGCCAAGCTTCCATCTCCTGGAGCTGAACTCGCAGCTGCAGGAACACTTACTGGGAAACCTCACTAAAGATCAAGTGAGCACCCTCTCCTGCAATATATATTTATCAAGCAAGTTCTGCTTTACTCCCATGAAAAAATAGGCTTCTTACTAAATGCTTGGGAGGAACCTTTAATTTCTTGTTCACTGACAGGAGCCTGGTTCATGGCCCATCACCACTGGCTGTAGGCTCCTTCTTTAATATTTGTCGTCGTAGTGAAATTCTTGAATCCTGATTGAAAAGGAGCATGGTAATGTGCAAACTTGTCTTACAGTACAAAGTTGTATTGCCTACTCTGAGAGCAGGCCAGAAGAATCCCTGTAGCTCTAGAAACATGGAATTGTATGGAGATCAACATGAAAGAAAGAAATTAAAAAAAAAAAAAAGCCTAGAAAGTTAAGGGTAAGCTTCAAAAGCAAAATCTCAAAATCCCACCAGGAGAGGACAAGCTTAGAAGAAAGCTGAAGGGGAAGTTTATACATTTTTGGAGGCATGAATAAGGTGGATTCAGGGAAGAGGTGCATCTTACATACACATACACACACAGAGAAGTCAAATGTCCAATGTTCAAGATTCACATTACATGAAACACAGTGAACTCTCAGTGCTAACTGAGGCACAGTATGGTAGATGCAAAATCTTTAAATCAGTGTGTTCCCTTGTGGACAATAATCACTGACTCTGGGCAATCTCTTTTAAAAAGTCCTGGTCCCTGCTGGGTGAAGTGCTGGAATCTGTGCTGTTGCCCTCAGGGTGCCACTCTGCTGAGTTCAAGATGAAGAATAAATATGCATGAAGTCGACAGTAAGTTTGGCTTCCACCAAAGCTTAATTTAGCTCACTTCTCAGTGCTGAATAAGATAAATTAAAACCAATAATTAATAGTTCTTTTAACACAGGGAGTAAAGAGCAGCATGTGATAAAAATGCTAAATCTGGGGAAACTTCAGAGTTGGAGGATAAAGACTGTACAGTGCATTCCACATTGGCAAGGATGTACCACATACTTTGCAGGGCACTGATGGACTAAACAAAAGAAAATGTCTGGTCAGAGGAAACAAAGGAATGCACTGCAGCATCCAGGAAGGATGTAGCACAGTCCACACCAGCTGGAATGCCTCTCCTGAGGTGTCTGAAATTCCTTCCATCTCCTCCCCACTCCTGTTTTTAGTTTTCAACCTTCTCTACCAAGAAAAGGACAAAAGCTTTATTATGCTTGAAGTCTGGTCACAAACAAAACTACCTAAAAGGTGCTTCAGAACATTTAGTACATGAGCATGTGCTATTTCTGCAGGGACATGGCAAGCTTTCCCAGTGACTTTTGCCATCATCCACAAATTGCATATTCTTTCTGCATTACTTCACAAAGGCCCCTCCTTTTTCTTCTTAGTTTGAGCCACTGCACTCACTTCTTTTGAAGCCAGAAGCTGCAGAGCTGGCATTGTACAAGGAATTTCAAATAAATTCTGATAGCCACTTTGGAGAGGAAATATTGGGTGTTCATTATTGATTTTGTTACTTTATTGTGATTGTTTCTGTGTATAGTTGTAAATGAGGTTTTTTTGTGGGTGTGCTGTGCAACCTGCCTGAGGAAGGCAGAATACATAAGAAATTCTAGAATGTTTTTCAAAGTACAGCAAGTCCAAGGCAGAGAAGTATACATTTTGTAATATAAAGATACATATATATTATACATATATTGCATACACTTATGCCTGCTCATCAAACACTCATTGCTCCCAGCCAGAGAGGGTGGGTAGAGCAGTAAGTAAAGAGTCTTCAATATTCATTCAAGAAGGGTGATCTATGAATGATGAAGACAAAGAGGTGGCTGGGGGAAAATGGGCAAGCTGAGGCTGGCCTCAGTGGCATGGAAAAGGAAACAGAAGCCACATGAAAAGAGACATAAATATAAATAGTAAGGGAAAGAACCAAGCCACTCTCTAAGGTGTGGACAAAATTCTTAAACTCAGTTCAGTGAGAATAGGAAAGGTTGTTGGAGAAATTCAAATCAGCATGGCATTGATATGTCAGACAGCAAAGCCAGGAACTTTGTATAAATAAGGAGAAAAGCAATGCTCTGTGTCTGAAATCACTGTATTTCTAAATGCTATCTAGGTAACTCATAGAATTGTCATGCAGATTGCTTGATGTTTGCAGCTGAGAGATATTGCTTTTACACTAAATATCCTTATTTTGTTTGATTCCACAGTAGCTTTTCTGTCCAACCTCAGTAAAGTCTACACTTGAGGTTCCAGTCTCTTACCTCACCTGTATTTCAGATTGTACAGCACTGAAAGCCCCTGCTGTACTGTAGATGTTTACTGTCACAAGAAGCAGCCACGGTCCTGTGTCCAGGAGGAGCCAGCTTCTTCTCACAGATGACAACTGCCTTTAACTGCTTTCCTGGTTGAAAGGGGAGAACCTACCAATCCACAGGTGGTGAAACCATTTCGCTGTAAATTATACAGACTGTCCATCAAGCTTCACAAACCAATAGCTGGTTCACAGCCGAATGAACCCAGTGTCTGAGAGATTTGAATTCAGAACATGTAGAAAAAACCCTCAGGCGTCCATGCAAAATTCATTGAAGGACGAAAGTGGCATCATTTCTGGCCCAACAATCCTGCGTATGCGGAAAACCAGAAGGAGGGAAACTTGGTGCCATGTTAATGCTGCCCAAATATACACAATGAAGTCAGACTGAAAGCAATGAAATTGCAGACACTCCTCATGAGCTAAGAGGACCATTTTCCTTAACCAGTGACCTTCAATTACAGAGTAGCAAGCAAATTAGTAGAGACAAAAAAGAAAAACCTGTTAGCCAGAAAATCTTACTGGCTAAAGCTTGTCTTGTTTCAGTTCCAGTTTTCATAGCTTTTCGGTAAAATATGTGCTGTCTCTTTCTCTTTTGGAGTACTGGTTTTAACTGGAAATGTTGATTCTGGGAACAATGAATTCCTTCTTATCAAATGGGGTTTACAACCGAGTTTTTCATAAAACTTCAAAGGTTTCTGAGTACTTGAAGGATCTGAAGCATTGCCTTGAGCCTACTGATGTCACAGAGATCAAGTTAGGAAAAAATTCAACGCCAAAAATGGCAAGGGCAGGAATGGCTAAATACAAGTGTCATTTCTCAGTTCACAGATCTTCAGCATTCCTTGTGCTCATGCTGGTTTGTCTGTAGGTTGGAGTGACTGCAAAGCAGACTGGGATGTAAATTTACAGTGCAGCAGTTTGGTGACCCCTATACAAAGAGGGGGGTTACTCTGAACTAGTCATCTGAAAGGTAGGAATCTGATCTTAGACAGTTCAAGTTGTTCATACAACCTGCAAAATTCACAAATCCAGCTGAATTACATGGTGTCAATCCACTTCAAAAGGCAACTAGGGAAGATAACATCATCTACCAGCAAAGGGTGGCCACACAGGGAACCAGCACTCTTCAAATTCACAAGCTGACTTAATTCCCTAGATAGACAAGCCCAGACAGCAAATAACATATGTCCTTCTTAACTTTGAAATTAGAGATGTTTCTATTTTTTTTCTTCTTTTTATGGCTGATACGCTATACATCTTTTGTGACCTAATTTACCAGTTCCTCCATCACAACCTTCGAATCCTATAATCCAAATCAAGTATAGGAAAAGCTCCATTCTTCCTTCTCTGGATGCAGTTTGACAAAAGGGATTTTCCTTTTTGTATATTAGCCCCATGTATATGCCCCAGATCTACAAAACAAGCCAAAGTCTCAATAAAAAAAAAATTAGACACATCCACTTAAAAGATAAAACAAGCCACACAGTTAAAACAAAGATAATCATATAGGTATAAGCTTTCTCTTGACAACATTATTAGCTAAATATCTTTTCTCTTTCTTCAGTATATATCGGCATGAAATCTTTTCCCCAAGGTTTCTGAGTTATATTAGAGAAAAAGGTTGGGGCAATAGCTGCAGGTTTTCTCCTACTTGGTCAAATCTGACACACTTTCCTGGTACCTGCACCACCACACTGCCTGCAGATTAACAGTTTTCTTTAAACCTCCATTTTCAAAGTGTTCTCAGTTCAGATCATCAGCTCCTACAATTTACAGAGAGAGATTCATTTCTATGGGACAGCTGTAATAGCGTGGTAGAATGCCAGATTATTGCCTTCTTGCTGCTAATATGTTTGTTTTCAGAGCCAATCAATCTTTTAAAGATTCCTCTTCCCCTTAGTTTGACATAAATCTCTTAATGACGAGTCTCTGAGTGTTCTCTAAATGCAACATGTGGTGAACTCTACATCCCAAGGCTGAAGCCACAGTCTTCCCACTGTTTGTTGGGCTTGGGCTCAATAAACATCACACTGATATATTGAGATGACTCAGAGAGGCAGTGTTCACCTGCCAGCACCAACTCACTGGTTGGGACTTGTGAATTTTTCCAGATATCAGACAGGCTTGAAGAGCAAAGCCATTTATAGACCTGGTGATTATAATGATGCATGGGAACAAAAATAGATTTACAACAATAATAACATCCAGGACAGCAATACAAATAGTGAGGATAAAAACCAGAGAAAGATAAACACCTGTCTGGAAATATGACTACTAGTGAATCAATAAGTTGATGTTCTAGCCAAAGCACATCACTGCAAATTGAAAGCAACGTAGTGTTGGTAACCTTCAGCCTGCCCAATGCAAGTTGTCCTTTTTCTCCAGTCTTATGTACTGTTACAAGTTGCAGTGAACCACTTCTGTTAACTAGAGGGCTGTTTCTACACCATTTTAACTAATGACTATTAAAATAAATTAGTTATATTCCCATAACATGGAATGGAGTACTTAATGCCTGTAATACTCAACAGTTCAGATTTGTTAGTGAAAGAAGAAAACCTGATTTTTTAGTTTCTTTTCCTATAACAGTTTGTAATCTTCTATGAATAATGGATACTTGAAGGCACTTAACTTTCAAAAAATAATTTCAGGCTGTGTCTCTTCTCTGTTATGGCATGTAGTCACAAACGTGGTTCTTTTAAACACTGCTGAGAACAACTTGGTTGTAGCATGGACAAGTGTTTATTACAGGGTTTACTGCCTTGTCCCATGATTCTATGCTCTGCAAACGCAGTTCTTAACTAATTCCCAAAGGCAAAGTGGCAACGTTGTAAAACACTTGTGAAAACATTCAAACTGCAGTTTAAACCTTGTTAAAGCACAGTTCTTCTTGGGAAAGTGACACTGAAAATGGCAGTGTGGGATCCTGTATTTATTGTGTATGTGTGATTTCAGGATCAAACATGTTAAGTACAAGCACACAGTTCTCTGCTAACATCCACAGCCAGCTCTACAGAGATTAGATGGCTGAAAAGTTCATGTTCATGTCTGGTAAAGGTGATGGTCTCCTTAGCAGCAGTCCCAACACGCTGTCATCGTTGAAACAGATACACCTTGTCACCCTTCCATTTAGCTGAATGAGCTTGAGGAGGATCTGTTTTCTTCTCATTAACCTCTGCCAGTTTTTTCACTGCTTAAGGATGAAAAACATCTTTTCAAAAAAAGTCAGCACATCTAACTCTGAACAAAAATATACACAAAATAGTTGTGTTGAAGAAGATCCCTCTTCTTAACAACAGCACCATTTTCAGCTGAAGAATTTCAATGGCTTTCTAATTTGTTTTCTGCTCTGATTAATTGCATAAAATACTTCCATCGCTAGAAAATTCTGATATGAACGCTACTGTCCATACACATTAACCTGTTTAAATAGGCTTATGAGCTACAGTTTTATTTCTTGACAGAGCCAGCTGTTGTGCATTTATGGCTAGTACCAGCAATGAGAAGACATAGCCCCATCCAAAGCCCAGTGAAATTCAGTTAACAGTGTCAATTAAACACAAGGAGCTTGCTATGCAGTTGGTGCTTTTCTTTCTGCTGTATCTGAGATGAAGGCAATCAGCCTCACCTCCCTCCCAAGATCCCCTGACTTGACACTGGAGCTGCTTACAATCAGAAGAGACACATTGCCATGTCCAGCTCTTGGCCTTTGAGAGGATAAAAGCAGTTTAATGTAAACTTCTACTTATGAACTTAACAACTTCTGCTGATGGGTTGCTGTAGCATTATGGTTGACACTTGAAGTTGGTCCCTGCTTGGAGAACACCATACTCACACAAAGCTATCCTAACATGCTCAAAGATGTCCATGCCAGGAACAATCCTTCCCACTGCTCCACAATGAAAATGTGGGAATGTACAGGTAAAATCCATCTATTGGCACTACTGTGCTTTTACCTGGGTGATACATTCATAAATATATTTAAGAATAAATGCTAAAGTATTAAAAAGTTGTGAAAAGATTACAGGAACATTTGCATCATCCATTCCAGGTACAATACTAATCAAGTGGTGACTACTGCCCATCAAATACCAGCAATGCTCCCTCAGGTGGTCGGCTTTCTGTGCCAGTTTTCACACCGTTTCTCACAGAGAATTTACCACTAATTCAAGTGTCTTGAATTTTTATCATCCTGACAAGTGTAACCAGAATCTGTTTCAATCTTAGGTTATGCATCAAGTTATAGATTTGTAAGGAGGCACGTGTGAGGCTGTCCTTGAAGATGACAGTTTCCAGACAATACAGCTGAATTTTTATGAAACAATATGCAGGCTTTTTCCACCTAACTCTTGCCAATCCTGCTCAGCCTTGTGACTCAAAGGGGAGAAACTGCACACCCATTGCCAACAGGGGCCCCAGTTTTAAATGCTCAAGAGCTGGCATATCCAGAGCTGAGGTTTTGGTCTGGCCTGTGAAAAGGGAGAAAAAACCATCTGTGAAATCTGGAGGCACATCAGGTTTGGCTTCTTCCCCAGGATCCCACAGGCTCCCATAATCGTTTATAGCTATCTGCAGGTTGGGAAAATAAATCCTTTCTCTGCACCTTCCTCTACCCCACACCTGGCACACACAGGCTCCCCGGGGCTTCCATGGAGTCCTCGGAGCAATCCCGGGAAGCACGAACAGCAGGGTTTGATCCTCATGGCTTCAGAAAAATGGCCTTCTCTAACTTAAACTGGGGAGAAGGAAAACAGCGCTCTGAGTGGGATTTCTCCTGGGGCAGGAGCATGCTGAAGGCACGACTGTCGCTGGAAAATCACAGCAAGGGCCCCGTGTCGCCGCTCGCCCGGGCCTCTCCCGGGCCAAGCCCCTCGGGCCGGGGTAGGCCGGAGGCGCCTCGGAGAGAGGCGGGCGCCGTCCCTCGCATTCCTGCCTCAGCAGGGAAGGGAAGGAACGGAGACCCTCCTTCTCCTCTGCTTCCCCGCCCTGGCCTTCGCTTCCAGCCTGCCCCGCTGCTGGGAGCCCCCGCGGAGCCCAGCCAAGGGAGCGGAGCCTCCCCTCCGGCCCCGCTGCAGCGCAGGGCGGCACGGCCAGACAGCCAGACAGGGAGCAATTAAACCCTCCCCTGGCCAGCCCCCGACACTCCCTCCTGCATTTTCCAGTCTGTGGTTACGGCGCTCAAAGGGTTCCATTAAGTCACCAAGTTTTACAGGTTCCTTAAAAAAAAAAGAAAAAAAAGAAAAAAAAAAAAAAAGAGGGGGGTGGGGGGAGGTGAGGGGGAGTGCGCGAGAGAAAAGTTTGGTCACGGCAGGGAATGTGTGATCAAAGCTGAGCCCAGGCTTCCTGTTACACCGGGACTATATATATATCGTGTCTTTAATGTTGGGAATGTGAGCAGCTGCTGGAGCCTGGCGCTGACTCTGCCTGATTCCCAGCGCGCTGAGGTTTCTTCCACCGACCACAATGAACAAGTTCCTGTGCTGCACGCTTGTGGTGAGTCCCTTGCAGAGGTAGACGGGCTCTAGGATACATTGCAGCTTCAGACACCAGCCTGGAGAGACACACGGCTTTTCTTCTGGGCTTTTGTTTTGGATTTGGGGGTTTTGGGGGGATTGTTTGTTTGTTTGTTTGTGGGTTGCTTTGTCTTCTCTCCGTTTTCTTGGTAAATCCTTTTTGTTTCATCTCTCCAAACTTTCTTGGTGAGTTTGGAATGTGATGGACACGTTCAGCTCCAGGGAGACAGCAGGGATTTTCATCCCATTCTCAAGGTAGTGGCATAAATTGCCTTTATTTTGCTTTTTTTTCTGACTTCCTCCTTTTATAAGGCCTCATCAGACTGGTCTGAAGCAAAAACCTGTATCGAGTAATGAATTTAGAAAACTGTAGGCTACAATGTTTGTTTCTGATTTACAAAAGCTCCATCCCTGCCTGCCTCTGCTGCAGGGGCACTCTCAGGTACTGGGTTGGATTTCTTACCCGGGAAAACCACTGTGAACACCACAAAAAACCCCCACTAGTGTGTGGTTCTTGTCTTGGCTTAGAAAATTCAGCCTCAAATGCAAGAAGGTGATGAATTAGTAGCTGTGTCAGCAGCTATTACAGAAGAAGTTGGGTTATTAAATCTGGTATAAGCCCCTGCTTTAATAAGTTTTTGTTTACTTGGTGATTTAGTAAGATACTTCCAGATGCAAAATTAGAGATGTTAGCAGTGCAGTAAATCTTTCAAACTGTTATTTAATCCATTTAGTCATATGGAATAGTATATGAGTTCAGTTTAATTAAAACCTGCCTATCGACATATCCTGTGTAACATCTATTTGGAGGCTCTTCATCTTTTGCATAAGGAAACTTTCAAAGAAAAACATTAAAAAATAATATTCAGAGCAGGCTCTTTCCAGCACAGTAACTTGCTTCTGGGTTGTTTTGGTGAGCACAACGGCATTAATGTTGTGGCAGAGCATTAGAACTGAGATCCATTTATTCTGAAAGCTTTTTATAAATGCAACGAGATTTCCAGGATTTGATGAGTAATGCGTGTTTATTACTCTCTGTACAACTTTCTGAAAGAGCTTTTTGAGAAGGAAACCCAAAGTAATTAATGGTGCACGGGAAGTAAAATTTGTCAGGCTTGTGGTCGGCAGATTGAAATGCAGGACAACTTTTTCATCCCATGTCTGATGTTGTGCCTGCTTTGTCAATATGAAATCACAGGAAGTTAATCTGGGAGTTTCAGCAATATCTGGTTATCAACCTGGCTTCTTATCTGTGGCTGTCATAAAATAATCACATCAGGATTTTGATTTTGATTAAATGCAATGTGGCTGTTCATGTTCTCCCACAAAGTAATAGCATTTGGTGAAGTTCAGCATAATCCTCTGGCAGATGAGTCTTGGAGCTGAAATACATCAGTGGCAGTGCATAGCAAAGAGATCATCATTCAACTACATTATTATTGTTGTTGTTGTTGTTATTAAATTTATTTTAAATTATTGTGAAATTAAAGTAAAATTAGTGAAGTTTAAGTACTGTCAGATGTGCTAGAGCTCAGAAAAGTAGCTTTAGTATCTGTTTTTAGGAGGTACAGCAACCCTTTTAGGAGGTACAACTATAGATAAAAGTTCTGTGGGTCTGGCTCACATATCGCCCAGCCTTGTTTGGAGACATTGTATCTGGGGCATGATGTACTTTCAGCCTTGGCCTCTTTGCTAAGGTTTCAGAAAGGTTATTCCTGATGTGGGGGTGCACTCATGTTTGTGTCATTTGCTTGGAACACTAAAGCTGCTTACAAACATTATGAAATTGGACTGAATTGAAAGAAATTCCCCAAAGCTGAATCTCATTACTTGTCACATAACTATCTTGACCCTTACACTTGACCTTTCTCTATTTTGGATCTCTGGGCACATGTGACATTCTTTTTCTGGCCTGCCTGTTGGGTTTGCTGTGTGTAGGCAGCAGTGGCTTTGCAGCCTGTGAGGGTAGGAGTTATCTTTCTGTCTGACTTTCTTTCTGTCTGCATGTGTCTTCGTTAAAAATAAAACACTAAGGTTACCAGAAGAATTTTTAAAAGATATTGTGACAATTGAAGTTACACCCACTGTTCAAATCTCATGGAAAACTTAATTTTGCTCCTTCTGTAAAAACACCTGTTTGCACATGGTACTGGACATACATCCTCTAGCCAGCAGTCAGCTGTTAGTAGTTCTGTCAGTGCAAAGGCAGACTGTAGTTGCAGTGGGAACATCCCAGGTTTGGGTTAGCTCTAAATATTGCTGTCACCCTGGTGAATAATGTTCCAAAATGTAAGACAAATATTTTGGAGAGTTATCTGATTCGTTTTCCCTGCTTTGTCCCTCTACAGGTTTCAAGGCAAATGTAACTCATAGAAATGAAGACTTTCAATTTAGCACTGCTTTGATAAAATGTAAAACTGTTCTTCATCTGAATTTCATTTTCATACCACTGAAAATGAAACAGTAATTTAGACCCCTAAATTGGCATGAATGATAACTAATGGTGCCTCAAAAAGTCTCTGCAAGACTTGACTTTTTGACATATTCCTTTACTGGCAGAGAAATGAAGACAGTGTTTCATAGCCTCAGTTTTGAATATGCATCACTCAGGAGAGTCACCGGTTAAACTCCTAATGTAAAAGAGGAGCCTCCACTTCATAAAGTGTCTTCCAAACAAAAATAGGTCCTGTTATGTCCAAAGTGAGTGGATTACAATGAAGCAGTTGGTAGAATGGTAGAAGAGCTTTATAGCTGAACTCCAAGCAGTGAAGATGACTCCATGTCAGGTTTCATTGTGTACCTGGCACTTGCCACTGTGTACCTGACACTTGGCTGTGGTCTGCAGAAAGGTCCTTTGCCTGGGCAGTGTACTTGTGAGCCTGCAGCCCCCACAGGGCAGGTCAGCCGTGCTGCAGAGCTGCTGGCCCAAAGAGGTTAAACCTGGTGGTTGCATGGGCCTCCACAACAGCAAGATGAGGTGGATGAGGGCTAGATGGGAGTCATTTCTGCCAGGATGGCAAGCATTTTACAATGGTGATTTTCAATAGCTGGATGTGGATCTGATCCAGCATGGCGTTGTCACATACTGGATCTGAGATACAAGCTATTGATGGAAGAGGACCTTGATAATATCATCCAGTGCTATATTTTGCCAGTAGGATTTCTCTGGACCTGTGCATGATTTCAGTGAGGAATTTTGCCTAAGGGTTGAGGATATGTGAAAGCCTCCTGCCTTTGTTTTGTCCAAATATTTTATATAGAAGGCAAAGTAGGAGAGTTGTGAGGTTTTACTTTGAACCCAATGCAAACACTGGGAGCAATCTGACAGATGTCTTGAATGATTATTTATCACACAAGAAAATATGCTTTGGAATACTTGTGGAATGCAAAACAGAAACAGATTTATCTTTCTCAGCAAATTAAACATTCTCCTTTGGTCTACAACCCAAAACCACAAAGCCAAGCTATATAATAATATTTTCATATGCTGAAAAGCCACTCTCTTTTCTGCCACAAAGCACTGATTTAAAGGGATGATGCTTGAAGGATTTTTACTTCATGTGCTTTGTCTTCTAGTTCATTTTAATTCAACAGGAGAAGTCAAGCAGCTCTTTGCCTTACATTTAAAGATGAAAGAGAAGGGTGTGTATTTTTTTTGCCCAAGATCTGAAATGAAATTTTACAATCACATTATTTCTCTTTCAAAAGCATCTTCTAAGGAATCAAACAAATGGACTGCACAGGCCTTTTATGTGTATGCTGACATAAGGATGGTATGGAGAAATATAGCTTCAGGCCTAATGTGCTGAGTGACACAGTGAAAGAACTGCTGTCTAACCTTGAGTAATTCATCTTGAATAAGTTCTCAGCATTTGCTTGCATCACACTGACTTACACTAGACTTATATTTCAGTATTTACAGTTCATCCCAATTCCTCACACTGAGCCAGCCATCCTGAGAGATGCCCAGGATTTCCCCCAGGGACATGGAGGAAGATTGAGTTCTTCAGTCTTTTTAGCAGTGAGCCTATGACACTAGAACTCCATTTCACCCAATAGGTTGTTAGATGTAGTTAATTATATTAGGTTTTATTCTAGTTTTGGTGTGGGGTTTTGTTTGTTTGTTTGTTTGTTTTTGTTTTTGCCATTACAATTTTGTTATTGATAGAATTTCATACTCGTATAACAAAAAATCCCCTAACCTTTAGGGTTTTTTTTTTAATTGAGCCTTGCATTTTACTAACCTTGGAAAACTGTTTACAAATGAATCACACTAGCAATTATTTTGTCAAGATGAAAAAGATACTGAGCATTATTTTCTTCCCTTAGTGCTGGCATATAAAGAATTGGCTGAGGGTTTAAAACTGAAAGAAACTGCCTGGATCTCTTCAGTCCATTTGCCATCTCTTCCAGGAAATGAAATGGGGTATTTGCTTTCAGAAAGGCATTGAGAGCTATATTTAGGACACATGGGTTTCTTACACCTGCTTCTCAGTGAAAGGCTGTTCCCAATCTTCCTCTGACAAGAGAATCCCCTTTTCATTTGCCAGTATTATCCTTTAATGGAGAAAGTTCTTCTCTCTGAGTTCACTGGCTGTCTGTACTGAGTCCATAGCTTCTCTTGTGACTTGCCAAGCTATTGAATAAGTCCAGATCCTCTCCAGGGAGGAGGTCTCCATTTCCTTTGAAACTTTCTCTGTACTGCTTCCCAGTGAATTATCCTTTCCTAAACAAGGATGAACAGAAGTTTACACAATCTTCTGAATGACAAATCCATTAATTTGGTTGTGTGCAGCACTGATGGATGCCAGCTTTGGTTTCAGAAGGGTTATAGGGTGAACATACTCATTGTCCCTCCTACTGATTCCAGTAGACTGAAGCTGGACTTGCAATTTCTTCCTTCTTTCAAATTAGCACATTACACCTTTTCCAGCAAGAGCAAAACAGGCCAGGCATGTTTATGGAAGAAATCTTGCTTTCTATGAACCTTTTGGAGAGACCACTGTTCAGAACTAGTAAGTTCAGATCATGGCCCTTTTCTGTGCTCAAATAGTGCTTAGTGAATAGAAGACATTCAGGTGCTTAGTACAGAGACTGCATTTAAATATGGACATTCAGATCAATCAGAGGTTTGTGTAGCTAAGAAGCTGCTATCAAGTTGGTCATAGCATAGTTTAGGAGAGGAAATGTCAGGAAGGACATAAAATGCATTTAAATGCCATTTTAATTTGTCTTAGGAACATGCTATTGAAGGGCCTCTCCTGATCATCTTTATTTACTGTGTTTTAGTTTCCATATCAGAGCAGCCCTGGAGTGCACAAAGTGGATTTACCAAAGCAAACTGAACTGATGAAAGCAAATCTAGAGATGGGCCCCAGAGACACCAGATGCACTGTAACCACTAATGCATGCTTGTCCATGAGAGCAGATTGAAGTTAGTCCAAAATATCCCCTCAGAATAATACATAATGTGGATGTCAGGAGCTCAGCACCATCTGTTTTGCTCTGCAAATCTGCTGTAACAGGTGATGCAAATTCCTAATGTAAGCACAAACTCACTGTGTGTTAGGCCAGGAGAAAGAACAATTTAGTGATGTTCCCCTCCAGCTTATTCTATGAACTGGGGGACAAAAGAGTCTTCATTCTGTTTGTGCCAAGTTGCTGCAGTAAAAATAGTGAAAATTATATTTCATTATCTTGCACCATTACTACTGAATTCTTGCAAAACATCTGAAAAATAGATTGAATTTACTTTGGCACTTGATGTAGGTTTAAAGATAACTTCTCATTTGCAAGTTGCATATCAATATTCAGAATACTCAGTTGTGCTATGTGTGTTTGGACTGCATAGAAAACAATTGCAGATCTTTTTTCTTAAGTACTATCAAGTAACCTACAGTAGTCTTATGAAGTGTGGTATTGGGGATTGAGGTCTAGAAATGTACTTAGCAACATACTGATGGCTATATTTGGTCTAAAAATAAAGTTCAGAAAAAATGCCCTAAAAAGACCCAAATGCTGTCTATGGCTGTGGTTGATATCTGATGCATAAAAGAGATGACAGAAATACCACTATTTTTGTGAATTCAGTTTTTGATTTGGGATTTCTTGATCAAAAGATTATGTTTATATTTAATAGTCCTTTATTATTTTCATCCACTACTATGTCAGGTATCATCTTGAAGTCGACTGTTTGCAATCTCCTATGGCAGTGAGTTGCACAGCTCCCTGTGCCAATAGCTCACAGTAGTCAAACAGTGGTAATGGTGATCTAGTTCTATGTTGAAAATTATGTATAAAATGCTCTGGTAAAGTTCTGAGATATTCATTGCATATCTTTAGTTTGACTGAAGGATCTTTTTGTCATAATATTTTACTAAATAAAATAGTTGGCTCCTGCATACATGTGGCTCAGCCACCGATCAATGGATTACTGAAGCTATGTAATGTATTTCTGGGAAAAAAAGAGAAAACAAGTGTGATGTACTTTTCTCTTAAAAGCAAAAAGAAAAAAATCAAATGGGAAGACTGATTGTTCTTTTAGTGATGCTAATTTATTTATCCTATTATTATGGGGTTTGGTTATGCTCATTTAGATTAATAATATTCTAGTTGCCATTATTAGTTTATAGTTATTGGTTCTTCCAAGGACAAAACTCAGTATGTCTCACACACATATGGTTCAAGTATTGTTTTGCTCAATTTTTAAAGTCAATTCCTCTCAAATTGTGTTGAAATGTTTTCAATTTTTATTGGTTTGTTTCCCACAGCCGTAGGTCCTTCAGGGAGCAGATGCCTCCATTTTTCCCTACAAATTCCTAGGCTTTCATACCTTGATTATTGAATTCTAATTAATTTTAATACTGAATCATCCCCTGCTGCAAAACTCTTTATTTGCCTCATACATGGTTTCCCATGTAAATAGTTGAGTAAGGAAAATAGATAAAATCTTGTTATTCTTGCTCCTACATGTTGCAGAGTAGAGTTAACAGCTATGAAATGATTCACCTACCTTGTTCATTACGTGAAAATGTGTCACCACGGGCAGAGGCACAACCCAGAGGAGCAGATTCTACTGCCGTGACAGCTCTGGGTTTGTGGGGAGCTGTGCACTGCAGAGCAGGAATACTGATGTTTCTGCACAAGGACTGCTGCCCATATGACTGGTTGCTGTCCCTAATAATTTTCACAGTGTCAGATGTTCACCTCTCTTGGGAATTGTCTTGGGTTTCCACAGATATCAGTGTGAAGTGTGGGTTGATGCTTATCTTTGTAGTGCCTGTGCCACATGTTGTAGTCAGATATGTTCTGTGAAGGAAATGTTTGTGTCCATGCAAGTCTTGGACTCTGGGATGCTGTATTATCTATTACTGAACTAAAACCGTAGAAGAAAACGTCACTGTTCACATCAACAATTAATGAGATTACCAGGACTTCCTTATTACTAGAGTCATAGCTGTAGATTTACCAAGGGTGGGGGCATTTTTCCTCAATGTAAGGCCACTCACTATTAAAAAATGTGCTGCACCCTCTTTGTTAAATAGATCACATAAAACAGATCCAGTCATTTAAGGAAAATGGAGTTGTTCATCAAACTTCAAAGACTAATAAGGAATTTCTCACAGTGAAAGGTATTGTGCATTGAGACCACAAGAAAAGTGAGATCTCCATCCTCAAGAAATCTGATAAGTTATCAGTCAAGGGCATTATTAGTCAAGGGTAGCTGCAAGAGGCTGTAGGGAATATCCATACTATCTGCATTTCATTCCTCAGCCCAAGTACAGGTGTATGAAAAGTGGATTCATAGATGTGCAATAGGAGAATGCATTTAAGAATACTTGCTTAAGCAATAAGAGTTCCTAAGCTAAGCATCTCATATCACTTGTTGTTTTCTGTGAATTGTGTTAATGCAGATGAAGTTTTAAATTGCCATTTCCAAACTTAATAAGACTATGGCTTTAGAAGTGCCTTGATATGGCAGAAGTGAGGCCCTTAAATGAAGCATCTCAAGAAAATACAACTTTAAAAAAAAAAGTTAATTCCACTTATACTTTGGGGACATTTGAAAAAGAGGAAATACATTTTTGAAATTGAATTGGCAACTCTGTGTTAGCTGACAAGGATTGAATTAGCAATAAAGACAAGTCAGTTAGATCTATAATTTTATTGGATACACTGAAAAATATCTTAGTCAGATCCAGTTTACTTCATCTTTATAAAATAATGTACAAGTTTTGGAAGAGCAGTGGCACATGTAGCCATGCATGCAGTGCAGGGACAGAGCTGGGTTATCAGTGAGGAGAGTGAGCTGTTGGCAGACCCTGTGGGGATCAGGGTGGTTCTCAAAAGTTATTTTTGTGGTAGACTGACAGAATCACAGAACCAAATTTTCAATTGTAAGACCAAAACAAAGTGATATGGAGGTTGTCTCTGCAGCAAGGCAGGCTGTCTCAGCTCACCAGGTCCCCAGTCACACCAGCAAAGCTGACTGTTGTAGGAAGCAGGAGGACTCTAGCTGTCATGGTATGTGCTGGTACTGAACCAGCTTTTCACAACAGCTGTGAGCCTGTGGTTTCAGGTAGGAAATGAAAGCATTGGCCTGGTCTCTTTGAGCTCACACAATTGAGTCCTTAATGTGCTCTTCGTACCCTGCATCCTTCCTTATCTTTGTCTCAAGCTGTGTCTTCTCCTTTGATGTAGTTGCCACATTACATCCCAAAAGCTTCTGCATATCAGTGCAAAATTGAATGGAAGGCATTAAAAAGTAAACTCTATTGTTCTAGCCATTAATTTCTGTAAAAAATAGTGTAAGAGAAATAGTGTAAGGAATCACCTTTAAAGGTATCTGTGGTGATGGTGCACTACACTGGTCATATTCATATGTTCAGGCACAATTTCTGCTTAAGAACACAAAGGTGTATGATTCCCACCTGCTGTGCATTGGACAGATTTTCTGGTGCCAGGCAGTAAAAGGTCATTGCCCAGTGATATTAAAAGGGTGTAAATCAGAGAATAGTATCTACATCTATGGAAGGAATCACTTAGGTCGGGAAGATTTGCTAGATAAGATCCTAAAACTTTCCCATTCTTAGACATGGGAGAGTCTGGAAACTTGCAGGTATCTCAGAAATTTCAAATGCAAATATCTGTTTGAAGATGAGTGACATGAGTAGACTCATAAACTGACTGAAGTGCAGGTTTCCTTGTGATCGCGGTGCTTCCCGGAACTAAAAGGAGGCGATGTTTTGTTTTCCTGTTGCTAGCTCTTGGACATTTCTGTCAAATGGACCTTCCAAGATGACTCTCCCCCCAAGTATCTCCATTACGACCCAGAGACATCTCGGCAGCTGCTGTGTGACCAGTGTCCTCCGGGGAGCTACGTGAAGCGGCACTGCAGCGCCAGCAGCCCGACGCAGTGCGCCCCGTGCCCGGCTCAGTACTACGCCGACGAGTGGAACAGCAACGAGGAGTGCCAGTACTGCAGCACCGTGTGCAAGGAGCTGCAGCTCGTCAGGCAGGAGTGCTCCAGCACGCAGAACCGCGTCTGCGAGTGCGTCCCGGGCAGGTACCTGGAGCTCGAGTTCTGCTTGAGGCACACGGAGTGTCCGCCCGGCTCCGGCGCTGCCCAGGCAGGTGGGTCCCGCTCCTCCATAGGCACAGGCGTAATCGGAGCTCGGCAGCGCGTCCACGAGTCGTGGCAGTGACAAGATTAGGAAAGAGGCTTGTCCAGATGAAATTGCAGGACAGTAAATTGTAAAGCCAATTGAACTTGTTCTAATCTGCATCATTTGGACTGTAGCCAAAGGAAGGTTTCTCAGTGGAATACCCTGCTCCTGCTGTAATATATAACTTAATGGCAGTAGCAAATGTAGCAAATTGCACTCTAATGAGAAACATGATGGATTGCCTCTTTTAGAGGAACATTATCTGGAATGTAGTATTTGTGTGTGTGAAAAATAATAATGGTTTTCATTTTGAAATCTGCTGTTTCAAGCAACCGTATATCTTGACAAACACCAGGAGCACTACATGTTTGACACCAAGTATATAATTATAACAACATTAATATAGCTCTAGTGTCACTGCAATATGTGGTAATAATTAATTATCAGCATCCTAAGTGGAATTTTCCTTTCTTAGAGAAACTGTTACTATTATCAAGCAAACAACCATTTCTTTGTCAAGCAAGCTGGCACAGTGCTGAAAGTCTGGTGGGAATATAGAGCAAAGCAGCACTTTTCAGTGGAGCGTATTCTTCATTTAAGACAACATAAATTGTTAAATCAATAATTTGTTCTTCCCTCAAAACCAAATACATCATTTATTGTTTGGCAAATGCTGTGGCCCAGTTTAGCTCCAGTATTTAACACAACCTGAAAGAATTGCAAATGGTCATTGTACCAGAGCTTGATAACTGCCTGGAGAAGAGCACTGAGGAAGGAAATGCAGAAAATCAAAGTGTCTCAGACACCTGCAGGTAGAATGATTTCCCTAGAAATGATGAACCTGGAGTGAGAAACACTAGGGCTGGCCTGTGCATTTTAGTGCTGAGCTGAATGACAGGCTGGAAGTCCTTTTCTGGGTTATGAACCTCTCACTGGAGAGCAGCTTTGGCAGAAGGAGAAATGTCGCTGCTGTAGCTGCTCACTAGTCCTTGAGTAATTGGTTGATGAAGCTTTACCCTGATCCCCTTCCACTGCTAAGCATTTCCACCTGGCAGTTACCACATTTCCATATTGTAAACCTTCATTAACCTAAACCATTATACCCAGGGGTTTGGGTTAATGAGGTTCCACTGTATCTCAGCAGCAAGTCAAAAGGGACCGGAAACAAAATCCTCAGAAAGACTTTGGGAGATGAAAGCATAAATTGTCTGAGCAACCAGCCTGCTGCATCCCTCTGAGCACGGTGAAATATGGCAGACAAATTTCAATCCCTCAGATCAGAATGAAGCAAACTTTTAAAGAAGATAAAATGTTGAGTTTTGTAACATCTTGAAGAGTTTGTTTCCAAAAGACCATCAGATTGAACCGGCTAAACCCAAGCAGACCTCAAAAAAGGAATGAAAACATTGTAAAAATAATTGCATCCCCCTGTGTCAATACCACTTTTTTGTGGTGAGGCAACAACTAAGAGTTTAATAAGCATGTACTGCTTATTTCTAAGTAATAATAAGTAATAAGTAAGTAACTGTGTTACTGCTTTTTGCCATATGATAGCCTTGAACTTTGTAATGAGGCACATTCAGGTGGAATAAAACCCAAGAGCAGAAAAGTATGATTCCACTCCCTCACAGGGAGATGGTGTGGTCCAGTGCTTCATTTAAGGCTTAAAGCATTAGAATTCTGTTTCCCTGGTGCTCATTGCTCATGATTACACTGGGATATCACCTTTCTTTGTAGTCCCTTTTTGTGAGTGAAGATTAAGGCTTTGCTCCTTTCTGCCGCGGCGGCCCCTGGATGAGGCAGGGTTTCGAGCAGCGTTGTGCTGGGAAAGCAGGCAGCTCTGTCTCCCCCGTGGCTGCTGCCGTTTCCCTGGGAAGAATGGGGGATTCCAGGAGGGTTAGAGGGAGTGGCAGAAGGGCAGGCAGACAGCGGCAATTCGTGTCCTTAACAAGAGCGGCGAAATAAACAGTGAAGAAGCTGGCAGAGCTGGAGAGTGACTTTATGCTCAGTCCTGAGAACGCAGTATATTCCTCCCTTGTGCTGCAAAGATTATGCAGCAAGCTGTGAGCAGAACGAAGCACCATTTGCAGGAACACTCCTTTCTTCCACTTCCCCGCGGCCAGCACACAGCCGAGCTGTCTGTGGCAGGGAAGTTGCTGAAATGCAGCTGCCTCAGGCCAGCTATTCGCTGCCCGCGGGTGCAGGTGCTGCCCGCAGCTGTGTCCGCTGCGCGGGGGCGATGCTGGGGCTGCAGAACGCGCAGGCTTTGCCAGGGGGGCTGGCACACACAGGGACCCTGGCAGCTATAAACTCCTTTGTTTCCACTCGTTGTCTGATGAAGTGCTGGGTCAGGTTGTGTGCAAGCACTCTTCTTGATTTCACAGCTGATTGAAAACTCGAGATGCATAATACTCTTTTTCTCTAAGGATTTTCCGAAATAAAGAAAAGATTGCTAAAAAGCTAACATTAAAATAAACACCCACATGTAAATACTAAAAAAATACACTAGATGGAGGTATTTTCTTATTCAAATATAGTTTCCAATTTTTTCAAATAAATTTTAAGCATGTGCTTAAGCTCATGTTCAATAATGCAGTATTAGATACCAGACTTCGGGCACTTGTTAAATGTTGGATGAATAAGGATGAATTAGGAGTGAGTATACAGCAGTTATTGGTGCTGTTACTTTCCTGCCACTGGTGGTTAGACTGCATAGTTTCAGATTTCATGGATATGTTTTCTTACTATGTTAGAACCATATGTTGTGATTCTCTAGTTGTATGATATATTTAGTTCTGAAGTAAAACTATGCATTATAAATCACCAAGTAGAACATGTATGTCTATTACATATTTTTTTTAATATTGGACACTGCTTTCTTTGCTTTTAATAACACTTTATTCAAGGCCCAAAAAGAATTTCAAAATTGTTGTCTTTAGTTGATATTGAATTGGATTGTATTTTTATCTAGAACTGAAGTAACCCATTTAAGTAAGGCTCTGGGCAGTTACTGAAGAGTGAAATTCAGAATTTTCAGAGTGAAAATTTTTTTCCACTTATTTACTTTACAGAATATTTGTATAGTTGAAGGATGAAGATCAGACATAGCATAATGTGTGAATAGACTTGAGTAATCAAGGTTATAAAGATATTACTTTACTAAATTACTGATTTAATCAGTAATCACCGATTTTAAACTTGGTAACATATTTAAGAGTACTATTTACTGTATAACATCAGCAGGAACATCCTTTTCCTAAGGCATCTTCTGTCTCCTTTTCTTCCAAAGTGATTCCTTAATAGATCACAAACATGAAAAGCAGAAGCATGACAGTTTAGAGAGGAATGTTTTTTTGCTGTTTTCTTTTTAAATTTTTTTCTCCATAGTTGAGGTTATATGTAATTGGATGCATTGTTTTCCTGTTTCCACAGGTACCCCTGAGAGTGACACTGTATGTGAGAGATGTCCAGAGGGATTTTTCTCAAATGAATCCTCCTCCAAAGCAGCCTGTCTTAAGCACACAAACTGTAGTGCCCTGGGTTTCAAAATAGCTTTGAAAGGAAATGAGTTTCGTGACAACATCTGTCAGGAAAATACAGATACGACACCTCAAAAATGTGGAATAGGTGTGTATCATATTAAGGAAGAGTCCTCTGAAAACATACCTTTAGTTATTGTTAAAATTAATTTACTAAAATCCAGGATAAAAATACCTAGCTTGTTAGCTCTTTCCCTGCTATGGTGATGGCCATAGTAGAATTTTAATTATTGTAGCTCAGACCAAAAAGAACTCAAGCACAAAGAGAAACAGCACTACAAAGACAAGTTCTTAGTCTGTTTTTTAAATACTGTTTCTTATCATTCTTGCTGCTTGGTTGTTGCTGTTTTTTGTTTTTGTTGGTTTTGGGTTTTTTTTCCTGAGACAGTTAAGGTAAGAGATCAGAACAATTGACATCTTCTCTTTCTCATTTCAGATGTAACCCTGTGTGAGGAGGCTATGTTCAGGTTTGCTGTTCCTACTCATGTCACACCTAACTGGCTGAACATACTAGCAGACAGCTTGCCTGGGACAAAGGTTAGCACAGAAAATATTGAAAGGATTAAACAAAGGCACAGCCCTCAAGAACAGACCTTCCATCTTTTGAAACTGTGGAAGCAGCAAAACAAAGAACAGGATATGGTCAAGAAGATTATCCAAGGTATCTTATTGTGATAGCATATGCATTATAAAACAACCTTCTGAATGGCACTTAAAAATTGCCTGGATCAAATACCCTCTGGGGATGTGTTGTGCTTGGAGAGGGGCCTGCAGGCCTTCACTGAGATACATCAATGCCATAAGCATAGGGAAGTCAAAGGGAAGTAGGAACAGAATTCCACTTCTCCAGATCAGTCAAGGACTGAATTCTTTCCAGACTTGTTGCGTACTTTGGAGTGTGTGTTGTGCCGTGACCAAGGTCCCCTTTTAAGACTGCACAACATACAGTGTTTCCCACTGTAATATCTGAGCAACCGAGGTTGCAGGGAGCTGGTTCCCTGCAGCTGAGAGTGCAGTTTGTCTTCTGTAAAGTAGAGGTTGATATTTGTGACTTTATGAATACATAGAGAGGCTTTCTTTTTTCCCTTCTGGTATCTTTGTCATGCTGATTCATTTGTTTATTTGATTCGGCTTTGTTTGTGATGAACCTACCAAGACACGTTTCAAAAATGAAATAGTGCTGCAGTATTAATAACAAGGTTTTTTACAGTAGTTAGGCCAACTCTTTTCATGTAAACCGCCATCAACAACCACCACATTCAAATGACATTTTGTCCACTCAGAATAGATTTGAAAAATGCTGCAGAAATGTTTTTTTTACCCCTCTGCTATTTAGTATGTATGCTTATGTCAGTCTAGGAAGTGTCTAGAGTACTTCAAAATTCAAAATTGCTATTTTAACAAAGCTTGCCTAGGCATTCTGAAGAGAATGAGCTAAATTTTCATTCACTAGAAGCAAATACTAGGAGTCCTCTCACGTACACACAACATTTTACAGGATACATGGGCCCAAAAAAGCAAAGATGAGAGAATTATTTGAAGCAAAGAAATTTGGAAAGCAAATTAAGCTTGGAATTTTGGAAGTTTTTTTTGCAGGCTACAGTAAAGTTGTAATATGCTGTACTTAGCTCTCTTCTCTTTTTGTTTTCTATAGATATCGGTCATTGTGAAAACAGTGTCTTAAAGCACGTTGGCCACCTGAACCTCACCTTTGAACATCTCAACATGCTGATGGCAAGCCTGCCAGGCAAGAAAGTGGGAAAAGAAGATGTTGAGCGCACAATGAAACTATGTCAATCCACAGAGCAAGTTCTGAAGCTTCTCAATCTGTGGAGAATAAAGAATGGTGACCAAGACACCATTAAAGGTTTAATGTATGGACTGAAGCACTTGAAAATGTACCACTTTCCAAAACGAACCATCCAAAGCCTGAAGAAGGTGATAAAGTTTCTTCACAGATTTACAATGTATAGATTATACCAGAAACTCTTTTTAGAAATGGTAGGGAACCAACTTAAATCTGTGAAAGTAAGATGTGTCTAATTCAAGATACGTTTCTATCTCCACTGACTATTCTTCCCTAATTACTGCCAGCAGTAATTAAACTGGAACGTTATTTCCCTACATTTTGATATACTATTTATAGAAATGCCTGACTGGAATAGTTCTAAGTCTCCTGCAGTGGTTTTGAAGGGGTTTTTTTTTGCTGTTTTTTTTTTTTTCTTTAATAAAAATCACTATTGTAAAAGCTATTAACCCGATGGTAACGCTAAGGGCCTGATTCTGCAATTTTGCACATTCAGAGTTGAAAAGTCCCACTATAGTCACTAGATGAGAAAGGAATGCCAGACCAGGCTCTACTCCAGTATTTGCTATTTATATTCTTCAAGGAATAAACCTTTTTGTTGTACATATTTATTAAGTTAAATGAATATGAGACTGAATTTTAGGAAGAGAATTGGAAAGCACACTGTATATTTTCTAGCTAAACAAATATGATTCCATATATTTTTCTGGCAAAATTTTGTAGCATGCCCTAAGAGTTATTAATTTCTTTACATTTTGTATTTAAAAAATGTATTATTGCTTAGTATTATTTGTATAAGTTGTGGTATCTTTTGGTAAGGATGTTTTAATTTATCCAATGATTTTAACTCAAATACAGTGAAAATATAGCTCAAGTGACCTGAATATTTAAATATTCTGTGAGGAAGTGAATGTACCATATTTAAGAAGCTGGATTTTTATATAGAATTTCATAATCTTATTTTATAAAGCAATTAAATTTTTCAGTTTAGTTTTTGACTGGTGTTTTACTCTTGATTCTAAAGTAGGAACTAATTACAAAGACAGACTATGTGGATTTTACACTTTATCTTGGGCTGGGGTCTCTGCTACTCCCTGTCTGGTCTAGTAGTTAATATGTGAACCAAGTAAATATTGATCATGGAATTTCATGGTCACTGCAAAGGTGTAGAAGAAGCTACAAAAGTCCTTCTGGTTCCAGTCTAAAAGGACCAGGTGGTTGTGATATGACCAATTAGAGTTCCATAGACACATTTGGCCCAGCACCACTCTTGGCCCAGTGACGTTCTTGGAGAGCTCACAACCTCTGCCCTAACCACAGCTTGTAATTTCATGGAGGAAAGATGATGCATGGGCCTGACAGGCTTGGAAAGCCTCACATATTGCCACTGTGTTTAAAGGAAGGGAGCACTGAGAGGTCACATAAAAAATTGTCATTTACCATTTCTCTCAGCTACAGAATGAGGCACCTACAAAGCCCTGAGCCCCATAAAAGCAGAACAGAGACTGGATGAGTGTCATTATCAAAAGCTCACAATTTTAAGGACCAGTGGTCGTTCACAATGCAAGCCAAAGGGGTTTTTTTCTTTAAACCATGTGAAGAGAGCTTGAATATTCAATGTACTCTTTTCAATTGTGTAAGGAAGGAAATCCATAAGCATTTAGCCTTGCATGACAAATATTCTTCTATTAGAGATGAGAGCATCTTAAGCAAAGAATGAGAAAGAGATTTCTGCTTGATACGATAGGTGTTCATCAGAATTGCTCTCCATATAGCAAATACAAATGAGACATACTGATTTAAAATACTTGGAACTCAATATTCACTGAATTCTCACATCTCTTTTTTATCAAAAGGAATAAACTCCCTTTTAAATTTCACATGCTATTAGCATCTCATTTATTGCTGTAACTGAGAAATGGTGCTGAACATGAAAAAATTCCTAGTTTTGTGTTGATTCATTTGGGATAATTTACATACTTGTACAACAGAAAGTAGTTTTATATGTAATTAAAAGATTATAGCAACAGACTCTCAAATTTGCAAAATAGATACCAGATGTTTCCATGACTCTGACAGGTGTGGAGGTTTGGGGTGTTTTAGGTGTTAAAGTGAGAATAATGATCTTACTGGCAACAAAATGAAGATCACACACACCTTGTAAACAATATCATCTTAATCCTTTCTACAAATACAACAATTTTGAAATTGCTAGTAGAAATCCAGTATCAAGTAGCACTATAATTTAAAAATTTATCACAGAGATAGAGCCCTCTAGAGAAAAACATGGTTGTTTCTTAGTACGTGGGTTTTATTTTATACATTTATATTTATATTTTTCAAGTACTTATATGTAACTCTCTGTAAACAATGCTGTGTTTGTGGTCCCTCAGGAATGGCAATAGTGAAGAAGGTGCTTGGAGCCAGAGCCTACAGTTTAAGCTATAACTACCATGTGAACATGATATGCTTCATTACAGTAGAGCATGGCCTGGCCTGGATTTCCTGGGAAAATTTAGCATGGAACTATAACCTGTGCCATCAAAATAGGATTTTTTCCCCCCAAACGCAAAGTTACACATGCTTAATGAATTATACATCTTAAAGATGATTCAGTTGATCAGTTGCACATGCTCAAGTAAACACTTCTCAGCCAGTTTGTCCCTCATTTATGAACTTCACTCATATGAAGTTCATGACTTGAATGACTTGAACATATCCTGAGCAGGAGACATTTAAACTGTATTCCCTTCCCCAGAGAGCCTCCAGCCCAAAATAGCCTAGACAAACAAAAGCAAGACCCAGGATAATGAGGGAGAGGGTGAGGCAAACAGAAAGTGGGAGGAAAGCTTGGAAAAAAATGTGGGTTTGGGGGTGGTAGCTTGTTTTATAAGGAAGGCTGCAGGAGGAGGAAGATGTGCAATGGGCAGCAGGTAGGAGAGGGGTCCCTGTGTCCCTGGCTTGGAGGAAATGCTGCTGTGGGGGGCAAAATGTGAGGTGTGAGGACTGGGGACAAACAGCCAGAGCTGGGCCTCGGAGGTGACTTGAAGAGGGATTTTGTGCTCAGGGTGCCCTGACCTGCCAGGGCTACAGTGCCTGCTCTCCTCCCAGCCTGGCTGCTGACCAGGCTCAGGAAGCAAATGTTTTGCTATCCTCTGGCCAGAGGTGAGGCCGGCCTTGCCTTGGGATGGAAAGGAGTAGAGGAACAAGGAAGCAAGAGAAGTGTGCTGTCCCTGCTGCCCCAGACAGGGGCAGGGATTGTCCTGTCCTGTCAGCTTCCCCTTCATTGAGAGAAAGGAAAAGGAGTTTTGGGAATATTTGAGGGAGACAGTGAGATGGGCTTTAAGGCATGTTCTTTAGCTGTTGTTTCCAGCTCTGCTCTCGAAGTGTGGAAACAACCCTGAGCTATCAAAAAATACCGTGGGTTTAAAGCACAACCTTATGATTCAAAAATCTTTTACAACCCTGCTTTTTAAATGGTTTTTATATGCATTTGTCCTCCATCAAGGCAGTCTCTAAAGTCCCAGAAAATGCTTTGGAGTATGGGAGAAATTAATGAAGAAACTAGACACTAAGTTCTGCAATAATATTTTTTGTGCTGTGCACATCATCAAGCACAGTAGACCCTGACCTGGTCCCTGACCAGGGCCAGGAATGCTCTGAATAAAAATCCATAGTATAGTCTGCTATAGAATGAATGTTTTAAAAATAAAGCTAGGTACTAGAGAGCTTTTAAAAAGTGTAGAGAACTAAATAATGACGTTTGAATGGGATGGTTGGGAATGGGCACAACACAGAAACCGGACACCACACTCAGATTCACACACACCTTACAGCAGGAACACCACTTATCCCTTCAGCACCCTGAGACACCCACCCTGCCTGTCCTGATATCGGTCAGCACTGCCACATCCAAGGCAGAGGCGTCTGGTTTGCTCACAAATCACCTTCAAAGTGCCCAAATTGTCAGTCTTAAAGTAATTCAAAACCATGGCTCAGAAATAAGCAAATATTTATAGAAAAAGGTACCAGTAATTTCTGCAGACTATCGGAAACTATTCGATTTTGGGCAAATGTCAAATATGGGAAAGGCCCACCCTTCAAAATATTTCTTTGTTGAAATAGCATGGAGAAATAAAAATTGGACAAAAATAACTGAAAAAAAAGTGTTTTTTTCATTTTTCTTCCTTTCCCTTAGTTAGATGAAGAAGCAATATTGGCAATAAGCTCAGTAGTGAGGAGACAGAAAATATGTACAAAGCTAAGGCTGTTGTCACTGTGTGACTACTCCCAATGGAGTTCAAGGACAAATCTAAGGGAAGAATTATAAGAATGGATGCAGAATTGCAATCAATTGAATAATTCTATTTTTATGTTAAACTTTTGAACTGAATAAAACTTAAGACAAAATAAAGCAGATAAACACAATATGAACGTAATTTATTCCACTCATCATCATCTTCATCCCTTGTATTTATGGCAAGTTTGCGTAGGATTCCTCTGTTTGTCTTTTTGCATTTAAAAAAAGTTCTTTCATACTACCAGGCTATTTTTTTTAAATCATCCTGACCTTTAGTACCTAGGAGGTTATTTAAAAGGAACCACATGATGAAAGACTGTGGCTTTGGCAATATTTCTTCTGTGAAGAATACAGGGTGTGGTTCAATAATGGTGAAGACAGAACTTTCTGGAGAATATTTTTCTCCTTTATTTCTTTATCTAAGAAGGAAAGTCTTCATTCTCTTTTAAATAAATAAATAATTTTTCTGGTTAGTAGGATATATATCATTCTGGATATGCAGAACTTTGTCAGCAGACAAAACAAAATTTCTGTCTATTGACAGTATCGGTGGTTTGGTATTCAGGGTGAGCTACAGCTCTGCCTATGGCACTTTAGATGAGTGAAATGACACATCCTAAAGGATAACTAATCCCATTTAATACAATGGAAATTCAGTGTCAGTAAGAGGTAGATCAGGTCTTTGCATTCTTTGACGGGGAGAGACTGAGACATCAAAGACCAAGGTGCTTAAACACCAGCAGTTTTGCAGAAGCCTCTTTCTCCTGGCCGCAGTTAGGGAAGACTAACATAGGCTCATATTTTTGGGAAGGGTGTCCACACTTGGGAGATGTGTCAATGCTCAAAGTAGGGTGTGTTTTTGGATTGCAGCAAAACAAACTGAGAGTAGCTGGCAGGCTGGTGGAGCCATGGGGAAACTGGACTATTCCAGTCTCTGGAGCTAGAGAGAAGCAGCTTGGTTTGACGCGTGTGGGTTGGGATCCAACACAGGGATACAAGGAGCGGGTAGTTACTGTCACTGAGAAGTGTTTTTGAAAGTCTGAGAAGACTGACATGTTGAAACCTCAAGAAGACAGAGGAATGATGCAGAAAAATTTTGCACTTTGTGCCTCAAAACCAGACTTTGTCTCTTGAAACAATCATAAAAGCCAAGTGCTTAGAAAATAAGAGATTTCCTTGGCAGTTATTGACAAAGACCCCATAGCAGTATTTGGGTGATGTTGTGTGGACAGAGGATGCTCGCAGGCAAGCAATGGCAGCACCAAGGCAGTTCAATACCCAGATATAGAACTGACAACCACTGATGCTCCCAGGCCCTCTCTGTACCCTCCATGACTTGACAATTTAAATGCAGCACAAGTGAGTTCAGACCCACCAGAGAAGTTGCTGCAAAGATTTGTGTGCTGAAATTGGGTCCCTGTCTTCCCACCCCATCACTGGCTCAGTGAAACATGGACTTACAGCCCAGCTCTCCCTTGTGGTGCAATCCAGCTGAGTGATTCCTTTGGGTGCAGATAATTGCTTCACTCTCCTGCCACTCAACCTCTCCTTGTCCAACAGCACACACAGAAGGGAGGTGGCACCAGGAGTGAACTTCTTCCTCCCCAGCCTCAGGAGATCCTATCCACCACTGCTGGGAAGGGGCCCTGACAGCCTGAAGACAGGCAGGACACACCAGCCTCCAGCCTCCATCCTGGAATGGGGCCACACAAGTGGCTGAGTGCATATTAAACAGTCATAGAAAAATGAGGAGGCAGGAACTGCATTTGCATTAAACAGGAATAGAAAAAATGTGTCTGCTTGGACAAAAAGTGATGTCCAGGAGCCACAACCAGGGAAGTATTAAAAACCCTTTGTACAGCTCTATGAATTCAAACTCTGGGTTAACTATTGTTAATTATTGTTCTCTTCAGTTAAACTAATTGCAGAGTATTTCTACATGCACAAAGAAATGAATTTCAAAAAGAACAGTACTGGGTGAAACACACAGGTTTGACTGTTCATGTCCCATCTTCGTTGCTCCCTTAAAACCATTCTAATCACACAATAGCCCTATTACAGCTCTTTCTGCTTTCATGCTGCTCAGTTTGTTGATGCAATTCTTTCCCCTGCTTTGGCAGAGAGAAAGGCTCTGTTCTTACATTGCATTTTACCCCTCTCCCATTCAGCCATGCTGTCATCTTCACGTCACCGTGCAGAAAATCTGCAAGGTACCTACTGAGTCTGTAAGGAGCAGCAATTAACCACAGAACCACTGCACTCTAAATAACCAACCCTCCAAAAATATTTTGCTTCTCAAAGGCTCCTTCAGCAGTGATCAGATGGCAGAGCACTTTGCTATTGCTCTGTGCTACGCTGTATTTACAAGCTGCTTTGGAAGTGCAGAAATTGCACCTATTCCCACAGAAATGTCCCTGCTCCCTCTCACATGATGATAAGAGAGTGGTTATTGCAACATCCCACTGTGTAATCCTGCAGGGTATAGGACAAACTCAAACACCCACAGAATACAAAGTAAAAGGATTCTGACAAACAAAAAGCCTGGATTATACATCAGGTAATGACTAGGAAAACCCTTACGCTAGGAAAATACAGCCCTGTGAAGAATCATCATTGCTCCCACAGTGTAGGTATTGTAAGACTCATACTCCAGTTTTACTGAAGCAACAATAAGTCTGACACACAAAAAAAGCAGTCCTGTTGCCTGGTTAGCCTTGCTTAAGTTAAAATACCTACAAGCCCATTCAGTACAGTATGTTTTTAATCAGCAGTTTCCTGGGTTTGCTCTCATGCCCCAGAGAAAGTTCTATTCCCACAGAAAGTTTAACTGTAGAAATAAATGTATATTTCCAGAGCTGTCTATTTATACATAAAATTGAAATAATTACAATAATAAGAATAAAGAAACTACAATTCTTTAATAGTAATTTCTGTTCTTTTTCTGTAGGAGAATGCTGAGTTTGAAATTCAGCCCTGAAGATATTTTTCACTCTCTCTAGACTAAGTTAATGTTCAATCCTGAGATGCCTGAAGGGAGCCGCTTGCCAGCACTGGAGAAGGGCTTGGAGTAATTTCCCCACCTCCTGGGCAATTTACTGCCTTCTTGGTAAGGTATCCTTTGGGAAGATAATGGGTCCTTGGCCCTCATCTACATAATGCTCAACGGTTGTTTTTGATGTTCCAAATGTAAGGTGTTTTCCAAAAAAATTCCCATTGAGACATAACAAGCTGGCAGTGTTTCCCTGAAAAATCCCAAGTACTGAATCTTGTGGGAAAGGATGCTGACTCACTGGTTCAGTACTAAGCTCTGATATGAAGAGTTAGGACAGTGGCATTATTCAGGCAAAAAGAAAGCAATAGAAATGAGAAAGCAAGAATAAGGAAAAGACAGTTTAATGTTTCTTATGAATGAAGTCATATTGTAAGAAGCATGAGGTTAGACTAATTTGTCATACATGGCTTTAGCTGATCTGCAAGAATTTGTTTTATTCAGGTTCACTGCGTTGTGCCTAGGGAATACAAACTCAGTGTTGAATTTTAAATTGCAGGACATCTAACTCTGCTTTTATTCCAATCTGTGAAAAAAGTATTCCTCTCCTTTCTCTCCACCAGACTCTGAACACCCTGTAGTACTCCATTCTCTGAGTAAAACCTGAAATGGATGAGAAAACCCTTCTTTAAATGAACATTTTAGAACTGCTCTTTCTGAATTTTGGCATCTGAATTATGGTATGGTTTTATTTATGTATGATTTATCATGGGTTCGGGTGCACAGTTTATTTTCAAAAGTAAAAGGCAATCTTCAGGCCCACATCAGGCATGAAAATATGTCTTACTTTTTATAGTTCTTTTTAAATTATGATTTAAGGTTTATGCCTGGAATTTTTCACATGTCCAAGGCTTTCTTGTTTCTGTGGGATTTGTAAATGTTTTAGAGGAAGGACCTACTGAAAAATTAAATTTCCACAGGCAAGCAAAAAGAGCCAGTCTGCACCACTGCCAGTGCAATTATTGCCAACATAGATAGTCATTGCTACAAAAGGAAATATTTTCAGCTACAGTGTTCAGACAAAGAATTATAAGGAAAAAATACTATTTCGGTGTTTATTCAGAGTAAGAAAATCTCCTTGCTTCTGGAAAGATGGGCTGAGAAGAAATGGATACTACTTAGTTTTAGCTCAGCTATACCGTGGGGGATTACCCGAGCGATAACCGCAGGCGCTGGGAGCCAGCCCAGCAGCCGACATCCTGCCCAGCAGCCTCCTCATCCCCCGAAGGCAGCGCTGAGCACCGACCGGAGAAATTCTTGTGGAAGCTCAGATTTCAGATCCACTGGCTTTTCACTTCTACCTCCCAAGCAAACATTGGCTGGTTGTGCCAGAGGGGAATTTTGATTCCACAGAGACAGACACCTGATTATCCAAAAACTTTCTGGGTTATGCTAATGTGTCTGGTTTCAGTCTGGTCTCTGCAAATTTTCTGTGAACCCTGTTTCAGTTGCCCTTTTCTTGTGAATTTCTCTGTGAACAGAAATTTCAGTGGATGCCTGGTCTTGCTCAGACTGATGTTGCACAGCAGTATAGCTTGATTTGTAGCTTTTTTCATTTGCAGACAGCATAAGTGAGTGACCAGGATCTGCAGCCTACCCCAGTTCAACCTTCTCTTCTTGCTGCTAGAGCTCCACCAGTGGAAAGGGGCCTGGGGTAATAGGAAAGAATAATGAATGAACTGTCTAATTCCTGGAGATGCATTTCCAGCTAGAGGACAAATCAGGAGTTACCACTAAGGAGCAGCCTCTGGGAACTCCTGTTACCATAGCTTACTTGCTTCTGGAAATAGCAGGAAGCTCAAAGAAAGGGTTAGTGCCTCCTTGCTGCTGGTTGATGACGAGAACAGAGAAAAAAAAGTAATCTCATCTTAAGTCCCTGGGTCACTTCACCAGCTCACCCTGAGTCAACAGTCTGGTTTTCTTTCAAATGCTTGATTAAATATCAATATGCTACTAGTGGAGAAGCAAAGTATTTCATATTGCCTCTGTCAATTGTAGTCAACCCTTCACATTTCTCTGCTCAGTCCAATGGTTTTGTGCTCAGAAAGATTTGGCACCAAGGTTTATTTGAATGTGGCCAGAGAGGGAGTTTTGGCTTCAATGGTCACTAAGTGCATCTGTCTGGCACTCTGCTCTGTTCCTTCCCACAGGGACAGAGCCACCTCACTCACAGGGCCCACTGCAACCACGGGTGGGGAGAGCCCAGAGGGGTTCAAAGATTTCATCTGATGTGAAATTTCCCCTTCCTCTGCCACCAGGGGTTGAGGGAAACCCAGCTGCAAGTCAAAGAGTTTAGATCATTCACACAGGAAAATTTGAAAGCACTTTTAAATTCAAAGCAAGAGGTTAAACTAAGCTTTTCCTTCTGAAATACTTATTATTTGAAGTTAAATGGGTAATTCTGTCTCCCCCCCACCAAGTCAAACAAAAGCAACGGTAGTATGTTTATGCTTTAAAATGTTTAAAGCATTTTCAATTAAAACAAAAGAGAAAAAGCATCAATTCTTTTCATAATCCTGTTTTTACTTTCTAAGCATAAAAGAGATGAGCTGAACTGTAACATGGATGTCAACTCCACTTGACTGCAGTAAGTGGAGTGGTTTCCATTCACACAAAAGTTGTATTTACCTGTAAAATTAGGGGAAAAAATTATTTAAATCTTCAGAAATAATTAAATTGTGAGTAAATTGTGTGTGTTTATGGTTATACAACAAGCGGTTAGATCTGTTTGCTTAGAAGGCAGGGGGACCAAAAACAAAGTGGGATCTTACACAGTGTAAATATATTATATTTATATTATGAAATATATCCACTATATTTTCTTAGTTTAAATGGATGCAGAACAGGTTTCCTTCAGCAGACACTGTCAGATACAATTTATGGGACACAGAGAGAACTATTTAGTTGCTCTACACAAAAAGGACTAAAAGTACTGGCCTTAAACTGCCTACAATGAAGAAAGACTAAAGAAAATGGGGACTGAAGGTATCCCTAGGTTTCTGTCAGTTGCTTTCATATTCTGCCTTAGAGGACTGGGAGGAATAAAATGAAATCTTTTACCCTTGGCTTAGTTTTGGTTTTTTTTTAAGCCCTGATTTTGTTACATTATGGTAGGTTCAGTTCATGTAGGCCCCCTGTCCCTGGTGCATCCCTGTTTTTCTCTGTCTTGCAGGCTGTTCTTTGTGGAATACCTTGTACAGCCTCTTAATAAAGTCAGATTAGTGAATCAAACCCACTAACCATCATATCCAAAACAAATAGGGCCCAAAGTTGCAATGTAAGAAGGATTTTGCCTGCACTCCTGAATCTCTTCAGAAGAGAAGCCAAACTTTTAAGAGAGCTGGCAGAAGGTATTAAAGGAGCTTTTCTTACCAAGTGAGAGCAAAAACTGGGTGTTGATTACCTTCAAAGGATCTCAAATACAGACATTCTTATGTGGCTTTTTTTTAACCTGGGTTATCCATTACTTTTTATTTCAGACAAAATTAATGTTCAACAAACAGTGAAAGTGTCCTTTCTTTGTCATTGTGTAAGACTGTTTCTTTCTCAGAAGTGTAGCTGGCTTTTATTACACAAATGAATAATTCTGGAAAGACCTTACAGGAAGGAAATCAGTTATTTAGCTCTTTCTGGAAGAAAGGTCCTGCATTTTTTAGTAACTGCTGATGTTTCTGCTTTAGCAGCCTATGTGCATTCACACTGTCCTGAATCAAAAAAGGCCTTTACACTTGCAGAGCGTAACGTGGCCCTGGAATAGATGATGAGGAATAATGTAGTGATGAAATATTTCAGAAGAGCTGACACACTGAAGATATTTGAACCCAGACCTATATCTTGGATCTGAGTCATTTTTTGACTCTGGCACATCTGTGATTAGGGTCCAGGCTTCCAGCTCTGCCATGGTGTCTATGACAAAGTACACCAAACCCTCTCCCATCTTTTTTCTCCCAGCCATGCACTCCTCAGTCAGGCAGAAAAAAAACCCCTGTGTTTCCAGTCTGAAGCCTTACTGGCTTCATGGATATGGAGAAGTAGTCTGAAATGTGTTTTCTGCAGGCAGTTCCTCCAATCGTCCATGCTGAACAGCAGTTCCATGGCTAAATAGTCTTGTATTACAAAATGGCAGAAAACAAAAAGAGGTCTGAGGGAAGTGCAGGAGACTAGGACTACAAGAAGAGTAGACAATAGTGAAGGAGAAAGGATAAAACAGTAGTCAGTATACTAAAGGAGCAGTTTGGAATACAATGCTGTGTTGTAGCTCTCACAAGGAGCATCTCATGTGTGTTAAAAAAACCCCTGGTCATAAAAGAGCTGTTCCAGCAGGGGCTGTTGGTGACCTGCATGCTTAAAGGTGAAGACCACAACTGCACCCTGAGAAGGAAAGGAAGAAAGTAGAAATGAAACACACTGACAAACTGAACCAGAATCCAAGCAGAAGGAAGAAAGCAGCAAATTTCACCTTCTTTCACCAAAAATATGAAGGCTGAGTATACATTGACTTTACATATACTCATTTATTATATGACTCCAGACAGAATGTCCCAATGGATAATAGGCACAAACTGCAAAACAGGAGATCCCTTATGAACATCAGGTGTTTTATCCATGTTCTCCTATGAGCATGAAAAAAGGAAGAAAAAAAAAAATAAACAAAACTTTTTTCTTTTTACTGTGAGGATGACTGAACTCTGGAAGAGATTACCCAGGGAGGTTTTGGAGTCTCCACCCTTGGAAATATTTTAAACATTTCTCGATGCAGTCCAGGATAATTGGCTCTAGGTGGCCCTGTTTCAACAGGGGGGTTATATCAGTTGACCTCCGGAGACTCGGAGACTTTCTGTCCCCAACCATCAGGTGATTCTGTGATTCTGTGAATGCCACAGTGTTTCTTTGTGCTATGTTGGACTTGGCCAGGAGGAGCAGAGGCCATACATGGTGTAGGCCTATGTCACCATGGTCACCTGGCTCCATCTCCAGAGAGGTTGTGGCACATGCTTCACAGTCACTGGGGAAGCAACAGTGCAACAAGGTGACAAACACATCTAGGCTCCATTTTCCTCTGCCTCTCTGGGACTGTTTTCCCTCCTCAGGAAAGCCATTTGTATCTGCTTTTAAAGTCTCTACTCGGGTAAAATTCATCTATTTATTCTAACAAAGAGGACCTGAAAATACATGGTGTGCATGTATGCTTAGGTCAGAAGTGCACCTGCCTCAGATGATAATTATTCTGTATTTTTAGCATCAGGGTGGACTAATCTTTCTATTTTCTCCATTGAACATTAAAAAAAAAATCCTTCCTGTTACACACCCAGTAGTCACAAGGATTGTTATTCCAAAGGCACTGTCCACTTTGTTAACACATGCGCAAAGGTTGCTTTCAAGCAGACGGATAAACACAGCCTGGCTTTATTTTAGGCCTTTCATTTCTTTACTAATGTGACATTTCAGCTTGGTTGGAGTGACTGCTAAATTTTACAGTCCCTAATTCTTCAGTTCAAATGCTGAAATTCTAATCCTAATCTATTATGTTCAGTTTAACATTCAGAAATAGGCACTAGGTATATTCAGAATTGCACTATTGTTTATTTTTATTTTGCTATTAAACTTTCAGTTTTAGTGAACACAATTTACAAGAAAATCTCTCATTTACTTATGTAAAACAAGCTTAAGTAAATGCCTTTATACTTCTTTCATGTTTTCTTTTTCTGATTAAGATAAAGTAGTGATAAAAATTAATTAAGAATTAAATGATTTCTCACAGAACCCTTTGTTCCAGACATTAGAAGCTTCCAGAGATTTAAGATGAAAGGATTCTACCTCATTAGACAGCTCAGTCTTGCCAATCTGTTTACATGGATAACAAATGAAATGCAAGAATTAAGATGGCTTCAGAATTCAAGTGAAACAGCTCTGCAAGATGCTACAGAAAGCAATGCAGCGGAGCTTCTGTTGCAATTTCTGTTTAGTAAGATATGATAAATCCATTTTCCTGATCATGAATCTCAAGCTCTCCAGTCTGGTGGTAGAGATTTGTTCCACTTAACCAGCTGTAGCAAGTGTGACCTTGACTGGACTGAGGCACTCCACAATGGCTGTGAGACAGTGCAGAATGTCCACACTGCTTGTGCCATTTTTTTTGCTCAGCACAGGCAGACCAGGAGTCTGGAATTCTCTACTATTCTGTCTACAGGTTTAGATATTAGAGGAGTTATATCACTTCCCTCTTCCTCTCTGTGTGCTGGCCTGTCCTCCATTTCTCATCAGCACTCTTTATGAGCTGTGATCAGTAACACTCCCAGCTGGTTTTTAAAAACATGCTGGTTTAACTTTTCTTTTAAAAAAACCAACAGATTCCCATCAGACATAATTTTACAGTCTTATACAAATGTTGAATTCCCCTCATTATTCCTATTGACCTTGGCTTTACTTAAATCCTGTGGTTGTGCTTTAGTGCTTCTGTATAATATAAGATCATTTCCCTTTAGTAAGATTTACACTGCAGTGCTTTAAAAATGACTAAGTATCTCCTTGTTCTTGCAAGAAAGCCAATAAGGTGTCTTTTACCTGATTGTCCATTTATATTCGTTTCCAATTTAAACAGTCCTGTGATTATTTGCTCTTTGGTGTAGTGCTTTGCATAGTCCATGAAGATAATTTCCAGATTAGAGCAGAGTCAGGCAAGAGATGAGGAAAATGGACAGAGGAAAGCCAAGTATGGAGAAGCTGAGTATAGGAAGGGCTATGAATGACCACTGAAATTCTTTCTCAGTATGTTCTTTTGAAATAAAATTTGTTTCTGGGTGTCATTGCATGCATGTTCCTCAATGTGAGTGGCAGATAGCCTTTGGTGAGTGGGACAAGGAAGAATAACAAAGAAAATTGGAGATAATTCAAAATTCTGTAAACAAAAAGAGAGGTGAGGAAGATCTGTTGGCCCGTCTGATGCAGTGGGATCTAAGGATCTAATTACCAGCTGCAAAGGAACTCCAGACAAATAAAGGTGGGAACAGACCAACACTGTATGTTGTTTTGTTCATCAGAAGTGACCATGAAGCTTAGGCAGAAGTGTGACTTGTCACCTTGTCTTGCTGGCTAACCACAATGCCGTTGGCATGTTATGAATGATGGCTTCACATTTAACTTTTCTCTTGATTTTTGAGGTTGGATTGGGGTTTTTTTCTTCTAATTTTCTTGGAGTGCTAGGCACAACTGCATTCAGGCAAAGTGCACTTAACATCAGCATCTCCGCAAGTACAGGACGAGCATGGAATTTTCCATTTTGTTAGAAAGTGTGTATTTGTCAAAAGCAACCCATTTCAGTGAGTGCTTGCATGCCAGCTTTCTTGGGAAGAATTTTGCAGTCTCCCTTGAATTTCCAGTGAAAACAGGCTGCTCAGTTTCCATAACTGTTTGTAAAGGCACATACTTGGGGTGTGAGAGATCTGAAGTCAACTCCTTGGCTCCCAGAAAGATATCACTGCTGGTATAAAGCAAAATAGGAGAGACTGAGAGAGTGATAACTAAAGAAAGAAAAGAATGTGGTGTGAAGGCACTTACAATGGAGAAGAACAATCTTCAAGTCCATGAATTGAATACAAAATACAGACCTCCCTCAAGTCTGACACATTTTGTGTGTATTCCTTAAAGCTCCAAGGTGTTGAATTATGGTAATCAATTTCAGTAAAGAACATTGAAAAAAGTCAATATGCCCTATAATTCTGGATTAACTGACCTCCATGAACGAGCATGCAAAATAATGTCTCATCTATGCAACATGATGATATTAACATGTCTCTATGTAGCTGAATAACCTTCCCCAATATTCCTTGATGGTGCTCATCATACACTACCACTTTGGGATCTTGTATATTTTATCCAAGAACAGAACCCAAATGAGCAACAAAACAGATTACTGTTGAAATTATTCCTGCCTAAGAAGGCAAGACTTCAGAAAAAGCATATGCTGAGACCCAAAAGATGCATTTGTAATAACAAGGCTTTTACGTCAACCTTGATGTTAGTAACATCGTCTTTTTACTTAGGAAGTCCTTAAACTCTTTCACTAAAAACTGGCTTAAACTTAATTGAACTTAAAAGCATAGCTCCCAAGTAATAGTGATGTTCATTTTGTTTTTATTGAGATGCCCTCAAAAAAATGTAACATGGCCTAATTTATTGTGCCCATCTCAGTCTGAGCTGTTTGTGTCCGCATGTTTCTCATCTCCTTCCAAGATAAAATCCAGTCAGCTCTTCCAGCAACCAAACCATCTAGAGGCCATGATGCTGTCTTTCATGTTTTTACTGTTGGACTCAGCTCCCAGTAAGGTACTGGCTGTTGTCAAAGCACCACGGGTCTGCAAATAGACCCAAACTTGTTGCAGAGCTATTTATTTCAATAGCAAACCAGAAGTCTATTAAATTTTCCTCACAAGCAAATGATAATCCATCTACTTATCATCATAAATTTTTCCTTTAACATGAAGGGTTACACAATATGTTGGCTGCATGATATTTTCCATCCATCATCTCATTAAAATATCGACACCTGAATGCTTGGAGAAGCAAGTGGGTCCTGCAGCCAATCATTAGGCATCAAAATTTCTTTTCCAAGAAGATTAAAAAAATGACTTGAAGTCTTTTGCAATTTCTTGCTTTCACTCATTTGTCTTGTTCTCCCTTTGCCACTTCTAGTTATCTCATCTACTTTGGGTCTTAGAAACAACAGAACTGCTACAGCAAGAAGGAAACCAATAATACCGTTTTCCAAGAGGCTGACAGCTCTGTGACTCTTGTGCACCTGGAAAAATCAAGCTATTAGCATACTTCTTTGTCCTCTTGATAGTCAAAAATGGTGAGCACAGTCTATACAGACTATGCCAGTCACTCTTGCACAAAGCCCTGATGACAAAGTCATGGTTTGGGCCATTCTGCAAAACAAATCTCCTTTCTGCCAGGAAGAAAGAATATATTTATGTCTTGATCTCATATAATGCCCAAATCTTATCCTTGAAATGATACAGGAAGTGCATCTCTCTGGGAACATTTGGATCACACCGGAATTAAGAGTTGTTTCTGGCACCAGACCACAATTTCTCCCACCCTGTGGCTCCCATCAGCAATTAATCTCTAATTCAAACTTGATCAATTTAAATGGTATTTCAGAAATATAATGGAGATTAACACTGGTTTTCCTACTGACACATCAAACTCACCTATTACTAAGAATCATTTTGCAAGACTGAATGGTATTCCTCGAAGCTGCATCCCCCAATCATGGCTAAATGCCCTCTTTCATTGGATGTCCTGAAGTACAACCCCCTTGTCCCAGTTGGGCAGGTGTTTGGAGCATATCCTGGCCCCAGACATGGTCTCTGGCAGTCTCTGGCAGTGGTGGCCTCTAAGCCATGTCCCAACCTCAGCTGTGCAAGTACCAACTGGCCCTGACTGTCCCCATGCTGGGGACACGACAACCACTGGGAACAACCATTTACTGCTGTCCAAGCCCTGTGGATTTCCCAAGCAGCCTGAGAGTACTCTGTATTTCTGGTGCCTTGGCTAGATTACAGAAGGCCTTGTGCCTTCCCCTACACATCTCCATTCACCTCTCCCACTCACACACCACTGTGTCTTCCTCCCTGGCCAGGGATGTCCCTGCTGTGTCAGTCCTCAAGCTCCCCACATCTCACCACCCCCACATCTTTCACTTCTCCCTCACACATTAGTTGATAACCAAATCCTTAGGCTCCACAATCTGGATAAACAAATCTGAGTTTGTGGTAATAATGGTGAATCAGGTGAACTGACACAGGTTTCCCCCCTAGTTCTATCTTTCCATGATATTTATCTCTCAGCTGCCTCCTCTCTCCTGCTGCCTCTTTCCCTGCACCAGAGAGAAGGATGCCCTCTGCACCACCACTGCAGACCCTGCTCAGCCCTGCAGACTCTCCTGGAACCAGCATGAGGATGAGTGTCCAAGCACCACCAAAGCAAACAGCCTTTTCAACATTCATTTCTCAACTGATCCACCACAGCCCCAGGTGCTCAGCGAGCAGCCTGCTGGGTGGGGCTGCCACAGACCAGGGCTGCTGCTTGGCCTTGCTCGTGTCAGCTCTGCCCCAGTGCAGCAGTCCCTGTCCCAGCAGGGCCATCTCAGGGGTGTGCCTGGGTGCGTGAACATGTGATCTGGGTGAGCACAGGCACAGCCTGAATGGACATTTGGCCTGGGCAGCCAAAATCATCCCTTTCTGCTGAGCAGTGGCTATGGAAGCACTGGAGTCTTTGTGAAAAGTTCACCTCTGCAATTTTGCAGGCTGAAATTCAAATGTTGCCCCTATCTACGGTTGTGAAAGCTCTCTCTTGTTTCCTGTGCTTTACAAGGGACTGAACAATTGCTATCTGGGTCAAAATTTAATCCCAGTGTTGCAATGATGGACCATAACAACCTGAAGGTGTTTTGGACTTGTTTTTTCTGTAGCAAGATGGACAGAGAATAGTGATTTTTCCTGGGGGTTCTCAAAGGAAAACTAGATTTTGTTAAAGATCCCATAGAGTATGATTACCTCTTTCTCATTTTATTGCCCCACTCTGCAATGACAAAATACATGAAATCCAACCACGTCTAGTCATATAACAGCAATTGAAAGCACATTACAAATAATATATTATTTGTAATATATAATTACAAATAATATATTATTCACCACAGTGCAATATAATTTATAATACAATTTTAATAATCCCAGAAAAAATGGAATTTTGCAGCCTATGAGATTTTCCTAACTTGTGTTAGGAATGTAACAGCCATTGGATTATTTTTCATCCAGCCTGCTCTCCATGAGGCTGACACAAAACAATATTAAGTTAATTCTGGGAGAAAGCTGGACTTAAGAGTATGTGTAAACTGAGTACAATAAACTAAAGAAAAGTAAATTTAGAATAAAAATAATATTAAAATAATAAGGAGGCTTGACTGTAAATCAGAGATTTCGTAATTTTTGTATATTCAAATGTCTGCCCTAGCCCAAGAAAATTAAAATCTGAAAGTGGTGGAAAGTGTTCATTTTTTTGCCATCTGGCAAGTCTGGGGATCCAAAGACAATTCTAGACTTTAATAAAGTCAATGGTCTGGCTGGATCATCGCCCAGGTACAACAGAACAGCCTGGGCAAAAAACACCAGAAATGAATCAAACCAGTTACTGATCCATAAATAAATAAAAATCCATGAGCTATTGGAGAAATGCTTTAGAAATTAAAATCTCTGAAATGCTTCATGTTTTCTTTGAACCAAGAAGTAAATTGAGACAACTCACTAATTGACAAGTCTATCCTGCTTATTTCCCATGCTGGAAAAAAAATCATGAATAGGCACAATTTCATGGCTATGGGCCCATGACTACATTTCAGCAATGTCATACACGACCTGCTGGTTGCAAAGACCTGTACAAACTGGCTTTGAAAGTTAGGAAAGGCATGGCAGAGAACAATGGTTCCATGAGATGGACAGACAGCACAAGTATGTTTGACTGGATTTAATGCCCAGCTCCATGCATTGTCAGCTCAGCTGTGTGCACCATTAGAAATTTTGCTGATGATAGCAAAGTGGGAGGTGTTATTGAGTCACTTCAGAGACATGATGCCTTGCAGGGTATAGATACATTGGAGCTTTGAGCTATGGTTAATGGGATAAAATTTAAGTATTGGACTCCGCACTTAGGATGAAGTAATGCCAAGCACAAGAATAAATTGGGAGAGGAGTGCCTTCCTCAGGAAAGGAAGTGAAGAGGGAAGTGATAATTTTTTCTCCCTAGTATCCAGTGATAGAACATATGGAAATAGTTCAAAGCTGCAGGGGATGTTTAGACTGGACGTTAGAAAATACTTCTTTAGTGAGAGGTGTTTAAACACTGAAATAGGCTTCCTTGAGACATGGTCAATGCCCCAACCCTCTGAGTGTTTAAGAAGCATTTTGACAATGTCCTCAATAATAGGCTTTAACTTGGTCAGTGCTGAATTCTTCAGGCAGTTGGACTAAACTATTCACTTCCAACTGTGCTACAGTATTGAAATCTATTCTATTCTATTCTCTCTTTTCTATTCCATTCTATTCTACAGAGTCTGGTGAACTGGTGGGATGGATGAACCTGCTGTGTGCTCTCCCAGCAGGGTGCAACTCCTCAGCTTGGACATTATCTGGATACAGTGATTAAATATTAAACATGAAGGTGCTGCAAATTTTTTTCCCTCTCTCCTTGCCAACCCAGCTTCTGCCACCCAGCCCTCCTGTTATCATACAATGACTTTGGGGGACAGCTCCTGGTGTAAACTGTGAGACAGGCTCTCATGGCAATCAGCTGAAAGCCAGGTGCTTGGTGTAAAGGGGAAAACCTGAAAGACAGACAGGGGAAAAATAACAGCAAAAGGGAAGACACCTCCATGGAAAGTTGAAATATAGCTGTCCATTGTTGAAGATGGATCAATAGTCACTATAACCTCTAAAAACATCTCAACGTGTTTCTTCAGGCTGCAGCTGGATCGAGCAAAGCTCTCAGCATCTGCATGAGTGATGCACCTGGAGCAAGGCCATGTGCAGGGCCACATGGGTGCCAAGCTGGGATGAACCAGTAGGGGCAGGTGGGGTGACATTTCTGGCTGTCTGGCATGAAGGCGCCATTTCATTCTTTGCACCAAGGCCCATGCCAACCATGCTGCAAGGCTACCCAGAAAATTATGTTTTGAAGCAAGAACAAAGCCTGCTTAATCCTTGTTAACGCAAAGTCTCTGTTAAAAATGATGCGCACATTTTTAAGAGTTTGTTTCAAGCTGGCTAAACCATGAAAAGGGGACATTCTTTATTACCATTTCTCTTTAAGTGGATTAATTTCCATTCCTCCTGAAGTGAGCCTTAGGGAGTGAGGAAGAATCACTTCCTAAGAGCTAATGGGGAAGGCGTCGCCTATATAACACCACCAAAAATATTCAGTTACACTTTCCCCACAAAGCCAGTGAGTAATTTAAAAAAAATAAAACATCAGAACACAGGGCAGTTTGCTTCTCTGTAATTTAGAAGCATAAAAGGGAACTGATGCTGTAATTACAGGCTGAAAACCCAAAAGCTTCATTTTTTAAAGTTGTTTCAGTGAATTTTTTTTAAATTGGCATTAGCTCCTCCAAAGCAGGGACAAAACCTCCAGTCAAGGGCATTGTTAAAATTTGAATTGACTTAGGAAAGGTGCTGGAGGGGACCCTGGCAGATCAGAGGAGCTTAGTGTGCCACAAGGCAGAGCTCCAAGCGAAGGCTAGGATTTGCTACAGAGAGAATTAAGTGCAGAAGAGATTTGCCATGTTGATGGTATTTTCCATCATACCAGATAAGTATTCTCAGTTCACAGATAAGACACGTGAGGCACAGAAATAATAAGATTGATTTAAAAAATGCTGCTGAAGAGACAAAAAAAAAAAAAGCTATGCTAACACACCTTCTGTGTTTTTCTTAAACCTACAAATCCTTTGGGTTCTGAGGTAGTTAGTGCATATACAGTCTAGTTAGCTATGTATGTGTAGTATAGTTATATATGTGTGCATACATAGAACAGCTCAAAATTAGCTAATTCTAGTATTCTAGTAATCTTAGTATTCTCAAAATTAGCTAATTTAAACTCAAATGCTGCAGGACCATTGCAGCCTTTTGAGAGATCTGTTGCTGTATCTTCAAACAAATGAAACCAAACCTAGAGGGAAAGATATATTTGCAGTGAATATTTTCAGGGAAGCAACATAACTTGGTTGGACAACATAACTTCAAGATTATTGTGTCTTTTCCAATGAAGTTCCCTGTTCTGAGGTAAGAGAAACCCACCTCCTGTATCTCTGTGCCCTTTCTCAGTAATTGAATCTGATGTTGTTGATAATTTTCTGTTAGAAGGTCAAAAGAGATGGTCTCCGCCCTCGCCTCAGGAACACACTGTCTCTTGCTTATGCCAGAACACTTTTTTAGGCAAGGCCTCTGACTTTCTCATTTCCTTTCCTGTTTTGTTTTGCAAGGATTTTAAGCTCTTGGCTTCCAAGTTCTCTTTTGCCTTTGCTTATTGCCATTTAGATTTCAGTTGTTTTTGTTAAGATGCTTCAGGCGTGGATGCCCATAAATTAAAATGCATTATTATTATAATAAAGCTGCGTCACTGCTGAAAGCCAGACGCCAACATTGACCTCTAAATAGAGGGCTAAGTGAGAACTTGGATGGTATTGACCTGTACAACAGGCAACACAGCAGAAAGTATCTAATCTGGGAGGTGGAAAATATGGAGAGGAAATGTACAAAGGGGTGTTCATATAAGCTTCTGAGGACCTGTAAAGTTAATCTTTGAAAAGTGGGATGACCATGAAAACCTTTAAAACTTTCATAGGAAACTGAGATTAATTATATGCTTATAAAACTGTGGTTGTTCTAAACTGTTGGGATTAAATGCTAAAACAGGCAGCATACTTAGACTCCCATCTTAAATGAGCCAACCAACTTGAGACAGCAGCGACTGTGCACTACCACAATTACAGGGAGAGGTTGCTTATTGCAGCAGCCATCTATGAAATGAAGAGTTCAATGATCAAATAAAACAGCCTGCTCTATTTTTCAAGCTTCTCTTTGAATAGTCAAATAAAAAGTTTTCACTTCAGTGTGTAAAAAAAATTACCCCAGGTAGTTGTGCTTGTCGCTTCACTGCTGTGTTTAACTCAACTCATGGACAAACATTCAAAAACTTAGCAGTTCTCTATATTAGTGTGAAAACACTAGGTAGGAACCATCCTGCACAAGAAGGGGCCCTGGAAATTGTGTTATAATTTTACAACCTAAAAAGTAATTCTTACATGCTGAAGTTGTCCATGAAGTAAAGGAAATGCCTCAGAAGACTTCCCGAAAAATCTTCTTCTTTCTAATGCAGATGTGCAAGGAAACCTCCATCCAAAGAGTTTTCAATAATTTGCCTTTCTCCATTTATTATACAGAGAATGTTGTTCCCTAATATGTATTAGATTCCAAAGTTTAGCCACTAGTTAGTTGCCTAAATTAGGTGACCTGGATTCAACTTATTAATGTTTTTCATGTACACTTTTATTCTGGGGTGCCTCCCATATGGAGACCTAAAGGCATTTCTATACATAAAGATGCACCACATTACTATGAAGAAAGCAAGTATTTCCATTTCCCCATAAGAAAATTGACCCCAAGAAAAGGGACAAAATTACTTAGGTTAGATATGCAATGCATACTTACAAACTCAAGTACAATCTTGTCCTTTAATTTTCAGGACTGAAAAGGAATAAAGTCCAAACCTGTAGTCAAATGCTGTCTGAAAAATACTTAAAACAGAACAAATAATCTCCCAAGCTCACAGAAAATTTACTGAGAAAATACCTCCTAAAGCCTAAATTCTAGAACCCACAATCTCTCATGTTAATGTGTCTTTTTAATTTGTAGCTTATTAGTCCTGTTCATGTTCCTCTATTTTAAGTAAAAATCCATGAACTACCAGTAATTTAGGCCATCTGGTTGCCCTTAGGTCTGAAATGTTTTCTTTCCATTTCTTGGCAGGTTTGACTTTTTAGCCTTTTCCAATTGAAACATGATGGGTCCTGGTTTTTGTTTGGTTTTGTTTTGTTTGTAAAATATCTGCTGATCTAACAAATAGAAAAGCTTAAGAAAATGTTCCTTGGAAAGAAATTATAAAAGTCATGGCTGAGTTGCCATAGGTTTTTTCCTTGATGTAAATAACATTTCTTTTAGCTAATAGGAATCAATACAACAGATATTAGAGGCTGATCTAAAACCAGATGATAATGACACTTGAATTCCTGCTACTTTAATGGAAAGTCCTACTTTAAGTTTTGCTAACCAGGAAACAGGCAGCACTACAGACTTCTTTAAATGCCATAGTTGTTAAATTTCTGCATTAAGTTCCCTTTCTTCCTATTTTTAGCTGTGAAAAGGTACTCTGGCTTTTATGCATACATGGATGCCTTGCATTGCTATCCAGAGAGTATGACAGTAAACATCTCTTTCTGCTGAGAAAGGAAAAGCTGGAGCATCAATCCTTCACTTCAGGTTTTAAATATAAAAGCAACTGTGTGGTATTATTAAAAAATACATTAAAACCAACTGAAAAGATTGCAGTAGCTTCTTCAAGGGAAATGAGCATCATGGCTGATTTTACTGCTGCTCCTTCTGCTAAATGCAGCTCTCAGCTGTTCCCGTCTAGGCTTCTGTCAGAACCTGGACAGAAGTGCAACTCAAAGGACCTGCCCTGGCTACTATAAACACTGACACAAGATTGCTTGTTATCTCCCTCCCTCCCTCACTGCACAGGAATCTGAAATGTGCAGTAGCTTCTGCACTTTAACAACTCCTCCTGTCTGGACCACTGCTCTGAGTGGGTCCTACTAGAAGCTGGAAGCCCTAGATCTCTCTGATCATGGCTCTGATCTGGTTAAACACACACAAAATTCATTAGGGTTCAACTTTTTGCAAATATTTTGGGGCAAGAAAATTTGGACCACATTAACTGAATCATCTGCCATGGTATTTTCCCCTTCTACTGAACTACAATTCAGTTATTCATACATATTAATTAATAATCCTTCAAGAGCCAAAGCATTAGTACATCATTTATTCCTTGCTGCCAGGAAAATTATACAAGGGACTTTGTATTCATTGCTCTGTTGCCAGTAGAACTGTACACAAAAAAACAGAAAAAAAGGGAGAAACAGACTGCCCATTCTGTAAAAGCATTGAAGGCATACATCAGACTTTGCTTATCGTGTCCTTAAACAAAAATACACAGCCTTGATGGTCAAATGGGAGACTGCAACAAACAAAGCTAATATAAACTGCCAATTCATTTGGGAGACAACCAAGTCCTTCCCAGGGCACTTTTCTTTCTTATCTGATATTGGAACTTTTTAACAGGCTCCTTTAACCACAAGCCTCGTTAATGAGGACTACTCAGCAATGGCTGCATCACAGCTTTGAGATAAAGTCTCCAGCTGTGATTTAAGGAGGGCAAATACATCTCTCCTGCAAAGATAATCAAAGTGAAGCTTTCCCAGCAGTTTCTGTTCCAGTCTGATGGAGAGGACATAACTCAGTGCCTATGACACTGCTCCTCTGCTGCAGCCACTTGTGTGACGCAGCAGCTGAGCTGAGCATGCAGCATGCAGGGTGGTCAGGCTTGCCTTCTCACACAGGCCATGGAGATGACATTTAGGTCAGTTCCTTTAATTGTTCGTATCTAAACATTCTCCAAGAGTGGTTGGCTGTTTTCTTACATCAGTCTAAAGGACCTGTTTATTTTTTGTACATTTCTTCTCGCCATGTGTCACTGCAAAATTAATCAAATGGAAAACTTGCATAAACATTTATTAAAATGTTCATTCTCATTCAGCAAAGCTATCTATTTATCAAATTAGTCTGTTTTCTCATGTGAAATGATCTTATCTGTCCACATGAGGAACTCTAAGAGATAATGAAACAAAATTAATGTAGAGGTTGATGAATTCATGATATAAAATTCTTGCCTGTCTGTGAAGAATGGCTCATCTCCATCCTAGGATGTTTATTTCTCCCTCTGTCCCCAGATAAGGGACAAAGATAGTATTTGTTCTGAGAAGGTTTTACATCTATGTCCAAGTGACGACTTGACTATATAAATATAAGGGTCAGTCCTCAAGAAAACAGTTTCTCCTACAAGACTGTGTACTATTTGGAAAGCACCCAAGTAAGATCTTCTTAAAACTGTCTATTTTCTGGTGGTTTTGTCCTCAAACAAAACAGATGTGCTCAGGTTTTGCTGCCCTCCTCCACTGCAGGCACAAGTACTGTGGTAGAGAAAAAAAAATCTGGTAACCAAGCCTTTGATATAGAAAAACCACATGGAGTTGAGTCATAAACTGTGGACACAAGACAACTAATTATGGGCTGTGTTAGGCATGAGGAACAGGTTAACTGCTACATAATTACAATTGAGATGGCTGTAGACACAGTCAAGGAAACCCAGTTAATAGAAAGAAGTAAATGAAAATGCATTGGTACCTATGAAGGAAAACAAGTCCTGTCTGTTTTCTGTAACTTCTTCAGTGATTTCAGATGTTTTCAATGTTTTATTGCTGCTTAAACATTATACTTATGAAGCCTAAACAGAGGTTTATGTTTCACCTTCTGCTTTTTTTCATGTGAATGGCAGGGAAGGAGTTAGCAAAGATTTTTTTAAGTAAGTGTCCAGCACTGCCAGTTGAGTGAAACTCCAGAGATGAGTGACACAATACAAACTGGGAATCTGTGAAATGGAAACTCCTGTGAAACAGATCAGCAAGTGATGAAAAGGAGATGGGTGGTCATACCAAAAGTGTTGGCAGTCAAAAGGCTGTGGGTAAAGGAGGGGCACAGGGAGAAGGATGAGCTGCAGGATGCCATGGACAGCAGAGCCTGTGGCTGCCCTGGGCCTTCCTGCCCCAGCAGCCCTGCCAGAGCTAGGGCAGAGCTGTCTGCTCCAAGGCCACCCCTTGTGGAGAAAAACCTTCTTCTGACAACATCAAAGGAGTGAGGAAAGTGAGGTGAGCATCCAGACAGGCTGCTTCCCCGAGGTTTCCCTGAAGAACTGACTCAGAGTAGTCTGAAGGTTTCCCCATTTCCTCCTAGCTTGGTGGAAACTTTTATCCTGGTTCCTTGAACTCGGCCTCTGAAAGTACACACCATTTCTGAGTATTCACCTATATATAGCCTCCTTCTGCAATGACACCTCACCATCACAGGCTGTTTCCTGTTGACACCAGCTAAATGTGGCATTGAAATCTGAGGCTGAGGGGTCTCTACCTGAGTGAGCAGGCAGGCAGCCAGCCAAATGGACACCCAGTGTGCTTGACCTTTCTGTGGTGTCACAACTTGTGCAGCGGAGCTGCAGTCAAACACTGTGGCTCTCTGGGTTTCTCTGTTTGCCACAACGTTTACACTTCTGGTACCACTGTGGGGATGCCGTGGGTAAGCCTGGGTGGCACCGTGCATGACAGCAGCACAGGGTATCCCTCTGCCACACCAGGCATTTCCTTCCAGCTCCGCGGCTGGGAATGTACTCTTGTGCAAGAGACCCAGGTGTGATCCTGGTCTTTCAGGCACTTGTCCTGGTTTTTGATCTGCAGCTGTAAAGACACAGGTCTCCTCTTCAAGGAGAATGTCACCCTGTCCTTGAGCTTTTCCATAAATTTTTTGGCATTTTCTGGGTCCTACATATACAGAAGGTTTTTCTGTTTGAAGTACATTGACAGCAATGTATTTACACAAGTTAATCATGTGGGAAATTTCCAATGTGTACAAATCATTTAGCATCTCACAAACCTCCATAGTTTTTATTACTGAAAACAACTTAGTCATCTGCACACTTTAATTAGCTGGCTGCCTGCCTCCTCCTGCAGGTCATCCATGTCTGAGATAACCCCAGTCCCAGAAACAATACCTGGCTTTATACCATGATTCTCCTCTTTTCTAAGCCAAGGAACAGGCTTCCACTGTTTAACCATTTCCAAGGTTAACCATTTGCCAAGGGTTTCTTGCCCTAAGGTTACTTATACTACGGCCATTTGTACTGTGAATATTTGGAGTGTCTGTTAAAAAATTATGAGGGGTCTTTTTTGAACACTAGTGTAAATTGTATTTTCCAGATCAACTTTTCTGCAACTTGCCTTCAGGCTGTACTATTCCAGTTACTGACAAACTGCTGGTTTTCCCCTGACCAAATCTGTGATTTAGAAAGACAGAAGCACTTCTGATTCCCCTCCACATGAAGAAATGTCTTGCTTCAAGAAGTCAGGAGTGAGTTATGAGCCTGTGGAGTTTTGCAGCCACTGTGTATTAGAAATAACAACTAATTACAAAACTGCAAAGCGAAACATAATTACTAAGGAAGAGTATTTAAATGTCACCATAGTTTATTTTGACAGATGAGCCTGTCTTGAAAATAAGGGATTTCCCAGAGAAGAAATAAAGATTCTCAGGTTATTTTTTGATCTAAAGGCAATTTCTATACTTTTCTTTTCATCATCTCCTTTAAAAGGAACCATGATGCAGTGAGGCACAGGGTTAAGGGTGGAATGAACATTAAAGGCTCTTGTCACTCCAACAAGACACTGGAAACCTATGAATTTTTTTGCTGTTTTTCCTAGTAATAGTGTGATAGGATTGAAAGCAAATTTGGGCCCTGATGGATGACAACGGCAGCTCCAAGAGAAAAAAATTGAGGTGATTTCAGAAAGCCTTTCTATAACATCAAGCAAGGACTACATACACCAGGGTTCAGGGGTGCACTTCCAAGTATTCTGACTAAGAGGAAAAGAAAAAGGTAAAAAAAAAGAAAACAAGAAAGCCATCACTGTGCAGTGCCTGGGAGATGTTAGTCACCCTGGCTACTTCTTGTACATGAAAGTGAAGGTAACAGCTTTGCTTTGGTGATGTCTGCAGTCATTTCTGTAGCTGAAGTATATGCTTTCGCATGTGTCTATCTGATGCTGGCTGCGTAAATTATTCAAGTTTTTATGAAATGCAGGTGATCACTCCCAGCTGTGTGCTGTGCCCCTAACTTCAATGCTTTTCTGGGAAATGGTCTTGAAATGACACTCAACCATAAACACACAGCATTTATTTAATTATTTTAGGGACCTGAAGTTGTTTATAGGCCGTTCCATGTCTTGGTTAAACTAGTATGTGTTGCAACACTAAAGTCATCTGATTGAAATATCTATCCTTAAACACCCACCAAAACAGAACTATCTGTCACTTCTAGATGCCACAGAGCAGCTCTCCCAAGACAGTTCACAGAAGTAAAGCTGGTAATTTCATATATGCTTCATAAATCCTCTCATATATCTTGCTCAAGTTAACAAGAATATTTCTGACACTCTCTAAACATTGGCCTTCCTTCCTTCTCTCTCCCTTTCTTTTCTTTTTTAAATTTCAAGTTTCTCTCCTTTTACAGTCTTATTTTGGTTGCAGGCACCCATTTCCTTCATGTTCAATTTAGGTACGGGCCACTTTCCCAGAACTAAAATGAAGGCATGAGTCAGGAAAATGGCATGCAGAATGTGAGCACTGGTGAGGAGTAGACACTCTCCATGACTACAAGTGAAGCCTTTATTATCACCATGACAAGCCAATTCAGATTTACCATTAAGGCAGCTTTATTTTGGCATAGGAGAAAATAATCAGTCAGTTCTTAAATTGAGTTCAACTTTATAGACTAGCACAGTGAGTAAAATTTTTCTCTTCATTTGGGCCAGACATGGAACGACCATTCATCTGGGTAGTACACGTCTCTCATAGAGCCCTGTTTAATGTTTAGGCCTCCTTCAGAACATCTGGAAATTTGTGGGATTGACTTCAACACTGTTTTCAGCCTCGGCACAAATGAGGCCATTTTCCTTGCATGGGGCTACCTCACATGATATTCACCTCTGCTGCCTGGATGAGTTCATTCATCACCCAGTCCCCAAAGCCAGAGCAGCAGAGAAGTGTGCACCTGTGTTTCATCCTACTGCACAGAGAAGAGAACCTGGCATGCTTTAAAAGTACCATTGGTTCTGCATCCCACAAGTGTCCTCCTCTGGTGATTTGCTTTCTCTGTGGGATATTTTTATTTTTCTTGCCATTAACCATATCACTGGACCCAACATGGGCCTGATGGCCATTTCTGTGAGGTGCAGTAGTGGCAAATGTTGGAATTCTATCAATGAAACAAAACTGCAATTTCTAAGGAAGCTGAGAAGTGTGTGCATGCAAGTGCTTAGAGACTGAACTACTGTTTCATCCCATCATGGAGCAATATGTATCCCATTGAAATTCAATTACAAGGGGTGAGCATATATTAAAAAAAAAATAAAAGAAAACCTAATTCTTTTTCCAAACCCATTTGCTTATTTACTAAAACAAATGGGTAAAACTATCATCAGGAAAACACTGCTACATGACCATTGCCTGAAGTGTATTCTTACCACTGGATCATAATTCCCTTTCTTTCCATTCCTTAAAAGTTCATTCAGTTCTAACTTCTACAGTAATGTTTATCTAGGGTACTTAATTATATAGTGCAACTTGCATCTGGAGTGCTGGTTCAAGGTTATTATAGTTCTCCACAGACATAACAAAAATATTATTTTAAACTTATCCATTGAGGAAAAATGGCTGCATTTCACCACTGATAGGAGCATATGAATGTAAAATAAAATCATTGGTACATAACAGTGTTGTCTATTCAGATTAATTTTCTCCATGACACTTGCTGTCACAGAAATATCTCCTTTTCGTTTCTGCTGCAGACATAAGATCTTTCAAACTAAACTTAAAATAAATAAATTAGATGTATAAAATGATGGATTATAGTGATAGGCAAATAAGAAAGGTGAATTTTTTGGATGCTTGTCAGTACATATTCCTTGTTGGGTAGATTTGATAAGATTAATGAAATATGAATAATGGAGTAGAATAATAATTTGATAGTTTCTCAGTACTCAGTACTGAGTACTTTTTCAGTACTCAGTATCTGAAAAAGAACTTCTATTCAATCTATATCATACTGATTATATGCAGAGCACCATTACTTTTACTACAAAGAAGAAAACTTTCTTTGGCAACAGTAGAAGGAAAGTGGGCAGATAAAACAAACTCTTTAATTCATATGTCCTTACTCATAGGTTTCCCGTCAAGCATGGTTTCTTCTTTATTTAGAATCAATACTAAGTAAGGAAAGGATAAATATATAAATCGCAAAACTCTTTCTGTGGGTGTATTGGTAACCAAAGTAAATTGCCTGAGGTTTGGAGAGACCATGGGCTTGTTCTGTATTTGCTCTAAAATTCAGAAGTGATGAAGAAATATTTTGCTTCAATCCCTAGAATGAGGCCCACGAGCTCTGCTGGAGCACTGGCCATGTTTACAACATGCAGCATTCCCGACAGCAATGCTCACTCCCATAGCATCCATGGCCTCTGTGGAAAGGGTGAGGTCTCACACACAGCCAGAAATGGGAAGTCACGAGCCTTTGGCTGGAGCCCAGGTATCATTTCTGCCATGCCAAGCATGTGCAAGGCAGGAACACTAAAGGACCTTCTCCTAAAGGGTTTAGAGAGTGGAAGTCTCCTCTTGCTACCTCAGGTAGCTATTCAAGTGCAAAGGTAAAAATAGTCCTTTAAAGCCAGCAATGACTTTAGATAAGGAATGTGATTAAAGTTCTTTTACTGACAGTGGACTGAATTAATTGTACTCATACCAGCCGCCCCCACAGCACCAAGAAAAAATCACTGCTACCAGGCAAGTCACTTCTATTTTGTCCATGTCAGTGCCCTTATGTGAAATGGATGCAGTAAAAAGCCCAGGTGATGATGTGATAGAGTTGAGAAAGTTCATATTTTTGGCATATCCCAAGAACTCCAGAAAAAAGTTAAGCAAGAAGTATAGAAACTCTGATTTTTTAAGTAAACTTTGGTTTGTTGCTCAGGTAAGGCAGTCTTCAGATAATGAAGTCAGTTGGGAGAAATCCTAAGTTTATTAAAGGTATGATTTAATGCTACTTGAAAGCTCCTGGGACTTTATATGTGTTCCAATATTTTTTATTCCTCTTAATGATCAGAAAGAACTTTCACTTTTACTTGGGTAAAGATAGTATCAATATTAAAATAAGTTTGGGAACATGGGAATTGATACTTCAAGCTATTTGAAGCAAAGTACGTTTAAAAAATAAGGAAGTATGAAATACATGTGTATGGCATAGCTACTCCTCCCTTCTTTAAAATCAGGCATTTTTACCATTTTACAATTTACTATTCACATAGGTAAGCCAGGTCAAGTCAATGCAGAAAACTCCTTCACCATTCATAAAAGGTTTTAACACGAGAGGTTAAATATCACTTCAAAACATCTGAGTGTAGCCATCTGACTGGTTGCTTAGCAAAAATTGTCAGAAATGGATCAGTATCCTAAAGAATTATTGCTTGCAATATGTTAATGTACTGTTTGATCAGTCTTCCTTCCTTCCTTCCTTCCTTCCTTCCTTCCTTCCTTCCTGCTTTCTGAAAATGGTAGGAAAATCATCTGAGCACTCAGGATGACTCAGTTCCAAAGGAAATTAAATTGCTTTGAGGAATTTTCAAATTTTGGATAAAATTACCTGCATGTTTAGATGTGGGGCAGATGAAAACTACTGTCACAGGAGATGTGGAAGGTCAAATGACGAGACAATGCACTCCTTGTTCTTGTGTCCAACGATGACAAAAACAGGAAGGAAGTGGTAACATAAAGGGGATTATCTGGGATTACAGGCTGCCAGCACTGGTTAAGTGTTTTTGTTGCACATCTATCCATAACTAAAAACATAGTTCAATTTTCATAAAGTTGGTCCTTATGCATGTACAAAACATTCAAATAAACGTATTTCTGGAATCATTTGGTTTCAGGGGAACTAACACTGAATTCACAGAATAATTTCTTTAGGAGAAAAAATGCTAGTATTAGAATGGAGATGACGTGAAAGCAGTATTAGGGGTAGCTGGGACAGACAAGTGAGTGGTTCAGATCTGAGGTGACTAACGTTCAACAATTTGATTGCAAGATTTTGGAAGAAGGTTGCAAAAAAATCTCAGCCAAGATATCTTATGGAACAAACACAAGAAAAAAAGGTCATCATTCTAGAGTGAAAATTCTGAAAGATGGTGACATTTCCAATCTTGTTTTCATTGTTTATTTCAACCTTTAGAAATGTTCTAAGTATTTACTCTCTACACTACAGCCCACTGTACACAGAATAGGGCAAATCCATGTTTAGTCTAAAATAATACAGGGATCTCTTTTTTGACATTTAAGACCACCCCCAACCCCTTAAAAGCCCCATGGGTCATAAGAACACAAAATAAAGAGAAAAGTAGGAAGAGTTTGCAGCAGCAAGATTGGCAGGCAAAGGGAAGGTGGTGGCATGGATCTCTTCAAGCCTGGGACAGAGTAAGTGGATTTCTTGGAGCTGATGAAGTGCCTTATTAGAAATGCCAGGAAAGGAAAGAAATGTTGCAGCCCAGACATGGAGTAGGGCTAGTGGACACAGGCCAGACTGGAGCAGATAGGATGCAGGAGCTAGGGATGAATTTGTGAGTGCAAAGTGATACATGAAAGAAAAGATTTCAGGCTGTTAGTCAGAAAAAGGTGGGAGAATTTCACCCCCGCCAAATAAATCATAGGAGAGCTTGCGGTGAGATCATTATTTACCTAGAGGGTGTGGTAGCACCTCAACCAAGCAGGGTGCTTTCAGCCTGGGCTCCATCCACAGAAAGATTGCCACAAAGTCGAGCGGTGCAAGCAGCCAAGCTGAGGCCAGACAGGTTCAAATTTGCTTAAATCCAGAGATACCCTGCATTTTTTCCAGACTTTCAACAAAGCTATTACAGAGGTGATTGTGAGAACTGGCAAACTGCTGCTATGACATGAAATCCTTGCTGAGCCCAAGTGAAAGGAAAATAGCAATTAAATTTTTTTAAAGTCCTTTCTTCCACTCACAGTAGAGAAATCAGGGAAAGCTGAAGTAATCAATTCAATGCAGTACAATATCAAGAGTTCCTCTTAGTCTGAGAGAAAGCTCTACAATTTGTACACTGCATTGCCATCAGTATTTTTGAAATTACAAGGAAAATGGTTTTCATATAAGATTTGCACATGAGATAAATGTTCCCATGACATCAAAATACTCCCAACTACACTAGGAAGGCTAAAATTAATTGCTTGTTGTCTGAGCTCACACAGCTCTTCCAGGCCTTCCTGCCATGCCAGCAGAGTGCAATAGATATTTTTTTTATTTTTTTTTGAGAGTTTCACTTTGGTGTCTGTCTGGCAGATTTTAGAGTGCATTCCCTTATTGTCCTTTTCACACCTACCATCAAAAGCTTCTGAAGACCATCACTGAATTCCAGTGAGAACAAAGGAAAAAGAAAAAAAATTAAAGGGATGAAACACCAGCCTCTTGTTTTCTGTGTTTTTCTATTTCCAATAATATCAAAATATGTGAGAATCATTTGTTCCAAAGAAGAAGTAATGTAAATGATTAATTTTGTTCTACTTCAAGCTAGGGGACAACGGGATTACTGTGGAAAATTTGTCCCAGTTCTTTGTTTTTTCTTGAGTTCCACTAGCAAAAACTGAAAACATATTGGAATTTGTTTTTTTCAATTTCAAATGCTTGAGAAGTTTTCACTTAGAAGACACAATTCAAAACATAAAGCATGTGGGTACACTGGCAACCTGTTTGGGTTTTAATGAGCATTGTGTATATTTTTACTGGGGAGAAAGAAGTTCCTGTGTTTTTTTTCCAATATACCATGGCTTTAGTGGGATTCAAATGTGAAATGAAACCATGGTGTTAACCAAGAGGATACCAAGATGATAGTGTTCTTCGGTTGTTCCCAGCACTAATACCCACTTGAAAGCTGTTAGGAGACCTTATTTCCTTTTCGGGGGGTTTATTTTAGCATTTGAAATATGGTAGATAGCATAATTGGATTTTAAATATCTGATCCAAATTTATTTCAGGGGACTGAGTCAAAACAAATACAAATTCAAGTTTGTGTAGTGCATCTAAAAACTGGCAGCACATGCATTTCAGGACCTCACCAATTACAGCACTTGACTTATTTCTGAAGTAGTTGGCTGCAGATTATTTCTATCTGAAACCTGGTCCCACACTTTCAGGCTTAGTTGCGGATTCGTAAGTGTTTGTTCTATTATTCAATCATATTATAAAATGGACCACATTTTCCAATAGCTACTTCATGTTCCCTATTTAATTTTTAATTGCGGCGTTTCTTCAAACATCAGTTCTCCCACAGGATTTCGGTTTTGGACCACTTTTGCAAGCCACTAAAAATTATGAATTCTTGAAGTTTGCAATCTGAGCTCTCTTTAAGTCCACATACCAAATTCTTATCCAAAACCATGTCAAAGAAGCCAGAACCAACCATACCACTTCCTAGGTCTGAGTTGCACAACAAATAGGTCTGAACCCTCCCAAAAAATAACATAGGTCCCCTGACTGACTGCGTTTTTAACACACAGAGAGTTATCTCAATATCCAAAGAAGTATCTATTGTCTTACATCATGTAAAGATGAGCCTTTTGTCAATGTATCTGGTTTTTACTCTTGTATTTTAAATAATCTGATTTCCTGTGATCTGATGGCATTATTTGTCCGTCAAATACAGAAAAAAAAAATTTTGCAATGACTGACAGGGTAGTTTTTGTCAGCTAAACCACCTTTTAATCTTTGTTTTAATTTCTGAGTGTCCGAAACTACCCAGATGCTTCTCCTCCCATACCCATACACAGTCTTAAGGACCCTCCTCTGCCCTGTGCTGCAAATTCTAAGACATCCTAAGCTCCCTCAGAGAAGTATATGGGTCTTTCAAGAATTCGCAGAAATACCTCAGGCTAGTAATTCAGCTTTCTGAGGAAAAAGCAGATCATTATTACAAAGTCCACATATGAAGAGAACAATCAATCATCATTTTCTGGTGCAATAAGAAAAAAACTGCTGGTGAGAATGAGGTTGCTGCCATACGACTTATGGTGGCTGGGATCCAAGCAATCACCACATCTCAAGCAGGTCAAAAAGTACAGGCACCTCAGCTACACCTTCCATCACCATTCTGTTTGTAGCTTCTTGATGCACCACCAAAAATATAAAATTTTATTTTTCTTCTTTGTTGTAAAACACTCTGAGTAGAATTATTTCTTTTCCCTAAAGTCTCCTGAAGGCTTTTCGTTCTGGCACCAAGGCAATGAGGTTGTCACTGGGTTGCATTTGAAATTGCCTCCAGGCTAAGATTCAAAGCCAGCCTCAGGTGCTGCTGGAGATGCAGCAGACAGATCACAGAGTCACAGAATAAACTAGGCCAGAAAAAAACCTTCAGGATCAACAAGTCCAACCTATGACCTAACACCTCCTCATCAATTAAACCATGGCACTGAGTGCCATGTCCAGCCTTTTTTTAAACAGGTCCAGGGACAGTGACTGCACCACCTCCCCGGATAGATGACTCCAGTGCCCAATCGGTCTTTCACTGAAGAATTTTTTTCCTGATATAAGAAGCTGCAGCCTCTTCCAACTGCCACCAACCACTGTTGGTTCAAGGGTCCTGTAACCCACTGAGCAGCATGTGGAGGCATGTAAGGAGCTCTGAGGTGGTGGCAGTGCTGCCCATCTCCAGTGTCTTTGAGCCTACTGTTCTGCACATTTCTGCCAGGTTCTTGCCATAATCCCTGCTGTGTCATGCATGGAGCCCATGTTTTGGTGATATCCCCTGCATCCAGGTTGAGGAGTACTTGTGAACACTTAAAGAAGAGAAATTAGGGAGATTTGCTGAAGCTCTAATATCCATCTAACCTGGTCCATATAGCAAAGCAAAAGCAAGCTCAGTTTTTGCTGAGCAAACTGAGTTTGCAGGTCATGTTTCCATACAGCACTTGAAACCCTTAGTCTGTATCTCCACTACTTTCCTATATTACAGTTACAGGCTTCTTAAATTTCCCTTCTGTCACACAGTTGCTCACAAAGCTTGCCTCCCTACAGCACAAACCATTCCTGCCTCTTTCGGGCCAGGAATCCTCAGATCTTTCAGGAAGGTCAGTCAGAGCAAGATGAGACTGTGTGTTTTGCTTTCATGTCCAGTAAGAGGCCAGGTGCATTTCTTCCTACACTGTAACAAAGAATCTGGTATCTTTGCTAATGGAAAGGCCTGGGCTAAATCCCTTTTTTTCCCATTGAAAAATATCTCTTTTGGGATCTGTAGTCCACAAACAGCAGGTGAATAAATGTGTCTATAAGGCATGAATGAAACATCTCAGAATATTAAAAAATTATATATCCATTAATCTCAGCAGCAAGAAAATCCATTTGCATGTCCTGCTCCCTCAGATAGGAATCTGTAGAGTCCCTGTAGAGTCATGTGAAAAGTTTGTAAATGGAAGAAATACAAAGGAAAAGCAAGAAAACTGCTGAGTTTAGAGAAACACAGTTAAGGGTGGACCTACACTCTGGTTCAGCAGTTAGTTCACAAGCTTTTAATACATAGCTCCATTCAAGCCTCAGCAACCTTCACAATCTGCTGTATATTTATGACTCCTCATCAGAAGAGTATTACAGCAACCTCCTTTTGGGTGGCCAAAATGTTGATGCTTGTTACAGGTTTGCATCTGTCAGAGAAAGTCCTATGTGCCGTGACATGACCATAAAAATTGGTTCTGGACTGAGTTGCTCCTGGAGAGTCCAGGTATGCAGCTGGAATATGCTGAATGCTGTATTTCACCATGCTGCAAGAGCCAGCCACACTTTCTCAAAGAGGGGTGCTGGCAAATGCTGCCAACTCTTCTGGCTGCCTTCCCTATTCAATTCCTCCTATCTGGCATGAGTCGTGAGATCTCAGCCAAGGCTTAAGCTTCTCAAAGTGGTCTATCACTCATCATCCATGTCAGAAATTACAGTGATGTAGGAACTGAAAGTCATCAGTGAATTGGATACACCAAAGGCAACATCCCTTCATAATCTTTCTTAAAATGTCTTCACACAAAAGCTAAGTCAGAAACAACGGGATATAAATTAATTGGGGAATACAAATTATATAGGTCCCAGCTAATCTCCTCTCCCAAAAGAAAGACTGGAGCCACCGACTATTATCACAGGTACTTTCCTAAGATTTCCTTATGTATACAGAAAGTCACAGTAATTCTATGTGAGCTTCCAAACACAGGTACAATGCCACACACTATAATGGACAGTATAAACTAGTGCTTAGTAAGATTGTTCTACCATGGAGTGCACCAGACACAGCATCTGGGCTGTGTCCAGCTGGGCAAGGGAGGGATTGTCCTCCTTTGCTCCTCACTGGGGCAGCCTCACCTTGAGTCCTGGGTGCAGTTTTGGGCACCACATTATTAAAAAGACTTTAAAGTATTGGAGAGCTTCCTGAGAAGGGCCACAAGGGTGGTGAAGGGTCTTGAGGGGAAGCCTTATCAGGGGCAGCTGCCGTCACTTTGTTCAGCCTGGAAAAGAGGAGACTGAGGGGAGACCTCATTGTGGTCTTCAACATCCTCATCAGGTGAAGGTCAAGTACTGATGCCTTCACTCTCATAACCAGTGACAGGACCCAAAGGAATGGCCTGAAGTCATATCATAGGGAAGTTTAAGTTAGACATTACAAGAAGTTTTTTCATCCAGAGAGTGGCTGAGCACTGGAACAGGCTCCCCAGGGAAGTGCTCACAGCATTGAGCCTGCCAGATTTCAACAAGTGAATTCTTGGGGTGTTCTGTGCAGGACCAGGAGCTGAACTCAATGATCCTGATGGGTCCCTTCCAGCTTAGAAGACTCTATGATTCTTTGGTTATTCTCTTTTTAATTATCTACAGTGCAAAGTTCTTGATGATTTCTATGTACATATCTATATCTGGTTGAAAATGCAAAAAATGAAAGCAGGAAAGTGAATTCCAAGCAGAGCCATTCTGCAAGCAGCTACACAGAAGCACGTTAAATTACAGTTACAGTTGGTATCTGTAATTTTGATGCTTCTTAGCCTCTAATAAGCTGTCTTGCAGCAAGCTTTCTTTATATGAAGGTGGGGGAGTGTTGTTTGCAATTTTTAAGGTTCTTTGAAAATCCAGCAAAATCCTCTCCTCGATCCCTCCTTGTGGAATCTTATTGATAGCATGGACCATTGGCAGGGCTGATGTTTCTACCCAGAGAAAGACCAGCCAGTCATCTTCTGAGTGGGCCAGTTTTATAAGGGAGCATGAGAGGCAGTCTGAAAGTGAATTTTACAGATACTTTTGACATGAAGACAGAGCAAGTCTCAGCTATTGGGTGTAATTTCAAGTCTTCATGGTCACAAATCATGTGTACCAATTTACAAGGCTTTCCTTTCTTGTTTTTCTTTTCTCCCTTGACACATTCATGACCTTTTTTGCTTTATTCCCTCTAATCCTTTCTTATCACAAAGCTTCTTTTTCCTGTCTGTCTGCATGGGAAGTCCCATACACAAACATTATTCAGCATAACACTAAACCTTCTGTTCCCATCCACACTCTCCCCTGTTTCTGCTTCTTCTTCCAATTTCATTATTCTTTTCTTCTCCGTACATGAACCTGGCTCTACACCCAGCCTCACCAAATTAGTTTTGTATCTAGTGAATCTGCTTTCCACACACTTTTTTCATCACCTAGAGTTCTGTTTTCAGCCTTTCCTTTCCTCCAACCAGTTCTCACAAACTGCCATTCCTAATACTCTCTTTAGGCTGCTCAGCCATCTCTCCCTTAGTCTCTCTTCACGCAGACTGACTTCTCATCTGCTTTGCTCTCTATTGTAACCAGCTCTTCATTCCTACAGTGTCTAAAGGTGACCTATGTCCTTGCACTTACCCTTCTTTATGGCTTTTCAGATGGACAGCAGAAATTTCTTTATCCCTGTCTTTGTTCTGTTCTGATATTGCCAGTATTACCAGTTTTTCATATAGCCCATTCCTTCTTACTGGTTTTAGATTACGGTCTCCTTATCCAACAAGTTTATCCATTTATTTTCTTTTTAACAAAGTCTACCAGCTCTTATGCTTTTCCAGCTTAAGCGCTTGGTCCTCCCTGGACATATATCTGAGATCTTGGTCTTTTCTCACCTGGACTGAAGAGAGATGATCACTTGCTCTCTGTGGACCTGGCAGTGCGTGGGCACAGGAGGCGCCAGTCACAAGCCTCGCTGAAACTTTTAAAAGCATCTGCAAGGAAATCCTGGGTTGGTTAGAATGCAGAAGGCATAAATTACTCTGTGGAGATAATGCAGTTGGCCTGCAAAAGGTAGCACATGCTCAGGACAGACAGAAATTTTGAGGAATTAATCTGCCAAACTCTGCCATATTACTAAAGAATAGGGTTTAACGCTCAGCCAAATATGGGCAAGTGCTTATGTGTCTGGCACCAGGGGGCCTCCAGCCTGCCAACCTCCAAGTCAAAGCGTGGAGTAGCTAGCATTTCCAAAAAGGAATTCTTACAACCAATTCATTAACATTGGCAAAACAATGTCTTTTTTCATAATCTTTTTTCTGGGAAATAGTATAACCATTTTTGATTAAACTTTCCAAAAAAAATTGAAACATAGGCAGACACCCAGCATAAAAATTCACAAAGTTATAAATAACCAGAATAGGAATTCATAATGAAAAGCATTGAACACATTTGCAGTATTGGGTAGCATTGTATGGATAAAACTATTTTCACCAAAAATGCTGTTCAGGGACCACAGCTAAAATGCATGCAAACATGGAACACAGATATGTCTGCAATATTGTGTTTCCAAAGAGTTCATAACTCAAATTTTAGACAACAGAACACAAGTAGATCCAGAGACATGGACAGTGCAGGAAAACAATATGAAAATCCTATTCAGTGTGACTGGCAAGTCATCCCAAGGTATCATGAGTCTTTATTTCCCAATTATCATTTGGAAAAGTAAGACCTTTTAAAGAAAGTGAGGCTTGATCAGAGAACAATGAGGTATTTTTGCAGATACTTACAGAGGTGTGGGGTCAGGATAGGAAGAAGTATGGAGGAATTTAAGTGATAGTACCTAGTAATGCTGTGGACCTGTGGGACAATGACATCCAGCAGTAAGAAAGAGCCAGTAGGTAGAGGGACAGGGGACTGAAAAACAAGCTAGTCAAGGATGGTACCCAAGGAGTCATCCTAATTATTGGGATTTCCACATGTGAACATCCCTGTGACTAGAGGGGACTGTACGACTTAAGGACTATAATTTCTCTTTCCTTTCACTTTCTTGTGAGGGAACCGTCTGCTTCTCTCTTGTGTGCATTGGAAGGATCTTGAAGATCCTATTTCTTTGTCCCTCAAGGGAGATTCGTTGGAGGTAAAATAAAGCCCATCTGTAGCTCTAATTAAAGTGGGTTCTTTTGGGATAGAAATGACCTTATCAGCTTGCCTCCGAAGCCTGAAACTCTCCACCATCCTAAGCGACGCTGTTCAGCGGGGCTGCCGCGGACCCCGGGGCCTCTGGCGCTCAGCTCGGCCCTTCGCGGGCGCCGGTGTTGGACCGGCAGGGACGCCGGGCCGGGTCACGCTGCGAGCGGCCCTCGGGCCAGCGGGAGCTGCCCGGACACCGCAGGCTGCGATGGGGAAGCCGAAGGGAGCGCGGGGAGGATCCTGCGGGACGGGACCGAGGGGAGCGCGGTGAGGATCGCGATGGACGGGACAGAGGGGAGCGCGGTGAGGATCGCGATGGACGGGACAGAGGGGGAGCGCGGTGAGGATCGCGATGGACGGGACGGCTCTGAGGCGGGAGCGCGCGGCGCGAGCGCCATCTGCTGGGCGGGAGGCGGCGCGCGGGGGCTCCGCGCTGCCACCGCCCCATAACGTGGCCGGACACCGCCTGCCCTGTGTGACATGTGCCCAGCACCGCCCTGTGCCATGTGCCCGACACCGCCCCATAACGTGGCCTGACACCGCCTGCCCTGTGTGACATGTGCCCAACACCGCCCTGTGCCATGTGCCCGACACCGCCCCATAACGTGGCCTGACACCGCCTGCCCTGTGTGACATGTGCCCAACACCGCCCTGTGCCATGTGCCCGACACCGCCCCATAACGTGGCCTGACACCGCCTGCCCTGTGTGACATGTGCCCAACACCGCCCTGTGCCATGGGCCTGACACCGCCTGCCCTGTGTGACGTGCCCAACACCGCCCCATCAGGTGGGCCTGAGACCTCCTGCCCTGTGACATGTGCCCAACACTGCCCCATAACCTGTGCCCGGCACCTCCTGCCACTGCCCCATAACATGTGCCTGCCACCTCCTGCCACCGCCCTGTGACATGTGCCCAGCACTGCACTGTGACATGTGCCCAGCCCTGCCCTGTGACATGTGTCCGACACTGCCCTGTGACATGTGCCCAGCACTGCCCTGTGACATGTGTCCAACACCACTCCATAGCATGTGTCTGGAACATTATTGGAATAATGGTGCACACTCATAGGATTTGCAATCTTTGTACTAGGTTGATTTCAGACTAAATTAAAGTTGCACAAAAAAAAAAAAAAAAAAAGAAAAAAGGAAAAATTGGCAAGTGGTAAAATATCCCACTGAGATTTTAAAGACTCTTATCCATGATTAACTGCTTTCTTAAAACCATTCAACTGAATGGTTGAAGCTCTACCCTTCTGAAACCTTACCCTTCAGATCCTTCTCCATACAGAAGACAAGTACCCAAACTTCCACTTGCAATTGTCTTTTATTAATGTTCCTTGAAGCACCTTTTGGAAGATACATGAATGGTGGTTTCAGACCATTTGTAATGATCTTACTCTTCATCAGAATCTCTGGATGCATCCTTCCACCACACTGTGAGATAAAATTGTGTTACAAATCACTGGCAAAAAACCCAAGGCAGCAGAGATGAAACAGGGAGCTTAAGGCAAAGGATAAAAACTGGTGCTCACCTTGGTGGGACATTCCTTCTCAGTAACAGAAATTAAAGCTGGCATGTAAAAGTTTGCTTTTTCTGTTTTACTCTGCTTTTTGTTTTGTTTTGTTTTAAATAACGAGGTAGCCATTATGGCTACAGCTAACACAGTAAGGGGTTAGAGTTGGCAGAGCATGAGCACTGTAACTAACTGCTTGCTCTGGGTCTGCCCATTTCCAGCTTCAGTAATGCAGTTTGAACTGCCTACACTCTGGGTCCTAGCAGTAATATCCCTACCTTCAGTGAGTCTGCACACCTAGAAATATGAAGGTGGGAAACCTTTCAAATGGATGTAAAAAGACTGAAACCACAAGGCTGCTCTTCTCTTTCAAAACAGGTCCTTCTGAAATCTTACATGGAAGGCATTATCCAAATGATAAACAGGGTGAAATAACCTAGACTTCATCCTTGGAGAGAACCAGATCAATTATTTCTTGTTAGGAATAGAATGTTTTCTTACATTTGTCCAGTTGCTCAGTGGTTTTGTCAACTTTGCTACATTTAGCCCAAGGCTGTGGGCATAGGTGAGTGTAGGGGCAGCAGTGCACTGCTTGATTCAGTTGAGTGCACTCTGACCTGCTAGCTAGGTACAAGGAGACTCTCTACAGCTACTTGTAAGGCCAGTTTTGAAGATAAAACCCTACTCTACATAGAAAATTAAAAAACTGGCACTAATCTCTATGAGACTGTGTCTCCTCAACACCGGTGCAATCAACTAATTCAAATTTCTTCATTTCTGAGAACATTTTAATATTGTCCTGTAGGGAGAATGATATTTCTACTCTACATCCTGCTTACACTTCTCCTTAAGAAATAATTGATCTGTCTCTTTCTTCTCTTCCCCTTTCTTCCCTTTTCTGTGTGTGTTAAGGCAGTCTACCAAGCTTATTGTGAATTACTATAAATAGTAATGTTATAGGAACCTTTCTAATTGTCTTAATCCTGGTGCCCAGGACTCCCTGTATGCACTCAGCACATACATTGACCCAAAGAGATTAGTCTAAACTGGATGTAGTGCATCTTTCAACTTTTTTTTTATTAAAAAGACCACAAGCTATTGTGGACCATGCCTGGAGCTGACAGGGGTGGCTTTGGGTGGTAACTCCTACCACGGCAAGGAGAAATCTGGGAGGAAGAAGCCGTCCTGATGCTCAATGCTCTGCATTTTTGACTACTTGGAAGCATTAAGCAACCTGACAGCTTGTCCATAATTAAAGGATTTACTAAGATAGGTCTGTGATAGAGTGACTGCAAAGCAGAGATGCAGCAGCACTTTTTCTTTCTGCTATCATTTATATTAACTCCCAGAGGAAAATCACTGGTGCTAATTAGGACTTGTAAGTCTAAATGCCAATATGTAACTTCAAGGTAGAGAGGAAGAAGCTCTTCAGGAATTTTTTCTTTCCTGTACAGAAGAACACACAGCAAAACATTTATGTAAAAGGTTAGTCAGAAGCCAGCGGAAAGGCAGGAAACAACCATTTTTAAAATATATTTGGTAACACTTATCTGTTGCAGAATGTATTTTATACATGTCCTCTTCTTGAATAAACACTTGTTATTTGTTCATTTCAAAATATCCTGCAGTACATCTGAGTCACTGTTGTTGACATCCATGGACAAGGGAAGGCAAAAGAAGGTAAAAGACATTTTGACTAATTCCAGTGCTAAAGGTTGGACATTCAAGAACACAGAGATTTGCTTTTTTTTATCTCCCTGAACTCTTACCTTTCCATGCAACTGAGATATAAAATAAATTACTTAAGAATAGTGAGATAAAAATAATTTCCAGTAAACTGCATTTTCATTAAGTGGTTGGTTAGATATTGATGTTTAAACAACTGTAGAAAGAAAATCAATAATGAATGCAGCAATTTTGAGGAAAGTTTTTAAAAATAGCATTTCCTTTAATGTCCATGGTGAAGGAAAAAAAATCAGTGATATTATTACCTGTCTAAAATAGCCAACCTATAGCTAATTTCTTTCGTTTGATTAAATATGATCTTGAACAAGTTATTTTTTACTTTATTTGATATGACATAGCTTTAAATCAGTATTTATAGAGTGTGACAGCCAAGAATTGGAGGCACTGATTAAAACCAGCAGCAACTTAGGCCCAGGAAACAGGATGAACTATAAAGTGCACAGACCCCTAAAAGCTGTGCAACGCAAAATTGTCCTACAGATTTGGAAAAAACTGATTCCTGCAGATTATTTGCAGCATTTTAATGCAAAGATTCATGCAACTAGAACAAATGTTCCTTTAGTGTTATGAAAATTGGGATATAGCTTTCTTGAAACACACCTGACATCTATGAGTCTGTTCCTCGTGCCCACCCTTCACTGCCCACTGAATCAGGTTCTCATCTGTGTTAGTCTTAGCCATTAATTTTCTCCAGTCAAGCACATAAAACCCACTGACCCCAGCTTGGATATGCCTTAACTCAAGATGGATTTAACACAGGGAAGAACCTGCTAATGTAGTCATAGAGACTGGGAAAATCCTAGTGTGTCTCAGCAGATAACACACTTGGACACTCAAGGAATGCAAAGCCAGACAGGTAATAGTAATATATGTTGTACTTTGTTGTCCATTTTAATCTGGGTTAACCTAGATTCTCAAAACTAGGTATCTGTCATACAAGGAAGAGCTAAAGTTTGCTCTCATCCTATGCCTGAAAATCATGCATTGTGCAACACTGCAAGAAAGGACTATGTTAGGAGATTTGAGTCTCAAGAAAAATACAGGTTTGAGGTCTGTTTATATTTGTAGCTATGACCTAACAAACCTATAACTTGCCAGATAGAAGTTTATAATAACAATTTGGGCCCTAGCAAAGTGGTAACTTCCAGTTGAAACTATTTAGTAACAAATATTTTCTTGGCAAAATCAAAGCATTTTATGGGAAAAGTAACAACTTCATGAAAAATAGAATTGTTTTTCTACTGAGCAGAAATGAAAATGAAGTATTTGGTTTCAGGTTTACTTGGATAAAATTGTTTTGTTAACCAACAGCATGTTCCAGCATCCATGCCCAGGACCCACAGCTGCCGACGTGCAAGCAGCAGTTCTGGTCATGGATGCCAGAACTCTGTCCCAGAGCAGAAGGGAGGTGTTTAATTCCACAGAGCAAGCACAGTGTTGAATATGATGTTCTCATTTTTGTTCCTGTTGTCTAGCTTGTGGTCTCTCAACGTCCTTCCTCCTCTATCACGTGCTATCAATCCTATTCTGGGATTTTGGGCTCTTCCCACCCAGCCCAAGTGCTCCAGCAACGCCCTTGGGTTTCTGAATTCCTCCCGGAGAACGGGGCTTTCCTTGCCAGTTTGCATCCAAATCCCCTGATCTTTCCATTCTGTTTACTTACCCCAGGTTTTAATCTAACATTTTTTTCTTTTGCTCAATTTCCTGCTTGCACTTCTCCTCTTTCCTTGGCTGGTGCTCTATTCAGTGCCCTCAGGGCACAGTTATTTCCTCATTCTATTGATAATCCTGCACCCATCTTTGTGCCACTGGAGAGCTTCACCCTGTGTATGCACATGCCTTCTTCCACGTCATCACCACACACTGGAAGCAGTCTAGCTGGAAATACTAATCCTGCGTAACTGAAGCTAGGGTTCAGTCTATCAGAACTTACAGAAGAGTCCTGTAAGAGAGAGTCTTAAAGACAGAGCTGACAACAGGAAAGGGGAAGACTGGAGAACCAAATATCTCTCAAAAATACAGAGGAGAAAAAGTTGGAAAAACAATAGTGAGAAAATAATCAGTTTCAAACTGACTTTGAAACCATGGCATGAAAATCCAAAGTAAAAAAAATACTTCCAACTTCCAAAATGACAAGACCTTTTCTACTGGAGAGCCCATTGGTCTTTAGGATGTACACCCCTTTAATTAGCCTGAGAGTCCCTGTCTTAGGAAGACATTAGAGATTTCTGAAGGTCTTTCTGTGCTCACATAAAGTTATTGTTGCCAAAATAATATCTTACATACAAACTATTGTCAGCATGAGAATTTTCAACCTGCAGCAAATGTGTAAAATTTAATCTAGTTTAACCCTCTGCACGGAGGCTGACCTAATTCCAGTGGCTATGCATTTGTGGTGGGTTAAAATGCACACACAGCTGCTGTGATGAGAATGACATGGAGTGCATCACCTCATGATTTACCATTTCCAGGGATGTGTTTCAGAGAATCTACAGGCACCTTGTCCAGGCCTTCTAGACTCGGTGGTAACTTTTTCCTTCATGTGAATTGGTCCTCAGGATCAGTCCTGCAATGACAAAACAGGCCACTTTCTGTCTAATTATCCCCTTGCCAAAATACTTAATGTCTTCTCATTGCAATGTGAAATCACTGGGATGGGAGATTGCTTCCAGTGCTGAGGTGATTGATATCACTAAATGATTTCTGCCTGCTTGCACTCTGCCAGCCCTGTGCTGTCGATACAGGTCAATAACAGACTTATCACAAAATAAATAAATTATTTATTTGTGCCTGTGGTAAGCTGCAGCTCCAGTCTAGGTGGAGCAAGTAATTACTGAGGAAAACAATTTCTCCTTTTGATGGTTTTTAAGAGCACAAAGGATAAGTCAACTCTGACACTGCTGATTTAGCAGGAATCTGGTGGACCTCAGTAGAGGAGAAATATTATCCCTCCTGCCTCTGGGTTGGTGGTAGAATTTTAACAAGGAGTTCCTAAGAGACCCCTCAAATCACATCACTGCATGTAATTCATTAGCTCAGCTGCACCTGAGGTCTTGGATTTTCTGGACAGGGTGGGCTTCTGCAAAATAAAAAAATAGAGACCAGGTTCAAGCACAAATCTCCAGAGGAAGTCCAGATGGCTATTGTAAAAATGCAATCAAAAAAGGCCTCTGGCCTTGTTAATTTGTAGACTGATTTTAATAAGAATTATCAGAGCATTTTCTCTCCCAAATTGTGAGAGGATTTTTCAGTACAAAAATAACAATCTGTTACTCAATTAAAATTTGTTTATGCCACAAACCACAGGGAAGTCAGATGGTGAAGGATAGAAAGGTTGTCACTGACAACCAAATTTGTCAATTTTATTCTTTTGGATTAGTTTATTCTCTTATCTTTTCTCTAGCATCTTTTAAAATATTTGACTAAATATTACAATAGTTGTGGGAAGGTTGAAGAAAGAATAAGTTTAACTAGATTTGAGGAAGTCAGGTCTGAGCAATTAACAGTTCAGTCATGGTTGGCCTAAGATACAATTTCAAAAATCTTAGCAGGTGCAAAGTGATGCTACATGGGGAGGTGGTACAAGTCTTTGTTGCAAGTCTGAACACTTCCTAATGAGCACATGGGTGAAATTTGGAGGATATCAAGCAACACGTGAAGGCATATCTTTTGAGAAAAAGTTGCACAAGAGATTATTTTCTAAGGTTTGGGCGCACTGTGGCCAGCAAGAACACTCTTAGCCAAAATAAAAGGATTAATAATTAATGTCTTATCTTTCACAATGTATAATTAAACTGTGACACTCATTTTTACAAAATATTGAGACCAAGAGTCTAACAGCATTAAAAGGAAGATTCTATCTTACAAGGATAATACTTAATCAAATGGGGTGGAAAAAAAATCAGGTAATACACAACCTCCCTGCTGTAGGCACAGACATCTACTAATTAATAATAAGACAGATATTCCTCTTGGTAGGTTATTCTGTAAGTGATCACCACCATCAGGAGATTCCTGATGCCCTCTCTTTCTGCCAAGAACAAACTCCCTGAGACAATGACCACACCAGCAAACCACCAGTGCATGCCTGGGTGCCCACGTACTTGAAAGGACTTCATCTAAAGAAGGGCCCATCAAAATTACTGTGACTTTAAGAGAAGAACACTGTCTCAAGCATGACCAGGAAATTACCTTCAGTTCTTGTATTGCCTGTTTTGCCTGAAAAACTAACATTTTATTCTAAAAAGGACCAAACAAGATGGGTAACCACTGTTAAGGGAATGGGATAAACAGTGCAAGAGATCTTGCCTCTACAAGGGGGCTAGCACAGAAAGAGACAGAGTACTCAGGTCTCTGAAGTGTTAATTGACACACACAAACATACACACACACACACACACACACACACACAAACACACACACACACACACACACACACAAACAAATTATTCTTTAGCTTTTTCCACTGTCGCCCATAAGAAATTTGAGGTTGTCTGAAAAGGCAGTGTTTTTCGTCAGATGGTCATAAAATATTCTTTCTATGGGAACAAAAATCAAAGCAATTATCAGTGAAATTTTATATACAGAAAGATTGTGCAAAGGTGGACTCCCACAAAGAATGGCAAAAGGAGGAGAGAACAGTCACAGGACGTACACAAAATTGTGCTTTTGTTGAAAGCATCTTCTGAAAAACAAAATAGCTGACCAAAACATAATTTACTCAGGCATAAAAAAATTAAACAAAATTTAAAATGGAAAATTCCAGTGAAATATTTCCTTTAGCTCTGTGCACAGTTATGCTGCCACATAGGGGGACTAGTAATGAAGACTACAAACAAAGGAACATGCTGAGCAGGATGCATCAAATCAGTCTATGAGACCTGGTCTCATTTGCTACTCTTGATCCATTGACTTCTCACATGAATACAACTCCTCCCTGATGCCCAGGATCCTATCATGCCTCTAATTTACTCAGACTCCAGTTTCATATTTTCCCTATGATAACAGCATTATACTAAATCCCAGGGATTTGGCACGAGGCTCGCTGTGGAGCTGCCTGGGAGATGAAATTGTGACAAGTACAGCAGGAAGCTTCACTGAAGGATGAGACACTCCAGGTGAGAATAAAAGCAAGGCCAGCAGCTACAGCTGGGAGGAGGACATTCAGTGCATCAAAGGTGAGGGTGTTTAATTGCTAAGTGGGTTAAGTGGCTATGTGGGTTAAGAGAGAAACTCCCCTCTCCCATCCAGCACAGACAAGGTGGAAGAATGAAGCAGCTGCCTACCAAAGACTGCTTTGCTCAGAAGCTTTCAGCACTGCCCATGAGAAAGGCAGGAGTGTGGGCTTGCTGCAGTGTCCATTGCCATCCAGCCCCAAGTTCAGAGGAAATACAGCTGCCTTTTCAGGATGTGCAGGGTTTGGGTCACATCCACCAGCTCCATGCAGATATCTCAGATCCATCCCTGATGTTCAGGCACCCAGACTGAGCCCTGAAATCCATCGACTGAAATAGGAGCTCAGACACCTAAATTTAGATGCAAATGTCATTTTCTAGAGATGCAACTGGAACCTTTAATGTGTTATCTGTGGCTGAGTGTTAACTGCTCTGTGATTAGAGGATATATGATGGTAACATAGCAGATCCTTGCAAACCAGAGCGCAGGATCTCAAATGTCTTCACATTTTTGTGAAGAGAAACTGTAAATATTTGGTCTGTAAATGAGATTCTGGAAAAAGAAATTACAGTGCTGCTAAATATATCCTTTTAATCTTACCCTGTGAATCTCAGAAGACCTGAGTTGGCAGTGTTTTCTCAGTCAGAATTTCCTCTGCTGTTCATGGGATGATGTACTGTGGCTGCGAGTACCAGTGTGGGCAGAGTGGGAAGGAGAGGTGAGCTCTTCCCATAGGCATGGAGCAAACCCAGTGAGCATGAACATTCCATCCATGCAATGATCTGGGCCTCCCTGCTCCCTGTGGTCAAGGGAAATCTGCCCCCACCTTACCATGCTGCAGAGCCAAACTTTTTCTGCATCCTCTTCACAAGTTAATGGAGCACAAGGAATTGGATTACATTAACCTCTGTGCTCATACAAGGGAGGAGGAAAGACTTGCTTCATTCTTCCTGGCTGCACAGGTCCAATGACATCCTTGCCCTGGAGTGCTCTCTTGGCTTGAGTAAACCCTGAATAAGCATGGACAGATCTGACTCAAACTACTACTACTTAAAACATTTTTAAAAGGGTTAATAAGCAGTCTGAAAATCCCACATCAAATACATAAGGCTATACATATGGAATAATGCAGAATGTTTCATTCTCAGATGGATTTGCTCCATTCTATTTAAATTCTGTGACCTTCAGGCAATCAAGTTAGTTCTAGCTTTTAGTTTATAGATTTTGTGTTTGGTATTCAAGGTTAACTTCTTGCTTGATTAGACACAGGCGAATTCTTGCTGCTGCAGAACCACAGTGGAAATGTAGCCCTATACTGTATTTAGTCAGAAATGTCAAGAACCTAGTAGTTATCTACAAAGAACTCATTTTGTCTTCCATTAGCAGCATCAAAGTAAATTTAGTACTTTTTTTTCATGTTGCACAACATAAAAATGTCATAAAGTGGAACACATGAGATGATTTGAAGATGACCATCCCTATTTACACAAGGAGTACTATTCTGTTGTTAATTCATTATCACTATCAGTACAGAAACAGCAAATGAAAGTTCAAGCAATTTGGAAAATTATTTGCCAGCTAAAGGAGCCATTCAAACTATCCTGGTAACACTGTAAACAGATGCTAAAAATTGCAGAACTTTGAACAAAATAAAATTCATATTCTGTGGCACACAAAAACAAAAGAAAATAATCCAAATGCACAGGAGGAAATCAGGTTCAGAAAAACCAGCAGTGTCGTGTTTGCCCTTGATTAGTTGCTTAAGATGCACTGGTGCTGGCAGAAGCTGGCCTGTCCAGACAGCTGCCTGTGCCTGCACAGAGTCTTGTAGGGACATGGCACATGTCCTTTGGCCACCTGATAGCTGCCATGGTTTGTGAGACACCTTTTGCAAATGCTGTGTCAGACACAAGTCTGCACCAGCTGAGATTATGAGGTGCTCCAGATGAGACCTGCTGTACCTGAAGCTGGCTGCTCCCAGGGGCTGCCAAAGCTGAAGGCAGTCTCAGGTCCAGCTAAAGAAAGTAAATGCTCAAGGCTGTTTTCAGGATGCTTCAGAACTCATTTGCCTTGGCAGCAGAGTGTGGCAGGGCTCTCTCTTCTAGGAGAGGGCCATTGCTGTGTCTGCTGTGGGCAGTGACATGAAGCCAGGCCAGAAGAAATGGGTGAAGGTGTTGGGCCAGGCAGTGAGTGCCACCCACGGGCTGAGAGGGCAGCCCTTGGAGAGGGTCTAGTATTGCCCTGGCAGATATCCTTATCTTGCCCCAGAGACATTTCCCAAGACCTAGCCTATGAATTGTATAATTGTATAATCTCCATTGTATAATCGTGTCAGCATTTCCAGGGAAGTATGACTGTTATACAGCTGTTTCATGCTCCCAGCTCCAGTGTGAGCATCAGCTTCAAGTCAGACCTTTGCCTTACAATGTTTGGTTTACAAATATTACTGACTTTATATCTGAGTGAAGAGAGACAAATTTAGTTTGCAGTTGAAGTAAACACCTTTGAAATGACCTTGGCTAGTACATGGCTGTTATGCATCAGTTTGAAGTGAGCTTGACAAGAGAATACACATTGGCTGCTTCTGATGCACAGTTCAAGTGAAGACATGAGAGCTTGTTGACTGGGAACATTCAGTTATGGATCAGGGAAAGAATGTTTTCACATGCAGCTTCCTCCTCCACCTTTTTTTTTTTACTTCCTTTAATATAATTTCCAGCTATTTCCCCAAGACATTGGCAATAGTATTTGCTACGTGGCAAAGAAACCCTATTTAGAGTTTTTACAAGCCATTCTAGACACATATTCAAAAGGTATTTGGATGCTACAGGAATATGACTATTTTTCTTCACTTACTAAATCAGGATTCAATCAGCTTTTTTATTTTTAGAAGTTGCCAGTGCAAAAGAATAAAGAAATATCATTTAATGCCTTGGTATTTGAAGATATCTGATCTTGCAGCATTGCTGCTAAGGTATATAGTGTGCTGAAATTTCAGCAGGATAGATAAAAAGTACCCTTTGTAGGGAAGGTCCTAAAATTGTCATCAGAATTTCAACAGCCCTCATAGCTGTCTGTGTGGGCATGCAAGGGATCTTGAGACTCACTTTGTTTTTTGAGGAAGATAAGGAAAGAAAATGTCATGTAGAGCTCCACTGTGGTGTGGCTGTCCAGAAAATATCTGTAGCTCAAAATTGTCTGCAAGTGTCAGGGGGACCAAATAATATGCTTTTGATACCATATCTGAGACTGTTGAGACTGTCCTGCACCCACTGGAGGTGGTCATCAGTGGGGTTGGGTAGGCTGTAGGCTCTGAGATGTGAAGTACATGGCTCTCCTGAGACTTGTTCTGCCACTGTCTGTGGACACACCTGGTGCAACTGTTCCCTTTTCCTTGTACTACTTTGTCCAACAACGCCCTTCCCATCACTAAAGATATGATTATCTCTCAACTGTGGTGATTGAGGGATTTTTCTCCATTCAGGGGACTGAAGGTCTGCAAGATCAGACCCACCCTTGCAAGCACCCAGGGAGCACAGGCTGCTCCAGAGCAAATTGCAGAGGAAATGTAACCTGGTTATGTTGTACCCTGGAAAAGTTTAACTTAGTATTGCTTGTGGGCTACTGTAACCAGTACTGGCCTCCTCGCAATGCCCAGGAAAGCTGAACCTGCCTGTGTTAAATCACTCTGCTGCTCTTGGAGGTGGGCTCAGCTTGTGCTCTGCGGAAAGCTCACAGCATGAATGGGGCCCTGACTGGGAGGAAGTGTTTGCACAGACTCCTGTAGGGTTGGCTGGGCCTCATGGCACTACATTTGGTGAGCAAAATATACAGTCCTGCTGCTGAATTGCAGCAGGGAGTAGTCCTCTAGAGCACTGTGAAGATCCAGAGGAAGAAATACACCAAAACCCCATGAGATGTGGAGGCTTCTCCCACTGGGCCATATTTATCATTCCCTGTGGAAGGACCATCTCCCCATCATGGAGGGTTGGCTTCTCCTCTGGGCAGCTGTCATGCACAAAGAACAGCCACCTTCCTCCTGCCTGCCCATGACTCCCTTCTGAAAGCAGTATCATGCACTGTAGTTTGCAAGCAAATAAATCAAATCATTCTTTCATTGTAATCTGTGACAACCGTGTTGAAGATGACAGTATTGCGGGTGAAGCAAAGCAGCAGCTTCCTATCTTAGAGTTGTCTTAAATGATGGGCTGGTGCCTTTAACCAGCATCAGCACAAGCTCATGCCACCATTCAGAACTGAGGGACACTCAAAATAGGAACATGTGCGTTGGTGATACTGAAGAAGAAATATCTGAGTAAAGTGAGGACTAGGAGTAAAAAAGCTCAAAGTGATTCAGTATGTACAAGAAAGTCCAGACAGAGAGCCAGGGTTAAATGTTTGGATTTCTGAAAAGCCTAAAGAAGGACTAAGATTTGGGGCTGAAAGCTAACGAAAAAGGAGCACAAGAAGGCACGTTATGCTGTATCATTTCATCCTTTTGGGAAAAGAAGCAGGATTCTAAGGTCAAATTTGCCAATGAGAATATTTCATGGCATTGCCTAATCCATGGACCAAAACTTTTTGGAGCATTAGCTTACAGTTGGTGGCCTATCATGTACATTTCCTGGATGGCCCAATCTACTGATTTTATGCCTGGGAGCTCAACTGCATCTTGTTTAAAACATGACACTCAGCTCTTAGATCCAAGTGATTACTGGCTGATTCATAGAAATGTTAATATGTATATAGAGGTGAGGGCTTTCCTTTCCCCACAGAAGGCTGCAAAATAAATCATAGATGCTAATGTTGATGCCTTGGAAATGAAAGCTAAAGTAAACTGTCAATGAGACTTATGTAATTGGTTCCAATAATTTTGTTTTGAAGAGAACTCAAACTCTTAGCATCCGCCAGCTGGCATGTAAAAAGTCTGTAAATATTAAAAGTTTTCTTTGGCAAGAATACCAAAATATTACTGGTATCTCTGGCATGTAATTCAAATAAAAATGAAGTCAACTGCAAATGTTAACAAACCTTAAATAGCCCTGATATCTACTAAATGGAGAGCTTCATTATGCCAGGCTGACATGGCCTCAAGTAGTGCTTGAATCATAAGGACTGTGTTGTGTGATTCCTGGGCAGGTGCATGAAGTGTTTAATGAGCCATGTTTTCTTAGGCACCTTGGTACCTTGCCTTGTATGTGGCTGGCTCTGCAGTGATAATCCCCCTCCCCTCTGTCTCCTTCTGCAGCAAGCCCCAGGCTGGGCTGCTGCACAGCCTAGTGAGGTTTTCCTTTTTCTGGTCCTTGATATTTGAGACATCTCAAGCCTTTTGCATAAGACTAAAAAGCACATGTGCCCTTCAGAGAAGGTCAGCACAGCAGCACATGCACTGAATGCTGATGCTGTGGATGCACTGAGGATTTCTGGATATTCAGTGGCCCTTGATGGACATGTCCAGTCTGATCTGTGAGCACTTGTGCAACTGCTCAGTGCACGGGAAGAGGCCCAGACATTCAGGGAAGGATTTCAATTAGAAACCCTGAAGAAATAGAGCAGTTGCCAAATTATGTGTGGAGAAGAATTGAGAAAGATATTTCTGGAGGAGGCTGACTACCCAGTAGCCTTATCCATTCCTGATTCCTGGAAAACAGGTCTCATGCAGCCAAGTAAGGATGTTGTGCTTGTTACCTTCACTTGTATTGATTAGGCCAGGTATGTTTGAAAAGATGGCAGGTGGCCCATTAATGCACAGGTCATTTCTCTACTCTGAACTATAAAACAAGCTTCAAAACACTGCTTGAAGATTGTTTCCCAAAGATCCCTGTCAGTGGGAAGGAAAACCAGGAAATCTGAATGCTGCTGGCAGCCTGGGCTGTGATGTGCATTTCCTCATCAGCCCCAAATCTGCCAAACGATTTGGAATTGTCCCTTGGGTCAGCTGTGATCAGCTGTCTTGGCTGTGTCCCCTCCCAACTCCTTCTGCACCCTCAGCCTCCTCACTGGTGGGGTGGGATGAGAGGCAGAAAATATTTTATGCTGTGTAAGGCCTGCTCGGCAGTAACAAACACATCCCTGAACTATCAACACTGTTTTCAGCACAAACCCAAAGCATAGTCTCATATCAGCTACTATGAAAAAAATCAACTCTATCCCTGCCAAAAAAGAACAGTCTGGAACTGAGAAGCATCAAACTAATAAAAGCATGGAGATGCCCCTTTGTTAGTGAGCCCAGAGACTGTGGCACTGTGGCTCATTGCATATGCTCCAACACAAGCAGCTACATCTGTGCAGCAACCTGGCAAACCCCAGCAGAGCTCCCCATGGCACAGCACTTAGCCTGGGAGGACCAAGACCTGCAGGATCTTTAATTTAATCTGTACAACTCTGTGGCATGGAATGATAAATCTAGCAGAAATTGCAATTTTGTATTGTTGAAAAATAAAAAAAAATACCCATTAAGCAGAAAGAATACATTGTCAGGCACAATTATTTTTTGGATAAAAAGCAATGGGAGTTGGTGTAAGAAGTAAATTTTTCCTGTCTTTTCAACTGGCTAAGGGTTAGGTATATATAATACAATATTCCATGGTTCAGGAGAAGAACAACCTGAGCAGTATGGCATCATATTTTTCAAGGCTATATAATGAAAGAGGCCAAAACTGTGTCTAGATTATATTTCTGCAAGTGAGTAATGTGGAAGATAATAAAATATTTATGTTACATAACGGGAACCCTCTGGTTATGCTTTATTTTTGGAAATGTTAAAAAAAAGCGCCAGGGTTTCTTTGAAATGAGCATTTCCTAACAATGGGAAATGCAGTGTGGATTTAGCAGAAGCCATGAACAAAGCAGCAGACTGAAGTATCCAGTGGAGTGCTCTGGAGTTCTCTTGCATTGTACTTGCTGCAAGCCCCTATCCCATGGAGGATTACATGCTTACCACATTTGCCAGGAGGGCAGTTTTTCTCTGTGTCCCCACACAAATGTATATCTCATGTATGCTCCTAGGGCTTTTGACTGAGATGGGGTGGGTTTCCACCCTGCATTATCAGTGAGTAGTTTACACTCTTCCAGGGAGCAATACAAGAGAGGGAACAGAGCTCTGACCTACTGGAGCTGCCCACACTTTCCAAACAGGGTTGGGGGCTGGTTTTGTTGAACTGCTGCAAATGAGGAGGTGCAGGATCACCTGGTGATGTTGAAGTGCTTGTCTCTCCCATTATTAACCCTCTGAGTGCAAAATAGGTTTTGAAATGTTCTCTGATAACACCACATCTTTGCAGGCAGACTTGGCCTTTTCCAAAATGATGCAAAAATACCACAGTAAGATAAATACAGTACCATACCATGCCATTATCTACCTCCTGACAGGATATTTTCCTAGGTAAGTGCTCAGGCATCCTGCTGATAAATTTGATAAGTGAACAGATGCAGAAAAACAAAAGAAGGGAGGACCACTTAGTGAAGAAAAGGTTGGTAGAGAGCCTGAGCCACAAAATTCCAACTCTGTTGGTGATCAGGTTAGGGAGATTGGACAGGCCTGTGTCATGTTATTTATTCAATTAACAGTACTGAAATCAAAACAGCCTAATTATTTGTTACAAAAAAGGCTATGTGAGAGTCAGTGCATTTTAGCACTGGCAGGATTTTTTCACCCCTACTTTAGCAACTGTTTGTCTGAGGACTGCTTGCACCAGCCTGTGACTGGCCACACGGGCACTGGTCATTGGGAAATCCAGATTTTGCATCTTCTCCGTAAATCCAGATTTTGCATCTTCATCTTGCCAAGTCTGTCATGGTGGGTACTGATGGCCAGGCTGTGCAGAGCTGCTTTCAGGGACAAAATTGGATAATGGTGAATAGACTGGGATTGTTGGTGACTGCTCAAGATTTATATTAGGTTTTTCCCCCATTCATCTGTGAAAATGTGTTCCCCAAAGCTGATGGAGACAATGTGGTCTCTTCTACAGCTCCTTTGTTGGAATTCAAAATATGGGGAAGATGAGTGATTGGGGCAGGAGGTTTTTATGAAGCCCTACACAGTTTGTGCTCACTGTCATCTGGAGATTTTCTGCTCATTCTCTGAGATCTGTGAGAAGGAAAAATGTCTGCTGTAACCAGTGTTACACAAGCAACACAATACAAAGTAAACATCAGCTTGGATCAGGACAGTATGAGGTTCCCTGAGTCCATGAGGAGCAGTAAGATTAGTTATCAATATCTGCTATTGCAGATGAACTATTATTGGAGATGAAACTCAGAAAATTCACTGCCCCTGGCTATTGGCAGATGGAGGGTGTGTGGCAGTACGGGTACAGAGACAGGACAGGGATAAGCCATCAGCTGCTCTGCTGATGGGAGCCAGCATCCCACATACCCTCACTTCAGGGCAGTTACTGAACTCACTCTGGCACTTTGAAACATGCAAATGTTTCAAAGGCGGGTGGAACAAAAAAACCCCAAGTATTTGACAAGGACAGAGGTACAGGAAGGAATGGAAAATTCTTACTAACATATCAGGATGCCACAAATCATGCAACTATTGAAAAGTTGGGGGGAAAGCTGAAAAAGCGATTAGTAGCATACAGAGTACGAGGGTATTTAACTGTGAGACTCAGCTTTCCAAACAGTTCAAAGGCTGCTAGGCATCTGTGTGGCCATGACTATGTTGTTTTCTGATAAGGATATCAGTATTTGAAGAAGGATTAAGGAAATGTGATAGTAAGATCCTACTTTACATCTGCTACTACAATTCTGAGCAGCTGAGGAGAGAGCCCACTCTATCCAAATACACAGTACACCAAGTGTAGGAAACATCTACTTAATTGGCAGGTGAGAGACAACTCAAAAGATCTCCAAGCAGCTAAATTTCCTTCTAAAATTTCTAAACAATACAAAATCAGAACAGCTTGGGCATGTTCTATCCTTTCCCCAGTTTTCTGCCCATTGCCAGTGCTTTCTATTTAAGACCATTCATGTCCCAGTACAGCCAGGGCTGTCTGTGTTCCTGTATCAGCAATGTGCCAGTGTATGGCTTGAGCTTTACACAATTAAAAGTTTAAGATGTTTGTGATACAGAAGGCAAGTTCCTAAATCAAATAAAAATATTCTTCATTTGCTTCAGACTGTACAATAATTTGTTCCAAATTTCATGCTCTCCATTGGTCCAATTTACACAAACTCACAGTAATTAGGTGCAGAGATTCTTTTAAATTTACAAAAGCAATCATTCTCAGCGATAGCTTGATGCTATGCCCAACTCCCTCTGAATAGACTTTAATGACACAGTAACCATGGCTACAGTATATAAAATATGCAGCCATGAAATGGGGAAATGTAACAGTGTGATATAATTTTCTCTGGAAAATAAAGGGGTTTGGCATATTTGCATTAATTAGGACATCACATTAAGTATTTCATGTTTGCATTCTTTATGAAAATAAAAGTCATAACAGGCAAAGTGATTTTTGAATTCTATTCAGTGGCATACAGTACCATTGGGAAAGCATTTTCCCCAATAAAATGGGACAATTTAATTGGACATCTATAAGTGCCATTCTGGTAAATTAAAGTTATAGCATGTTGGAAACAAGCTGAAAGATCCACTGCAACTGGAGCAGCCATATGTCACAGAGCTCAGGCTTTTAATCTGAGTGGCCACTGGGAGGAAGCAGCTAAAGCCCTCGCCTGCACAGCTCAGCAGGTAACAGGAAATCTGTGAAGCAGCACAGCAAACCGGCACTGGCTGCATTGTGTTTTCAGGCATTCTGCTTTCCTGCTGATATTTGCTGTTACATCTGCTTAACTGGTATAAAATAATCTATAGCACACAAATCAAGACTGCTGCTAAATGATAATCTGTATATTTGAAAGCTGCAGCCCTGGCCACCAATGCTTCATTTATCATGCGACCTTCTTGCATGGGGCTGAGGATCCTCAGATCTCTCTTCTCCTGACAATATGCCTCTGCTGCAGACTTCATTGTACTGGTGGGCTAAATATAATCTACAGCATTTTATCCCTCCAACTCACACCTTCAACATCTCTATTTGGTACTTTATTAGGAAAAGGGCTGAGGATGGCCATCTCAGGGCAAAGGGAGAGGCAAAACGCAGCCCTGCTCTAACTTTTGCTCTAGCTGTATTTCATGCTACCACATACATGAAAAATGTAACAGGTTGGGTGCTTCCTTCATCTCTAGTTTGAAATTGTAGAGAAAATTTGAACCAACTTAGCTGGTTAGCTGTGACTGAAACTCAAAATTTTACTTCCAACTGAGATGCTACCTGCTGCTCTGTCCTGTCCAGGGGACAACTTCAGAGTGGTCCTAATTAGCCCATCTGCTTAGCTGTAGTTTCAGCAGAGATGCCATAATGCGTGGCAAACAGCCTTGAAGGGACAGTTTTTATCAATACAAAGACAGTTATTTTATTTTTTCTTGAAGCATTCATCAAATGACATTAGATGAGGAATATATTTATGTAATCTGCTCTCTTCATGACAAACTGATTGCAAGAGAAAAGATTAAATTAATTGAAAAACATTGATTATGAGCAGGTCATTAGTTCTTGCCTCAAGCGAACCACTTCCTTATGAGCTAGGCATGGAAAAATGCTCTGAGTTCAGCTGTACCTCTTGTTCTCCCAGCTGCAGCCTAGTGAAGGAATCACAAAGGAAGGAAGATTACCCTTAGAAAATACAAAACGATGAAAGATTGGTGAAAATCCTTCAGTTCCATTTAGGTCAGGCTGGCATTCAGCAACTACTTATGTCCAATTAGGCAACTGGAGCGAATCTGCTTTTTGTCCCCATATTGTGCAACATTATTGCAGAAACAGAAGTGGAAGATAACATTTTCATTTCAGTTTCAAAATACAGATATAATAAGATTCCATTTAGGGAAATGAGACAAGGTTTCTCTTTTTTTGCTAGCATGTTATCTTTTTTTGTTTGTCTTCGATTACTTTTTTTTCCCACCATCCAGAGATCACATAGAAATGCAATTAAGATTGACATGCATGTGTTCTTTAAAATCTTGGACTCAGTTTCTGAGATATATATTTTGTTGGTGCAGAAAGGACAAAAAGAGCAGGACTCCTTTCTAAATCTTCTGTGTGTTGAAAGGATTTATAAAATAGAGTCATAGGATGGTTTGGATTGGAAGGAACCTTAAAGATCATCTACTTCCAACATCCCTGACATGGGCAGGTATACCCTTCTCTAGACCAGGTTACTCAGAGCCCCATCCAACCTGGCCTTGAACATTTCAGGGGATGGGGCATCCACCAGTCCTCTAGACAACTTGTTCCAATATCTCACCATCCTCACAGGAAAGTATATCTTCTTTATTTCCAAACTAAATATATCCTCTTTCAGTTTAAAGCTATTCCCCCTGTTTGATCACAATATGTCCTCAAAAAAAGTCCCTCTCCTGCTTTCTTGTAGCCCCTTGATGTACTAGAAGCACTGGAAGGTGCTGTAAGTTCTCCCAGAACCTTCTCTTCTCCAGGCTGAACAGCCCCAATTTTATGAGCCTGCCTTCAAAGGAGAGGTGCTCCAGTCCTTTGATCATACTTGTAGCCCTCCTCAGGACTTATTCCAACAGGGACAAGCCCTTCTTATTTCAGGGCCCTGGAACTGGATGAGTACTGCAGGTGGGAGCTCACCAGAATGGAGCAGAGGGGCAGAATCCCTCCCTTGTCCTGCTGGTCGCACTGCTTTTGATACAGCTGGGGACACAATTGGCTTTCAGGGCTACAAGTGCACATCATGATGAGCTCCTCACTCACCAACATCCCCAAGTCCTTGTCTTCAGGGTTGCTCTCAACACACTCTCTTCCCAGCCTGTATTTGTGCTTGGGATTGCCCTGATGCAAGTGCAGCACCTTGTACTTGGGCTTGTTGAACTTCATGAGGTTCACACAGCCCCACCTCTCAAGCCTGCCCAGGTCCCTCTGGATTTCTCCTCACAGCACAGAGCATCTCCTTAAGATATTTGCAAAGCACTTGTCCCCGTAGGATCAAAATTAAACATCAGAAGAGCAAAGGAAAAACTATTTTCTACTGTATGCTTCCAAAGTAAAAGAAGGACTAAGTAGAGCACCAGCTCCAAACTTCATTCTAGGTTTGAGCTCATTTCTAGCAAAAAGCACTATGGACAACATCTTCCTTCCTCCCTTCCTTTAATGAACATTAAATCACCAAAAAAATCAAAGGACATTATTTGAGAAAGTAATGACTGTGTCCTGGTCTACCTAGAGTCATTTTGATAAAAAGCATGGTAAAATCCCAGTCTTCATTGAGTCAATGCAAAAATTAGCATTGATTAAAATGTTTTTCTTTTCATGTGAAACACAGACTCAACACTCTCTTCAACACTGACAATTGACATAAGTAATCCCTGACTCCTGGTCAGCCAGCCAGAACTTTCAGAGGACTGTCAGAGCTCATGGTGGTCAGGATTTCATGGCCCTTCTGAAGTCTCAGTGACATCCTGATGGTGGTTCCTGCCCTGTCAGTGCTGTGCCCACCTGTCCTGGTTCAGTTCTGCATCTCACAGAGAGTGATGGCAGACACCTCCCACCCCTTTCTTACCCAGACACAGCACTGACATGCTCTGCTCACTGAACAACATGTCCTCATTCTGGTGTTCCCAATAATTCAAACCTACTAAAAATAGATGCCATTTTAAAGAGTAATTACACACTATTATGATCCTTTGAAACTGAATAAGTATATCAAATTATAGCAAAAAAGGACAAAGATATAGAACTGTGAGCTCCTTCTTACTTTTTACTGCTATGTTTTTGAGGTATACATTTCCATATGCACTGGGTTCTGTACCCAATGGCAACTTATGGTATCATATGGTATCATGGTTTCTTCTCCAGTCTCTCTTCCATGCAAAAATGTCAGCTAGACTCATCTCAGAAGCTGGCTGTTTGAAGACTACTACATGTTGTTTGATCATAATAATGTATGATACCTGTGTTTTATGGTCAAAACCAGTACTGACCTGATCCAGGAACATCTCCTGATTTAGGGCTGCCCCACAGGAACTGACCCATGGCATTACTGAGGAGAACCTGAGAAGATCAGCTGATGCAGTATACGTCACATCCAGACCTGCAGTGGTGCTTAGGTTCTCCCTCTTCCCTATCTCATGCTGAACTGTGTTTATGCTTTTCTGGGTTTTTAAACAACTGTGCTGGTAGATCTTTTTCAGTTGCTTGGAATGAAGAAAGTCTTTGCTTAAAATTGCTGCATTGCAACATCGCTACTCCCAGCTATTAAACATCCCACGGCACGAAACGCCGAGTCCACACAGGCCTACCTCAGCAAGAGTTCCAGTCAAGCACAACATGAGTCATCTTCTGAGCTTCAGATGGATGACTTGGGAGGAATTTGCAGGTGTGAGTGTTTGTTTGGATTACAAGGAGACTATTTAAAGTGGAGACAGAATGTTTCATTCCTGCTCCTCAGTCTCATATGCACGTTATATTTGTCACTCCGGTCAACAAACATTTGTAAACTAAAAATAATGAGTTAAATATATGCACTTTATTGCACTGCTCTGGAAGCCATTTCTGCTTACAACTTGAATTTCAGCTCTCGGCTATCTCCTTTCTTTGGGAGACAGCACTCTCACTGTGCCATTAGAAAGAAAGATCTGTCCCTCTCCCCCCATCCGCTTTCACTTTAGGCACCCTTACTTTCAAACTTCATATTCAGAGAAGAGCAACATCTTCTAAAAGTCCAAAGAGTTTGTAGACAGCCTTGGGAAAACTGGCTTGGGCAGTTTTTCAGGGCAAATTTGTGAGACCTCATTTTCCACCAGTGGAAGTTACATGCAAGCAAATGATAGCCTAACCAGGACCCTGTCAGGTTAAACAAACATGCTCATCCTTTCCAGCACAGGCTTTCCGTTTGCTCTGCGTCTGTTTTGCTGGACAGCTCAGACTCTCCTGAAATAATTGTCTCATTAGGTATACAGGATACAATTTGTAAACTCTATTCTGTCATCTCACAAGTAAATTACCCCCAAACAGCTACTGAACAGTGAGTGAGAACACAGTCTGGCATCTATTTTGCATGATTCTTGGAACAAGCAATATCTACATGTAATCATTGCCATTCAGGTAGTAAGGTCAAGGTCAAATCCTTTGCATTGCCTGATCTCTTCCAAAGGCCGCGCAGAAGGGGTGCAATCATTATTCAGCATCACCTAACAAGGCATCCAAATATTTTTATGCAAATCAGATCAGATCTGATTATTTACAAGATCTCTCCAGTGGCCTTTCACGTGGTGCATGTGAGACAGGTAAAAAGAGAGGTGAAATGGGCAAAGTAGGAAAAGTGTCTATAGAAAACAAGGCAAAATAAGAAGGAAAAAAAGATAATTAGGTGAATGTTAACTAAGGATTCAAAATGGGATAAATATATAAAAATTCAAGCAAAAAAAAAAAAGAAGTGAACAAGCACAGGATGCAAATATCATAAATTAAATAATCTCAGATGATTGTTATTATAGACATCTGTCTTCTCTTCAGCAGATGCTCCAAGAATTTTGCTTCTGAAATTGGCTGACTGCAATTTAATTATACTTCAAGCATACAACAAAGTGTCACAAGTGGAAATAGAATATACAATTATTTTCATTTTTCTTAATTAAAGCAAAATTGCATTCAATTTATACTCTTTTTTCTTTCCTGTAACACTTACAAAAAAGATAGTCAAAATGATTGGACCTTTTTGTCCTTCATTGTATCTTTCATTGTATCTATCAAATTTGCCCCTAGGTGATTTAAGTGTTTGATCAATTAGGAATCCCAGATGTAAAAACACACGAGAATTTCATGAACAGAACAGAATGAGAATGAAGGAATTTAGTTATGATTTTTCTGAAATGGACAGTGCTAGCAAGTGGTTCACAGACTGTAGCAGGACTGCTGCATCTTTAATAAATGGCAGCTGTGCAATCTCAGGAGTCATCCAGGAATATATCATTTTGCTCTGAGACACTGGTTCCACCTGCCCAATTTTCTTAATGGCTCTGATAAGCCATTAAGACCTTCCCCCCATCCAGTCCTGCTCATCAAAAAATGTCACTGAGCTCCCATCACACACTACAACACGGCATGGGCAAATGTGTGGGCATCCTCTGCTCTTCTCTCATGGTGCCTAAGGCAGATACTCTGATTGTGGGACTTGTCACCAGCTCAGTGCATATCTCACTGTTGGGAGGAAAGGGTTAAAACAAGAAGATTTGACAAAGAGGATGCAATAGCTCCTCTCAAACTGACCTCGAAGCTGGGAATGCTAAGAATGTTGGTGTGGGGAAACTCTTTTATGGCTGGTATTGTTCTTCCTCTGCATGTTTTGAGAGGTGGAATTCTTGTGTGGAAGAACTCTCAGAGATACACTTGAGCTTCCTGCTGGGGGTGGGGAGGGGGAGAGAGGGGGGGGGGGAAGAAAGAGAGAGGGATCCTACAGGCAGAGCCTTGTGGTGAATTGTGTGTGTGAGAAGCCCTTTGGAGCAGGCAGTACCGACCCCACTGCTCCACTGCTGTGTGCAAGGATGAACCGAGCCTCCCCTCGTGTCTCTGCTGTCCAACACTGTTAGCCAGGTAATGAAAAACCCCAATCTTTGTATCTCAGCTGCAGTTTGGATTCACTATGGTTACCTGGGTGGGTTGATTCACACGGTCACACTGGCACCAGGTGCCCATTAAAATTAAACTCTCAAGGGAAAGTAATTTTAATTTGTTGTTTCTTTTTGCCTTAACTTGCTTGCTTAACACTTTTTTTTTGTTAGGGCAGATCAGTTTAGGATAGCACTAATGGTTCTTGATTCTATGTAGACCACTGCTGTTGAAGAAAGTGGTTTTGTGACAAACCAGAATGCTAGGGTGAATCTCCTGCTGCTTTGAGGGCTGTGCACATTGCAGAGCCATGGTGAAAGTGTTCTGGCTCTCACAGGTGCTGCCAACAAGAGCAATGTGCAGCTGCAGAGATGCTTGAGTGATGCTCTTCATTACAGCCCGTGCTCCAAAAGCCAGACTCCTGTTGCTGAATCTCTTCCATGGAGCTATTAGGGGTAATGATAAGAAAAATTTTTCTTTGACTGAGATCCTTCCACCTTCCTGAGATATTTCTGATCAAGGATGGTATGTAGGAGGAATAAGAGGAGAAAGCTCAGGAAATCTTTTTGTACCAAGCACCACTAGAAAAACACTTGCAGAAGATAATTTGTTTCAGCAGAAGACACATAATCTAGAAATAATGATTTGTAGTGCAGACTGTGTACATAGTTATGCAGAAAGAAAGAAATTTTTACAAATGAAGGAATGAAACTCTGCTACTGTGGGATTAACGGAAAACTCCAAGGAGACATTAACTCTGCCTGCAAGAGGTGGCAGACACTTGGCATGCTGAAAAGCATTTCTATATTATTCTAAAGGAGCGGCAAAAATACTGAAAAAATAAGCAAAGGGAATTGAAGATTAACTTTGACATGCAATATTCATAGCCAGAGAAAATAGCTATTATTATTTATGTAGGAAAGATAGACAATATAGGATTCTTGTGGACATTCAGCAATTTGTCTAATAATGAGAACCAATTTCAATCTTGTTCTAATCATAGACAAAACAAATCCAAGTATTTCTAATACTCAGATGAAAAAAAATTGAGCAAACAACAGAACAACCTATTTCACGCATATACACCTCCTTCTGTATCCTTGTCTCCAAGGACTGAAAAGATTTTGGTTTGTGACCCAGCACTCCAGCTGTATTTGGAGCTGTCCCTGGAGACAGCCTGAGCATCTGGGGTCACCCCAGGCTGAGCACTCCATCCTGCCAATCTCCTCTCGTGCTCTGTGGAGCCAGCAGGTTTGGAGATCAGTGCTGGAGGGGCACAGTTCAGCCAAGGAGTCTGGTTGAGGCAGAGAAGCAGCAGAGAGAAGATGGCTAGAATCTAGATTCCTGGGTCATTCTGTTTTAATGTCCACAGTCTTTTTTTTTCTTTTCTTAAGAATTTGGAGTTGAAAATTGGCTGAAGCCATTTGCATTATTTCTGTTTGGTGTTGGTTTTTTTATTCTGTTTTTTGGTTGGTTTGTTAGGATTGTTGTTTGGGTTTTTTTGCAACATCAGTATCTTCATTTGGAGAGAAATCTTTACCTGGTGAACTCTAATTAAATGTGAAGGTTGGTCTGTTTGGATGAGTACATACAGATTCAGGAATCTGGGAGTGTTGCAGATGGTCACACCATGAGGCAGCTTTGGGAATCCCAACTGCTCAGGATGATGTAGTTTTAGGATAGTGCTAATCCTGTGATCAACAGTTCCTACCTTTGTGCAACTTGCATGCCTCAAAAAAATCAATATTGTTGTTGAGGGACGTTGTTTCCTTGAGGAAGACATGCCAGTAAGTGGCTGAGATGCTAAAAGGTGCTGGGGTTTTGCATCTGGGTGACAGGACATGATGCGCACTTCAGCACTCATGTAGGCAAAGAGATGCCAAATGTGAAAAACTTAGGGCTAGATGAACTCCTGTCAGAAAGCTGACTTGTACCTGAAATTGTTTTTCCCACTCTTCCTTGAAATATTCAGTAACAAGCATCAGTTGGACAGCAGAAGGAGTACAAAATGTGGAGAGATCAGAGATATCAATATTAAACATGTGTCTTCTGTGTATCATGAATTGAAATTAGCTACCTCTGCTCACAGGGAGGGAGTAAATCACTCTTTCTATGTATGGGGTTTTTTAAAATGCAATTTAAGGCCACAATGAAAGCTCCTGAACACTAGAAATGAAGACTAGTGTGCAAAGGCACACTTCATGGGTAAAGACTGTCCCTGCTGCACTCATGCTGGCCCTTTGGTGAGCTGCTGAGAGTGAAGCCCTTGGGAAAATCAAGACACTTGTTGGGTGCTTGAAATAAAGTTTTCCTTTCAAATCTTCATTTTATGCCTAAGTGTGTGATACATGAGAATATGGCTAAGATCCTTCCCACATAAGGACTCTGAAAACATGTGAGAAGGGTTCCGGCAATTTTTAATAGATTGGTATCTATATCACAAAAACCACAAAAAATTTTGATTATTTGATTTACTTAGAGCAACATGACTATGTAATAAAATGTCTGCTCCATCTGAAACCATTTGTTACTAGAGAGGGCCATCTATCCTGAAATGAAAAAATACTGTGACAGTGAACAAGAAATAGAGTTTATAAAACTTACAGAAAAATTCTAATAGAAAATGCATGGTATTTTATAATAAAAATCACAGGTGATAGTATTTTATGCCAAACAAAGATCAATATTTATGTTAAAGCCTGAGAAAACAATTACTTAATAAGCCTGTTTGTTATATGTCCTACAAAATTAAACACGGACTATGTACAACAAACTAACACAGGCTTATAGCAACAGCAGGACTTGAAAAGTTATCTGAAATTAGTGACATTTTGACTGTAAAAAGACAATAATGCAAGGCTATGGTTAAACCAGAATATCTTTGGGAAAACCTCTGTGGTAGAGGAAGCACTACAAATACAGGATAAGAAAGGATGAGGGATTTCCTTTGAAAAGGCATTTTTAAACAACAGTATCAATTAAGTTATTTACAAAACAACAAGTGAAATAACTAATACTGCAAATTGTATCAAATTCTTGACTTTCCCAACATCAGTTGATTGGAAACTACTAGCAAAGTTTAGAACAGGGTAGAACACATTTCTTTGATAAATGTTCAATGAAGGACCAGGAAGCAGTGGTGATATGGACGCTATTTCAGTGGGTGTGAAGCTCTTGTAGAAAATGTGGCTGTAAAATTAACTATGGATAGGTTACATTCTTCATATTAAATTGCAATATGAACAAATTCAAATTTGTAACTAAATTAGAGAACCAGGCTTCCCAACAGAAAAACACCACCATATAATATAATAAAACTTAGGATGTAGGAAATTCCTCTTCCACACCATTAAAAGAACTGGAATGTCAACTGGCAAGTCCAGTAGAAGGCACTTGGTGAAACCATAAATGTTGTCTGAAAGGCTGCAAATGTAGTACAGATATCTTCAGAGAAGGACAAAAACATGATTCTGAGCAACACCAGGCCTTTCAATGTAACTTTTACTGTGCAAAATTTTAGAAGAGATTTTGGAGGAATGCATAAGGAAGAGCAGATTGGGAATACGAAGTAGACAGCATTATTTTATTAAAGATAACTCAAGACAGACTAATCTTTTTTTTTTTCACTTAATGTCAAATCAGTGAGTTACTACACAGAAGCGTAGAGCAGATATAATCTTGATAGGTTTATGTGTTCATTACAACACTTTATAGGAAATTACTATTTAAGTTGAAGATATGAGGGATTAATGTGAAATGGATAAAGAGCTGTTTAAGGGGAAAAAATTGCCCTAAATCATATTTTGGAAAGAGTTATGAGGCTGACAGTGGTTACTACCTCAATGTTCAGTATTGGGACCTATGCTCTTCATATCAATAGCCAAGGAGACAGAATCAAATTATTTGCTAATGGAATTTACACATGACACAAAGTTGGGAGATATTATGAACAGCAAGAGAGTCACACAAGAAAACCTTTCTGCAGAAGACACTGAAATACTTTGGAATATAGTGTTCTATTCTCACCTATGTTGAAGAAAAGCAAAGCAAAACAAAACTAAACTAAATTGGAATAAGAACACAAGAGGCTTTGGAAAATGGAGTTTTCATTTTATAGGGAAAAATGAAAAGATTAGGGTTTATTTAATTTAGGCAAATGAAAGTTTGAAGAGGATTGACAGTTCCTTATATTTAGGGGAAATTGTTAAAAAGGAAGGAGTCCTTACATGAATTAAAAATGCTGGTCTAATATCAAATCCTATAAAACAATCATGAGTATTTATTAGCCAAGAAATTTAGAAGATGACTTCTAAACATCCAAAAAATTAAATTCAGGAGGAGTTTTCAAAAAAAAAAAAAAAGGTTGTGAGAGCCAGAGTCTGAATTTGTTTTAAGATGGAACCTGGCAAATGAATGAAACTGTTGTTTGGCAATCTAAGGTTGCCTCACTAAAAACTGAAGTCTTTGGTATATACGTATTAGTATTTGATAATGGTGTTTTGGAATCTTCAAGAGACAATGAAGGATGGCTTGCTGATTGTTTGTATCATATTTACACTGTATCTGCATGACATACATGTTATTCTATATTTAGATTTAGGTTATTTAAATTTAGATTTATTAATATTTATATTTATTTATGAGGGTCATTCTTAGCAGAAGAAACGAAAATGTTGTTATCCTTGATAAATATCATCCAACTTCTGCAGTGGAATGAATGTGAAATGGGATTATTTAGTGTTTTCATGAAACTCTGGATGTTGAACAATCTAAGAGAATGTAAATAGAAGACAGTGGTGATTCTAGTGTCATTAAGTTCTTAGGTGATTGATTGATACATTCTGTTCTAATCCTCAGTGGTAAAACAAATGTCAGATTTGGAGTCATACTGGTGGTCTAGGGAAATTGAAGTATTGTTCTTTCTTTTGTCTTCTCTGCAACATATGGTAGTAGGCCATTTCCTAATATAAAGTAAGAGTTTTATTTACTATTTGCCTTCTAGGGACACTGATGAGTTCTTGTAATTCTTCCATTTTTCCTATGGTCCATTATAATGGAGCTCATTCTTTATCTAATATAGGCTTAAAGTTTAAGATGCTGGGATGCATTCTTATACTTAGGCTATAGCCTGATGCAGATTAGGAATTTCACAAATTAACCACTGTTACATGGTTTTCCCAACTGGACAAAACAGAACTGAGTGACCCCTGAGGGTCATTATTATTATAATGTTATTTTTCTTTATTATTATTAATTCTTATTAATTGTTATCAATTGTTACTATTTTTGTTTCTTTGCCCCACACTTCTGTAATTGGACAGATGCTCAGTCAGTAGTAAGGGGACAGGCAGGTGGGTTAATCACTTTTGTTGCCCTCTGCTGGATTTTCTCCAAGTCCCTCTGCCGGATTTTCTGTGTCTCTCAAGTCCTGAGGAAACCAGAACTGAACACAGCTCTCCAGAAGTGCCTCACCAGGGCCGAGTAGAGGGTCACCTCCCCTGACCAGCTGGCAATGCTGGCAATGCTCATCCTGATGCATCCCAGGATAGCATCAGCTGGCTCATGGACAGCTGGTTGTCCAGCAGGACCCCCAGGTCCTTCTCCTCAGAGCTGCTTTCAGCAGATCAGCTTTTGGGCTGCACTTGTGCCTGGGGTGATTCCGCCCAGGGGCAGCACCCTGCAGCTGTGTTTGTTGAATTTCAGACAGTTCTTCTCTCCCAGCCTGTCAAGATCTTCTGAAGGGTTCACAGCACTCAGGGGTATTGGCCACTCCTCCCAGCTTTGTGTCACCAGTGAACTTGCTGAGGAACCATCTGCCCCTTCATTAAAGTCATTGAGAAATAACTTAAAGGATACTAGGCCCAATATTGAACTTTAGGGGAAACCACTATTGAGAGGCCTCCAAATAGACCCTGCATCACTGATTACAATTGAAACAAAGTAAAATATAATAATAATAACGATGATGATAATAATAATAATATCAGCAGTAGTGATGATACTACTAATAATAATTGTGATTAAAAGGAGATGGAGACAGGGAGAGAAACCCCAAGAAATGTAAGTGATGCACAATATGGTTGCTCACTCCTCTTCTCGCCTGATGCCCAGCCTGTCCCCCAGAAGCAACTGGCCCCTTCCAGGTAATTCCCCCAGTTTATACACTGGGCAAGACATTCTGCAATATGGACTGTCCCTTTGGCCAGTTTAGGGCAGCAGTTCAGGCCATGCTCCCTCCCAGCTTCTGGTGCAGCTCCTCACAGGCAGAGCATGACACACTGAAAACTCCTCGGCTCAGGGTAAGCACAGCTTAGCAACACCCAAACATCAGGGTGTTATCAACACTCTGCCACTGAATCCAAAACACAGCCCTGTACCAGCTACTACAAAACAATGATATCTATCCCAGTGATATCACACTAGGCACTTTCCATTCTGCATTTTCAGATACAGACTCCAGTTGTTCTTCCAGTAATCATCAGTGCTCTTAGCATGAAACCCACAGCCACAGGCCAGATGGGTGTGGTGAGATGGGGACCATTGAGGCTCGTTGCATGCCAAGTCTCTTCCCAGCTTTAATTACTACTGTAGGCTATATCCATGCAGATATTTGCTGATATGATTTGTGAGAAAAACAATAATAGAAAGGTTAACAAAACTGGTCATGATGCTTATGTTATTATTTTTGAAGTGGACAATTGAGAGGACAGATGTCCCAGTCCTACTTAGCTTAGAAATTGTTAATAGCTGTTGGCATTATTTCAGGACTAACCAACTGGACAAAATTCAGTATCTTTGCCCTCCTATCATATTTTATACTCCCAAATATTTGTTCCAGTAAACAGATTATTGGGTTTTACAAACATCTAGTTTATAGAATAGGTGATCTTCTGCCCACAGGAGAAGGAGGTGAACTTTGTGTTTCCCCAAGAGTTCATGAAGATTTTTGCTGGAGAAGTCAGGAGCATAGTTTCTCTGAATTTTACACTATTTTTATCAGCAGGAGGTGATATGCTCTGCCAAACCCATTTTCATGTAAATCCAAAAGCCTAAAGGCAGAGATTTACAGAGGACTCTGTGAAAGCAACTTTGCAATACTTGCCTGGTTCTGTACTTTATTAGCTTCTGCAGGAAATGCAGCTCATAGTTACTGCAGTATTAAACTAAATAATGGACTTAATAACATAGCAAAATATATTTGGAGCCTTATGATGCAAAATATATGAGATTATTTCCAAGACAGGACAATCTGAGTCTCTGGAGAAAACCAAATGTAATTAAAATTATTTCTACTCCAAAAATTCACTCCTCATTACAAAAGTTGTCATGGACTATTCCCAATGTAATTTTTATTCAGAGTTAGAGATATTAGCCTTCCTGAAAACTGTGTTATCTTTAATCATAGTGTAGGCCTTGCCTAGAGTGAAAGACAAATGGGAAGTAGATGCTAGATTGTGTCAGGTGACTTTCAGTCTCCACATTTTCATGTTCTTGGCAGGAAAATGTAGTATTTGCTGATGCAGAGATGAGAGACAATCCCATGTGTCTTTGGAGTGCAATTATATGGTATTTAAGGAAGTTATTAAACATATGTGGAAAACACTATGTAAGAAACAAAGGAATCTAGTCATTAAAAGTGATATCTGCTAAACAAAATCCTCAGATTAGTTACCTAAATGAGAATACTTTAGGATGTGGAATCAGGGCCAACAACAGCAGGCCCTTTTGTTTGACTTTTCTTTCATTCATTTACATTTTATTTTCTTAATTTAAATATTCAGAGAAAATGAGAATTAATTTAGTAGATTCATGGGGAATGTGAAAATAAAATATATGCTTTTCACTGTTATAATGAAAGACTTTTGCTGAGGAAGAAATGTGTGCATACCTTTTACTTGGACAGGACACTTAGCCAACAGTAGGTAGAGACACCACATGATACAAAAATACAGCTTTACAAACACTCACTCCTCCACAAATAATACATTGAAAATTCTTCCTCTGGGTGACAGGAACAAGATCATGATTTCTCTAAAAGGAGACTAGAAAAGGAGATGTTGATACAGCAGGGAAGAGCTACAAGGCAATAATTTTGAAACAGTTGATACAACTATAATTGATACAGTTAAAAATACTTCGCCTCAGGGAACTCTGAATAAGCTTGAGATAGACATATGGCTTGTCTCTAAAAAACAAAGCAAAAAAGTCAAGTTTGTTATTTCTAAAAAAGGCCAACAGGTTTAGATTTTTGATGCATAGCTGAAAAAGTGAACTGTATCCAAATGTACTAAAAATACAGTATATTGATGCAGAATGATGTCACAGAGCTCCTCGATGGCAACTCAGTGAAGAACTGGCAACAACCCCACAGCAAATGTAAATGTAGACATTAGCAAAAAGATTTGGCAGAGATCAAACGGGATTTCTATTTTCTTGTTCCCCAGCCAATCTTGTCCCGCCAACCACCTGCTCTCAAATTCTGCATTTCCTGACCATTGTCATTTCACTGCTAAGTAATGAGCAAGCACTGTTTGCAACCACCTGTACAATTTTTCAGTGAAGCCCACAAAATTGCTTCCCCCCTTTCCACTTCTCCCTCATTCTCCATGGAACAATATGAAAATACACTCCATCACCTGTACTGACAAATGGCACTCACAGACACTGCAGCCCAGCAAGCACTTTGTGGTTCTACACTCCCAGTACTTCCATCCTCTTCTCCTTTTTTGGAGGAAGAGTGTGAGTGTGCAAGAATAGCAAATGAGAGCCCTCCACTATGATTAGAATCAGCTGCCTTCACTAACAAGCAGCATCCTTCAGATCAAAAGGATGGAAGTAAATGTTGTCTGGGCTCATTCAGCTTCTTGTAGAGAGCCAAACATCCTCTTGCAGGAGGATCAAAGCCTATGTTACTTTGTGTTTTACTGTAGCCTTCTAATAGCTGCTGCTGGACATACAAATCAGATAATCTAAGAAAAGATAGCCCAGCAGTTCCAGTTCTGTGTGATGGAAAATACTCATCTACCAAAAAAAGATGTAGTTGGTGTTCCCCTTGGGAAGGGCACTGATCAGGCATCCCTGGGCAGCAGGGGAAGGACAGACCCTTCCTCCTGACTGCCCTCTCTCTGGGTGATTATTGTTAGACTCCTTCTGTCATGCAATTGCTGTGACCATGCTACATCAGTACTTTTATACATTTAGAAGAAACACTGTAAAACCTGGACAAGATGCCCAATGATTTAGAAAAAACATCAGTGCGCATGCACCATTTCTCCAAAGTCTGAATTTGTGAACATTTGAAAAATAGATACTTATAATACATGACATTAATCTTTCAGCAGAGAAAAATACACATTCTCTTTGTGCATTAAGCTGGAATGCAGGAAAGAGGCTTCAATCCCTTTCCTTGGTGATAAATGTGATTTGGTATTGGGGCTGTTAAAGAACCTGCTGCTTCCTGCATTGCTGCTTTTATGGCAAGTGGGTACAGGTGAGCTTGCAAATGTGGCACATGAAACACTGAAAGATCTGCTTGCAGAAGAGTGTCTCAGCTTTGCTGCAGAGAGCTCATACTGCCCGAGCAAGATGTGACATGAAAGAACACTGTAGTCATTGCCATCCAGAGCAAACTGATGACAGCACAGCTAAGTGGGCAGGTGATTCACAGCTCAAACTGCTCAAGATGTAAGAGCAGGACATGTTCTTACATGTAAGCAGTAAGGCTTACAGCATGGCCAAGAGAAAATCACAATACTGCAGACACAGCCCCCAAGCTCTGGGGAAAACAGAGGCACAGCAGGAACCAAAATGCTGCCAACATCTCAGAAAATGTTCTTTGTATGACTTCACATTCTTAGGAAGAAAATTTAATGGTAACACTGCAAAAAACTGGTACTGACATGCTTGGGTGACACATCAGCTAATGTTTGGCATTATCACAGAAGCAAACGTAAATGCAATGAAGACACACCACCATGTAAACTGTTTCTGTTGTCATCAGGCAGACAAGAGGTCTATTTAATTAACATTGGATGTTGATTATGTACTTCCTGTAACATGAAACTGCTTACTTGCTCAGTTTGAGTGTAGATTGTTACTTGAAGATTAAATTCTTGAGTGTGGTTGTTTGCACATAGATGTGCTGGTAGGTATGATTTGGGTGCCTGCTGAATTCTCTACTAGAAAAGCACATAGGTATAGGTCCAGGACTACCACAATAAATATGCAAACACGTAACAAGAACTGCACTTCTTCACCATGAGATGTTAATGCAATGCAGAGCCCAGTTATTCATTATGAGCCACAGATGAAAGAAATTCTGCTGAAAGTTTTGTACACAGACATAAAATTTAGCTTAATCAGATACCATATGACAGAAGTTACTTTAACAAGAGGTTACAGCAAGAGATGATCAATCAGAAAAACTTGTGAGTGACAAAATATGATCTGCAATGACAACAAAGCCATTGCAGATCATAGAGCACCTGAGGCTCTATGATGAGGCCTCTGTGAAACAGGGTTTTGGTCTGCAGAGCTTGCAGGGCTGAGAGGGTTATTTGGGAAACTCTATGGTACAAAAATATATTTCAAATTGAATGAGTAAAGCCAAAATATAATGGTGTTCATGGCAAAGGACTCCAGATGCTGCTGCTTCACCAAACACTCTCACAAGCACCAGTCAGAACCCAGGGTTTGGAGAGACAGCGGAAGGGTAAAATCAGGAAAAAGAGTAGGAACTGGAAAATGTCTATATAACAATTTAAACTGTATAAAATCATCATTGTCATCACTATTATTACTATTATCACCATTGTCACCATTATCACTACTGACAATTCCTTTCTGTGTAAAATATATTTTTTTTAGTAGTTTTTCCTTTTTCTGCAATACTTAAATCTGAGCCATTAGTCATTCTTAAATGAATCTATTAAGACTTCTATTGTAAAAACATACATTCCTGACCTTACATAAAAAGTGTGTTTCCTCCTTGTCCATAGACAAGCATTTAAATTTAACTGCACAGCCTTCTGGGACAACTGTTTGAATGCTTCTCAGAAATGGTGTCTATGTTTTTCGTTAAATTGTCTAGAATCCAGTACTGCTTGGATGCAATTTTAATTTTATTGTATTTTATTTCCTGAATTTACTCAGAAGGAATACAGAAGAACAAGCAGTAGAGGCACCAATCACTTTTGTCCTGCACCAACTCTGCATTACCGAAGTTGAACTTTGCCAGGTAACACTTCAGATGGAGAGAGTCAACTTTTCTTAGGAATATAATTTTTCCAGCAGGACAAGAATTAAACCTTGACATTACAAATAGTTTGCAGTATCAAAGTTTAGAACTGCCAGAAAAATAGCAGGCAAAATGCTTTTCAGGCTTATTTCTTCCATGTTGTTAAAGAAACTTTGTCCTTAACTCTGCAGCACGACACTCATCTTATTTCATTTTTTGCTACTGCAGCTCTGATTCCTGATGCCTCACACTACGAAGTCAGAACTCTGCTCACTTGAGCCCTTTGGGATAATAGTAAGCCACTATATTTGATGCAAGAACACTTAATAAAACCAAGAGAGAGGATATTGCTCTTGAAAGACTCATGTACATAAAAATAGAGAAACTGCCCCTCAAGCCATAGATGCGAAAAGCATACAGATTATTTTCTTTTGAGAACAATAGAGGGATTCAAATGAACAGAGATATAAAATAGCTAATGGTCAGTGAGATGACTTGAATTTACAGGCATAAAGTCAGATCTTCACTGAAATAAAAAGCCCATCAGAAACTGAACACAGGACAGATGTTTCACCCATCTTTATTTTCACCCGGTCTCTGAACAATGAAGCCTAATTATTGACAGTACTGGCATTGCTATCGCAATTATTTGAAAGAGAGTCCTTATCACATCTGATTCCACAGAAGTTAAGTGGCTTTCTGGCAATAAGATGGCTTAAAAACCTGAAACACCTTAATTTAAGATTGCCCCAAATGCAGTTGTGCAGTGTTACTCACTATTTTGTTATTTCACTAAATTGATACACAGAATATCTACAGTTGGCTCACGCTACACCTCAACTCATTTCAGAAGAAAAACCTGACAGTGGAGTGTGTGTTGGATTCTCCATTTGAATTAATATGAAACATTTAATTACTTACAGAGTTCCTAAGAAACCAATAGTGACCAATATGCCCCATTTATGGCCTGACTGACTTAAAATATTCATCAAGGCATGGTTGACATGATGCACCACTGAAATGTGGCTCTGCTCTCCTCTGGGTAGGAAAGGACTAGAAATGGCTCCAAGGTCACAGGACACACCTGCTACCACAGCTCACTTTTCTTTCTGCTGTTTTCAGCCAGGAAGAAAATCTCAGAGAATCTACATCTGACCAAGGATCACAAGTCACCATCCTAGGATGTGAATTTCTTCTAAAGGGAGGAAAGCATGATGCAGGGGCACCATTGGAAGCTTACATTCAGGAAACCAGAGAACCTGAGAATGTAAGTAGAATTCAGAAAGAAATTATTTTCAGGAAAGCAGGAAGGTCTTCACTGGAGACTTTCTAAAAGCTTTTTGTGGCATAATGGCAAGAAGCATGTTAAGATGTGGCTTGCCAAACATTTTTGAAAGACCTATTCAGCCCTCAGTCAGTGATAGAGTCCTTCCTTCTGACATGGGGTGAACTCACCATGGGGCTGAAGGTCACCACAGGGAAGCACTGATAGCTCCTTTGGAGGCCTTATTAATGGCATGGCTTTCACAACACAAGGGTAGTTTTAATTTTGTGGGAGAGACCATGTGTTTGCTCATTGGTGAGTGCTGCAGTACTTTTCTCACACCATATTGCTGTGTACTGCATTGTCTTTCTGATACTGTGTCATCAGATAAGAAAAGAGATTTGTAAAACAGATACACCAGCGAGCATCACCCATGTTGTAGTAGGAATCTTGCATCTACATTCTGCAGCTAATAGGAATTTAGCTCTTAAGGCTTTTTAGTGTAGTTCTGGTATAGGCAGAGGTGAAATACAGAATAAAGGCCTTAAAATTTAAATTACAAAGACTTAAGAATTCACTTGGAGTATGAACTGCAGCAGCAATAGAGGAGCAGTTCAGAGCACAAAGGAAAAATAAAGCAGTCTTATGAGAGAAACTGAAGGAGGCAGATGGCAATTGGGTGTCAGTAAGTTCTCATTAAAAGTGGATAGTTTCCAGACTCAGTTAAAAGAAAACTCTTTGAAAACATTTTTTTGGAGCAGTAGAAATAAAAAAAGAAATATTAAACCTCTTACAAGGTGGTTGTGTATTACAAAATATTTTGTTTTCATTTTTATTTGGGAAAAGAGTTAAAAAGTTATATGCGGAATCTGCAGTTCTGTCACATAACTCAGATTTTGCTGCTATAGGCTTGCAAAACAGGTGTGTTCAAACTAGTAGAAAAAAGGCAATAAAGCGGAAAAATAAAAGCATAACTAAAAGATTGTTCTTTGCTTTCTTCCTGTGTGTTAAAAATAATGAAGTCATTTCAACTGACATTCCTAAAAATAACCTGCAGTAACAATCTTGTAGAGAAAACACAGATTTCTCACCTGTAAGACACAAAGCTAAAGACTCCTTTTGCCTATTATCCTCAACAAATAATGCTGTGAGAGCTGTTAGGCTCGGGCCATGGTTGCTTACTGTCCTCAAAAATCATATCAGTAATGCGACACCAGCTCAGTCCACTATTCCTTCAGCTCCGTGAGTTGAACCAAGAGCATCCACATGGATGACTGCAGTTTGCTCCTGGTCTGCACAGAAATTGTGCTCATCAGGGCTGAACATGGGTCAGAGCTGTGTCCCTGTGCACCCTGACCTCCAGTGGGTCTGGCTGTGGCCCCACAGTGAATGCAGGCTGGGCACTGCATGGCCTCCAGCTCCTCTGTGCTGTGTGCTGGGAGGAGCTTCAGGACCGGCTGAAGGCTACCAGAACCTTCTGAAGGCTACCAGAACCTTCTGAAGGCTACCAGCAGCTCTGAAGGCTACCAGCAGCTTCCACAGGGCGTGAAGGAGGAGAGAACTGAGCAGTTCCCAGCTCTCTGTTGCTCCTGGCAGGCATTTCTGTGCAGCTGGGACAACAAACGGGAAGTACAGAACACTGGGCACAGCCTGTGCCCCAGGGGGACAGTCACACAGCCTCTGCTGCTCAGTAGGACACTGGACTGGGATGGAAAAGTCTACCACAATGTCATAGTCTGTAGTCATAGATGTCACTGAAAGAATCTCAAAGGACACCAAACACTTGTGTTTGGACAGCTGAGTTGATGCTGGAACCTCTGCACACTAGAGTCACACCACTTGAATTTCTGGGCTTACTGCATGTTTCAGAGCTTCTCCATTGCAATGCGTCAGAGAAGGGTACTTGGGGACATCTTCACTGGCTTTGGTACAGCTGCACAATGTCTGCAAGGGCACTTAAGTAATGTACTCAGCCTGCAGTGCTGCTTGGCACTGCTGCCTTCCATGATCTCCCTTGTCCTCTCCCCCAAGGCTTTCTGGCAGCTCACACAAAGCCCCTTGCCAAGACGGGCACAAAATAACTTGAAATTTATTTCCTGCTTATCTTTAGGATGGCAAAATCCAACTTCACAATAGAATGGAGTTTTGCAATTACCATAAAATGCTGGGCTAAGGAAGCAAAATGTCAGGGATTGCAGGAGGTTTCACAGTCATACAGATGGAAACGGAAGAACTTCATGTTCTCTCACTAACTACACTGAAGGAGCCTCCTCCCCTGTCCCCAAATAGACCATGTTCACCTCCAGGTAATCTTGGGCACAGAAAGAGACAGCATCTTTGGGTACAGGGAATCTCGGGCTCAGGGACAGCTCCAAAGGGCCTTGGTGAGCTGGGTTTGTTGTTTCTGCTGTTGGGCAGTGATGGGAAAGGTGCATTTCCTCCCAGATACCAACACCTCTCACATCCCAATTCCTGCTCGGACAGCAGCAGTACCTAGGCTACTCACATGGCTGTGTGCTGTTCCCCAAGCCAGTCTTTGGAACCGACAGCAAGCCTATCCTTGAAACTGACAGCAAGACCCATGTACAGCCAATTCAGCCAGTGTGAACAGATTTCTGTTCTCCTGAGCTGTGGGTCAACTAACCTGTTCTGGATACTTGAATCCTCCTCTACCTTCTATGCCAACCTAATCTAAATCAACTCCATCTACTTTCCTGGGATAATGCTTTGTGTGTGTGAGAAAGTAGGAATTGAGGACTTGGCACTCTGAAAGCTTGTCTTCATTTGCACTCATTAGTTTAACTTAATACACCTGAATGACTTCATTTGTACTTAGCCTAGCTTTAGGGAGCACTGGCATTCAGGAAGCACCACTCCAGCTACTGGAGTGATTTGATTAGCAGTGCTGAGTGATTAGATTAGCAGAGTGGCTGGGCAGACTGTTAATTACTTATTGTCATTCCAGCTGATGTATCCCCAGAGCACCAGCAGCTCGAGCTATGCATTTGCACAGACAAAACCTGAGCATGCTTGTACTCCATGGTTTGTAATTCACTGCCTTGCCTGCAGCCAGTGCTTCTGGTCCCTCAGCTCACATGCCAGAGGTCTGTACCAGCTGCAAACTTTATTGTTAGCCTGGACTGGGATCATTGCATGGTGCTGAAAATGTCAGCAAGAGAAACTATTGGTTCTTTGTCATCACTCCAGGGGAGGCCTCTTTCAGGTTCTCTGGGTAATGCTGTTTCTGGAGTGATGTTTCTTGGCATGCAAAAGTGCCTCATTGCAGAATACTATAGTTTTTTTGATGCTGTTACAAATGGCAGTTTTCACCATCTCTGAAGTACTCCTATGTTCCAATTATGGCAAAAAAAGCTTCCTAGGAAATGACCCTAGCTTTAAGTTTGGGGTTCCAGAGATGTATGTGCTCACATTCTATTTGTGATCATTTCAGTTCAGGACAAATGAAAATAAAGTGAATAGGAAGTGAAAGTAAGATTTCTCTCTGTGAACCTAGTCCCCTGTTTAAGCTCATTGGTCACCTGCTGAAGGCAAGTAAATTCAAAAGGCAGCATTCAAAAAATGCTGCTTTTCCTCCCTTTGGTGTCTTCTAGGAAATGCAGCTTTCCTGAGTGCTTGATGCTTTTGTAGCTAAAGATCAGTGAGATGGAAACAGACCTATGCTGCTGCTCCTCTGCCAAGAAATAGCAGACATTATGTTTCTCCATATGGAGCAGCACTCTGAATTATTGTGGAATTCCCTTTCTATTAAAAAGCAAACCAAAACAGCCTGTTCAGAAATAATTGAAAGATTTTTAGGAATGTGGAAGAGGTGTTTTTTCCAGGATGTCAGAGACAATTTAATGTTCTGTTAGATTGTTATAAATTCCCTTGTCCCTACAGGTAGTAAAAGCATGTAATGTACAAAGGTAAAACATAAAGTAATGCTGCCATAAGGAAAAGTAGCATAAGAAAAAACAGCTTTGCACTGCTCCTAGCAGTTGATTTTTGCACAGTAAAAGCATAAAATCCTGCAATACTGGACCTACACCTCCTCTGCACTGGGAATTTCACTATATGAGGTGTGAGGCAATGAAAAATCAGGGCCATAATATCCTACTGAGCTTCTCAGTCATCTTATTGCACCGAAGTAAAAGCACTTTAGAAAATACAAGCCATCTGTGATGTTAAATGCAATTATCTGATTTGCCTTAATAAATGCTCAGAAATCACTGCCAACCACTTCAATTTTTCAACACCATTCTGAGTCACTCATAAGCAGGTAAAGGTCATTGTGCTCAGACCTTATCAACTCTGATCATTATCAAGTTATTATTTTCTGCAATAACACAACTGCTTCCCTCCAAATCCAGCACATAAGAGACCTTAAAATGAGATGTAATTTTTTTTTAGCTCTGTCCTGGTTTCAGCTTCAACCATGACAGCTCTGACATTCAGAGGCTCACACTAGGTATATTACATTGAAATCAACACAGTATTGGCTATTACTTATAGCTTCTTCCTACTGGCATTAAGGTAAGTGACAACATTACTGTTGCTAAAGGTCAGATCCCAAGCTCTGTAATTTCAGATTCCTCATGACTGGAACTTCCGTATATCAGAAATCATCCAGATATTTCTCTCTTCTATTTGCACAATAATCCTGCCCAAGTGTGAAAGGGGCACTGTGATTGTACAAATGATATATTCTGGTTATAAGTTCATAATGCTCAGGATGTGGCAGCCCCATTGGGCACACACAGATCATGTTCTAGGCAGGCTCTGTACAGATGCACCAGTCTCACACTGCACAGGTTCATGTATTTCTTGTCAGGGAGACCTAGAAGAGCTATGGTGCTACCTAAAGCTTTATTTCTCAGAACTTATTTACACCTGTAACAAAAGTTACAAGTATGAATTTAAAAGCTATGTTGCATAAGTTTAAAAGTTTACAACTGGTGATCAAGAAAAGCTGCATGTGTTCCCCACATCTGAGCACACTGAGCACAAATATCAGTGCACACCCTAGCCAGTGTCTAATATGTGAGCATAGCAGGAGTGGTTTGAATGCTCAACCAGTAAAAAACAGTATAGTAGTTCCACTGCAGACCTGGTCCAGGTTCCTCAAAACAGCAGAGAAGAAAACTGCTATAACCAGCAGAAGACACTGTCCAAGCATGCAGAGGTGGTGTTAGAAATGCCAAAGCCCACCTGGGGATTTATCTGCATGAAGGACAACAAGAAGAGTTCTACATCTATGTTAAGAGGAAGACTGGGGAAAAATATTATCTACTGAATGGATAACAGGCTATAGTGACCAAGTACATCAAAAAAGCCAATGTACTCAATGCCTTCTTCACTTCGTCTTTACTTGTAGGACCAGCCTTCAGGAGTGACAGGCCCCTAGGAGCTGTGAGAACTGGCACAAGGAACCCAGACCCTGGGGTGGATGAGGAATAAGTCAGGGAACATTTAAACATACTGGATTTATATAAACTCACAGAGCTTGATGGTTTGCACCTGTCAAGTGCTGAGGGAGCTGGCAAACACCAGAGCAAGGTGACTCTCAATTATCTTTGAAAGCTCATGGCAATTTGGGAAGATTCCTGATGACTGGAACAGAGCTAATCTGGACAACTACAGGTCAGTTGGCCTTGCCTTGATCCCTATGAAGGTGATGGAGAAACTAATCTGGGAAACCATTTCCTGTATTTAGGACAGGAATGCCACTGTACTGGAATCCATGGTCAAAAATAGATTTGCACAAGGGAAATCAAGTCTGACTTGACATTCCTGACCTGACAGCCTCCTATGAAGAAATGACTGGCTTTCAATTCTGTGTCCAATAACACTGTCTTAGAAAACTGATGAAGTACAGGCTAGGTAAGTGGTTGGTGAAGTGGACCAGAACTGGCTGATAGGCTGAGCTCAGAGGATTGTGATCAGCAGCACAAAGCCCATTGGGAAGCCAGACATCAGTGGTCTACTTCAGGGGTTCATTCTGGGGCCAGTACAGTTCTGTCATTAATGAACTGGGATGATGGAACAGTGGGCACCTTCACCAAGGGAGATGATAATCTCAAACTGGGAAGGGTGGCTGATACACAGGGTGGTTATGCTGCTCTTCAGAGGAGCCTGGACATGCTGGAGAGTATCCACTGAGCACCATGAAGATGATTGAATAGTACCATCTTCAGGAGTACCTCTTATTCAAGAGGAGGCTAAGAGAGATGGGCCTATTCAGCTCATAGAAGATGAATCTTTGGGGTCATCTCATAACTGTGTATAAATACCTGATGGTGGGGAGTAAAGAATGTGGAAACAGGTTCCTCTCAGCAGTGTCTCAGAAACAAGGCAATGGCCACAAACTGAAATACAGAAAATTCCATTTAAATGAGAAAAGAAACTGAGGAGAGATCAAACACTGGAGCAAGTTGCCCAGAAAGGCTGTGCAGTATCCACCCTTGGCAAAACTCAAGCCAAAATAGACATGACCCTGAGCAACCTGCTCTAGTTGCCCCTGCTCTGAGCACAGGTTTAAACTAGATGATCCCTAGAGCTGCCTTCCACCACCAATGACTCTGGAATTCAGTACTTGCAGGTTACTTACACCACTGAATTGTTCCAGGCCACATCAAGTTGCAGTTCAGCAAACAACAGCATTAGTCAGGAGTGTTTAAACAAGTTACCCAACTGTTTGCCAACTGGTCACGTGTAGCTGCTATAGTAGACTGCTCCTCTAGGTCTGTTTAAATACACATCCTCTATTAAGTATGGTTCTTCCATTTTTTATGAGGAACTCTTATGTGGTAGGGTTCAGTGATTCACACTCTCCAATCATGAGCAAGGAGGGCACTCAATGTGTTATTTTTCTCTGCAGGAAAGGGACACAAACACTTTTCAGGAGAGCACAAATCTCATTCACTGCTCTCAGATCTACAGTACCAACTAACATGTCTAAGGCTGTCACTGAAACAGCCAAACTCTGCATCAGTGACACGACCCTCTCTTGTTCCCACCTCACACCACGCAATTCCTTGTGCTACCACACTGTTTGGGCAGCCACCAGTGAATGAGAACAGGTAACTCATGGGTGCAGCACTCAACAGGCTTTGCACTAGACTTCAGAAGAAAGGAAGGCTGTTTGAGGTTAATGATAGCAGGAAGGTAAATGCACCACTTTAGACAGAAGTGCTAGTCCAGGGCAGCTAAAGGCATTTATGAGATGACAGGATGGTTCAGGGTTAAAGGAAGCACAAGAGGTCTGTAGCCCAATCTCCTGCTCCAAGCAGGATCAGGTGCAAGATGCAAGCAGGTTGTTTATGGCTTTGTGCCCATGGGGGCTTGGCAATCACCAAGGATGGTGGCTGCAAAAACTTTTCTGAGCACCAACCTGCTCCTATAAATTACTGTGCACCAGGTGAAAAAGGGTTTCCTTATACACAGCCTGAACCTCTCTTTTTTCAGTCCATGCCCAGTTTCTCCCAGCCTCGCCCCATACATGAGTGGAAAAGCCTGACACAAAAAGCTGCCATGTGAGGCAGTCACAGCTGTGGTCTCTGCCTGCAGCCCTGCTGCTGCTTTTGGACTGTATTGCTGGGAGAGTTGTCACAAACTGGCTTTGGGAGGAGAATCTGTGGCATGTTTCCACATTTGTATAAAAATTATCTGTAGTTTACCATAAAGCAATGAATGGAATAACCCATCAAAACATTTGATGATAGCAAAAGTCAGTACCATTCTTTGTGCATACAACATAGGTATTATTGGAAAGTGGAACTATCTTCACACTTATAACAGGAGTGATGTTGTTATGTAGTGCTCTCTGCCTCAGACATGCACAGATCATATTAACCCACCCACTTCCCTTCCCTGATCTTCTATCAAATGAAGTGAAACACAAAAAATTCTATGAATCTTCTGGGTATTTTAACACTCACATACCATTTTTTTCCTTGAAATGGAGAGCAGGGAACATGATTCTTGAAGAATATTTTAATTTATTTTAAAAAATAAATAAATAACTGAAAAAAAATCAGAGAAAACACCAGATAATGCTACAGTAATGATAAAACACACCTTGCAGACATCTTGTGCTTTTTTTCAGTCTCCTACAAATCCCTACATGCACTTTCTGTAGTATTATGGATTATAATGCAAAATATTTTTGACAATTAGGAAATGTAGATGTGTAATATTAGCAATACTCAAAGTATATTTCAGCAACAGTATACACAAAGAATATTAATTATGTAATTAGCCTATTACACTAGTAAAACCTGAATTTCATTGCCTTAGTACATATTACATGTATTTTAAACATGTTTATCTATATTTTCCTTGCCTAATAGGTCTCTGAAGTCATTCCCAGATACCAGAACACTCCTTCTGAACATTAGCCCTTACACTTTGACATCTACCATACCTTGCGTCACTTTGTGGTAGTAAGCCTGGATCCACTCTAGCATAAGAATCTGTTTCCATGGATCAGAGCATGGGACTTATACCAAAAGTCTGTTTCTTCCCTTTTCTCAGTATATGCCTACATGGGTTAAAAATTTAATTAAAAAAACAAATAAACCAAACACCTGTGCACCCAGCATTTTCTCCCTGTGCCTTTCATGTATTTGCATGACTCTCAGCAGGTTTCTTAGGAAATGCCACTTCCTAGAGAAAAAAAGAGAATCCAGAGAAACCCCAGACCCTCCTCCTTTCAGTCCAGATCTGGCACCCATTATTCCTCAGGCTCTTTTTTCAGCTATATGGCTCACTCTGCCAAAGGAAAGGGAATTGGAAGGGAATTTTCCACTCACTGCTTCCACACCTGAATTTCCACTTACCTCCTTCACTGTGGTGCCCACAAAACTTTCTTGTTTTTCATTGGCAAACAAGTGCAGCTCCTGGCCTAGGGTGTGTGCTGAGAGTGTGTGTGAACCACCTACAGCCCTTCCCTTTTCTTCTTCCCTCCACCTACAGCCCTCCGTACCGGCAGAGGCACTGCAGTGGAAAGCCCCTTCCACTTCTCCTTCCCCATCAGTATCAAATCTGTATAGTCCTACACATGTTCCTCCCACACCTTCTCCCAATCTCAACATACTTCTCATCAGTTACCTTTGAAATACACACCCATTTCCATGTATTCTTTCCCAGGAATATGCAAGGCAATATAAGAGTCCAGATACTGAAATTTTAGGCAGATGGTGTGGTCCTGTTTCTGTCATACTTGAGTTTGACGACAAACTTTGAATGGTTTTTATCTCACCATCACAGTTTAGGCCCACTCAGCTGAGCAAATCACAGCCAAAAATATTCAGACACGGCTGTGCTACTCTTCACTGCCAGAGACACGTGGTGCCTGACTTGGGGTCAACGATTTTCAGATGTTTCTTAAACTGTTCCTCAAAACTTCTCCTGTGCATGTGGTTTGGGCACCAAAAAAAATCATGTTTTAAAATCTTGGGTCAGAATGATGTGGCAGAAGTACCTCGTTAACAAGATCATCAGATGAAGATGAGTGAGAATTTCAGTGTTTTACAGAAAAGACTTAGGAGCACAAGGGGTTGCCTAAAGCTAAATGACTGTTGAATTTCTGAAAGGTGAAAGGGGAATAAAAAGAGAAAAATTATGATGGATGATGTGAAGTGTACAACTCTAACATCTTGTTTAGATTTCAGAACTCTTGCAGTAGGGCAATGCTGTTGATGGACATTCATCAACTGTACTTTCATCTGATGTTACCTGGCAGAAGTCCTATTCAGAAATAATTAGAATTGCTAAGGAGCCTCTGGTCAGTATTCCCTTTTCATCGGGTGACCCAGGGCAAAGAACACAGCAAACTGACTGTGGCTGTGACAAACCAAGTCTGTTTAAAGGAAGTTTGCTAACTTATAAGAGAAAGTTTAGAAGAAATCTCTCTGAAGTGAGGCAAGGTAAAATGAGAAGCAAGAAAGCAAGACAGGGACAGCAAGAAAGCTCTTTCTGAGCAGAGAAACACAGTCTTTTTCTACACTATAATTTAGCAGGGTGTTTTAAGAAAGTTAGCTCACTCTCACCTCATGCTTCTGAAAGCTCTTCTCAAAACAGATTGTGCTTTACCTTAGATTAATTAAATCAATTTACACACCCCCTTGAATCAATTCACAGGCTCTTTTCTCTAATGAACAACATACACTAAATTACAATTTGTCTAGTTTTGACCAGAATTTGTTAAGTTTCTGATGGGTTTAGTTACTGTTAAATATTACATTTCACTAGCTATTAGGTATCACACACTACACCTTTTAACGTCTGTCATGCCTTATTTGCTATCTAGTCACAGCCACAATTTTGCTGTTCTTCAGCAGGCATGAAGTTGTAATTAAAAACTAAAGGGCTGTTTAAAGGGCTTAGTAAAATTGATTAAATCATCCCCCCATCAGTGGGGATGTCCTCAGGGTCCAGACCTGAAACGTAGTTACCAGTAAGAAATTCAGCATGCTAATGGGGATAGGAGTCCAGTGCTCCATGTCCATGCCACTTTTAACTCTGAGCCTTGATTTATTCCCTCTATGGCTCCCAATTCATTCCAAACAAGAAAGCACTGCTCCACACATGCATTAGCCAGGTAATTACTCCAACATATCTCCAGATATTGTCAAAGTCAAATAAATGACTAATATTTGAATACATGAGCTTAATACAAAATGTTATCAAAGTCACAGGAGCTTATTATGCATTGAAGGCTGTATGTGTGTATTACATATATTTGAAAACATATATATTACATATATTTGAAAAATTATCTATGAATAAAAAACTGGGATATCCTTTTTTCTCCACAGAGAGCGTGCGAGCATCACTCCATTCTGCCAGCATATGGGATCAGGTGTGTGACTGTATTGCACTCTGAAGGACTAGCACATCCTCTCAATTTTTTTAATTATAATGCACTGTGAGTGTGCCTATCACTTTGCAAATGCATGAACAACAAGACAGCTGCTCCAGGACACTTGTACAACATCTGGACCCATGTACAACACAAAGGCTAAAATTCAGGTGCTTATGAGAGCAAACAACAAGTCAATTCAGGGCAAAGTTGGTTATTAGAAGGCTTATGGAAAAGGCTGAGCTTCAAGACATTTCTTATAGCCTCTGAGTTTCCTTCATAAAATAAAGGAAGACCCAATTTTTAATTAATTTAGCTATTTCAAGGATGTCAAAATTCCTGGGGTTTGTGCTCATATTGTGAATATACAATATGCATATTCCCTTGCATATTGCATATTCTTGCACTCTAATTTGAGGTTTGTTTTGCAAAAATAACCTGTCACAAATAACACTTATTAGCCACAATAGCCACTACTAACAAAAAGAACATGCAGCACTGTTTTCATGCCCTATCTGGGTTTGCCCTTGTATACTCAGTCCCTTTGCTGTTATTCTCTTGATTTTAATGACATAACTTTGGTGAGTAGAGTAACTCATAGACTGTTTGTGAGTAGTTAATATTTACTGATACACTTAAAATGAAAAAATGTCTACTTCTGAATGGAAAAAAAAAAAAACCTTCAAAACCCTTCTGATATCTCAAAATAAAACTGAGAAGTGCACAAGCCCACAGCTGTTTTCCAGGACAGATCTGGAGCGTGGCAGGCTGTTTGGTGTAAGATTTCTGGGGACCTGAAGCAATGGCTCCGCCACTGTGTCCCTGACCTCCTTCGTTTTTGGGATTTGTTGTGGGACCTGCCAGAGTGGGTGAGATGGACAAACGCTGAGGGCCGGATCGAGGCTGAGGTGCTGACCGATAGCTCCCGGCGCCGTGTGCGCCTTTTTCTTTCCCTGCGGACAAACTCCTCCGGCCGGCCAGGGAGTGCGGGGGACAGGTCGGGCTTATCCTGGAGCCGTCAGCCTGTCTGAGATCCTGAAATCCTGGAGAGAAACATCCCGGAGCTGTGAAATGAAGCTTCCTGGGGCAGGGTGCCCGCGCTGTCCCTCTCCCACACAAGCCCCGTGGGGTCCCCATCCCCGCCGCCTCCCTCAGGCCACGGCCGGGCCCCGTGCCGCTCTCCGTGCCTCCGGGGACAGGGGAGGCGCCCCGGGGCCCGCCGGCGGCAGGGAGCGCGGCTGCCTGGCCGGGGGCCCGTTTCCCGGACTACGTTTCCCAGGGATCCGCGGCGCGGCCCCGCCCGCTGTCAGCGAGCGCTGCAGGTTGATCGCCGCGGCTGCAGATGAGCGGAGCCCGCGCGGGCGGGGGGGCGGCCGGGGCAGCGCCGCCGGGGCCGGGTCGGCGGCCGGCGCACTATGCGAGGCCGGGAGGATGGCGGTGGAAGGTAAGGGCTTCGCGTCCCCTGCCCGCCGCCCCCGGGGTCCCTCCCCTGTCTCCTCCCCCGGGCACTCACCTGCGCCGTGGCCCGGTCCGGTCCGGCGGGACAGCGGCGTCCGCCGGCGGGGCCGCTCTGCCGCCCGCTGCCTCGGCCTCGCCGCGGGGCATCCCCGGCCCCCGCGCACCTCGGCCCGCCCGCCCGCAGCGCCGCGGCTGCCCCTGGCCAGGTGCCGTGGAGCCGGGCCGCGGCCCCCGCTCGCGGCGGGACAGGCGGCAGGGGCTGCCCGGAGGCTTCGCTCGGCAACTTCCCGCCGGGCCCGGAGGTGCCGCCTCTCCCGGCAAGGGCGGCCGACCTGCGCCGCCTCCCTCCGGAGCGGCCCCGGCCCCGCGCTCAGCCCGGGCGCCTCCCCCGCCCCGCCGGTCGCTCTCCCGCGGGCACCGAGGCGCCGCCGTCCCTCGCTGCTGTCCGGATCCCCCGAGTGCCCCCAGAGCGCGATGCCCACGAAGCTCCAGCGTGCCCCGCATGGGCGCAGAGCTGTGCTCGGCCCCTCCTTCTCTGAGAGCGATGAAGAAGCCAAAGGGCCGAGATGCTCAGCTCCTGGGCAGCCGGGAGCTGAGAGGTGTTCACAAGGTGCCCGGCTCCTGGGGATGTACCCCGGTAAATGAGGCGATAGCTACCAAGCCCTTGACAGGTGGATGCTTTGCTAGGTCTTCAGTAAATGCTGGGCTCTCTTTCGCCTTCTAACATCGGCTGTGTGTTCCCTTTCCATTGGGTCTTTTGGGAGGTTGGAAGAGACAGGTGTATGAGAAAAGGCAAATCTGCCTTCCTGCTGCCTGCTTCCAAGATTCACTTGGTTTTCTAGCGCTTTAGACTGAGGCAGTGACAGCCCTGCGTTTGCACCTCATCGTGCTTTATTCTGTGTCCTTGAGAAAATTTAAGAATCCTGTGTAAACCAGCCATCTGACCCCTTCTCCTGTGCTTAATTTAGTGTCTCCTGTGCTTAATTTAGTGTATGACAGTATTTTTGTGTGTTCATCTTGTGACTACCATGAGTTTTGTTTCTCAGTTGTGCTGAAATCTTCAGTTCCATCAGATGCGCTTGCTTTATTGCTGAAAATCATGCTGAAGCTGTCTTTTGCTGAGTACCCAAGTGAGCAGTGCAAATGATGGTCCAGCTTAAAAACTTAAACGTCCTGGAAGCAATGGGGAGCTTAACATCCCTGTAAACCAGCTTCCTGTGCAAATTCAAATAAAGATAAGCAAGACCACTGTGTCTCAAAAGGTGTCTGTCAACATCCCAAGTTGCTCATCGTAAGTGTAAGCCTCTCCCTAAGGCAAGCATTTCTCAGGCACAGGCTGCTTTACTGAATGGCAGTTTTGAAGACTGGAATGATACACAGAAGGAATGTAGTGGTCCTGAATAAAAGCATTACTTTGGTGGCAAAAGCATAATGACATGAACTGGGCATGCGTGCCTGGCAGTGGGTAAGTAAGTAAATGAAATGGACTGCCATGCACCAGATGGTTCATATGCCAGCAGCAACCCCTGTTTCAGTGTGCTCACTAATGTCATCCCACTTGATTTACTTGAAGTCCTTCTCAGTCTGTTTGCTAGATCTTTTCAGGTCTGTAATAATTCCTGTCATATCTGCAGTGGCCTCCATCTGAGAATCTCTAAAAGCTTTGTAAATATTAATGAAGGAAAGCTCTGCTAAAGCTTTGGGAAGCAGTGCCTTTCCCTTCTCCTGAGATGGAATTTTTTTCTTTAACTCCTTCCCATTTCCTTCCCCCAGGATGCATCCTGCTGTGGTGTGTCAGAACAGGCATTCTTGTCTCTGTGTTCTGCATTCCTCCCATTTTGTTTTTTTCTCCCTCAACTTTCTTGCCTTTGCACAATTCTGTTGCCCTCATGCTAACACACCACTATGACTATTTCAGCACAAGTAGCCATGTGGCCATGACTGCTTTGTGTGTTTGTAGTGCATTCACATTTCAGGCCTTTTATTATCCATCATTTTATGTTGGAGCCATGTTTCCTTGTGTGATTGTGCTTAAAAGCTTGCTTTTCTCTTAATGCACCTAGGGCCTTGTTGGAGCCCTAGGTGTGAGCTGTGTTCTGTTCCTGAGCTGTCACTTTTGGCAAGGAACACGTGGCATTACAGCTTCTGTTTGGAAAGCTGAGAGGTTACATGTTCCTCATGACTCCAATCATCACAGTGTACAGACCCTGCTTTAGTCTAAAGTAGAGTTGCCATTGAATCTTCTCAGTAGATGGTTTTGTAGAAAAATGTCCTGGACTCAGGAAGAGCAGACAGTTGGGATTTTTTTGTTTTCTGTTTGTTTGATTTGTTTGTTTTCTTTGGAAGCATGCTTTCCTGTTTGCAGCTTGTAATCTTGAGGACATAACCTGCTGTACAACAGTTTTGGAAGCTTGGAAATAAGGTTTAAACTGAGGTTGTCTGGCCTTCCAGTCTCTGCTGTGGTCAGCTGGGAGTCTGGCTAGGATGGACTTCCTGGGCTTTCTTTTGTAGAGTTATGCAAGGCCTTTGGGTGGTTGGGCCAACTGGCTTCTTGCGCAGACTTGGGGGTGGCTCTGGGATGCAGCTGGGGAGTGGAAGGTCTCTGGGGCACAGGGGAAGCAGGGATTCTGCAGCACAGGGATTCTGCAGCACAGGGATTCTGCAGCACCGGAGTTCCTGACTGGAGCCAACATCCTGCCCCACCAGCTCCACCAGGGCCATTGTTCTATGGAAACTGCCTGTTTGTCAACTTCAGCCATGAACCCAGAGTCTTTGTTTTGTTTTTCCTTTCAGAAATGCTCTGCATGCTAAGGTGAAACTACTTTGTAGCTTATACATTTTGGAAAGTCTTTGAAAAATTTATTTTATCTAAAAAAAAATACTGAAATCTTCCTCAAATCTGATTTTTTTTAAGCTGCCTTAGCATGGTGTGCTGGGGTTTAGCACTGTCAACACATGTCCATCCCTTTACTTAAGGAAAACATCCAAACTTTTTTACTGGGATATCCGACAGTGGTAGACTTGCATATATGAAGTAGGAATTTGGAGAATACTGCAGTTCTTCACCACTTATGTATAATACATTCTTTAGTGTCCCAAAAGAGTTTATGGAGACTGGGAGGTCCTTTGGGCTGTATAGTGCCAGTGCTTCCAGATTGATGTAAGCATTGGTGTGTGTGTATGAGGAAAGTGAGTTTGCACTCTTAATATGAGCCCGTTGAGATGGCAGCACTGCCAAGGTAAGTCTATTTTTAGACTCAACAGTTTTGACAATGTTCCTTTAAGTGTTTTTTCTCCTTCTAGTAAGAATGAAAGAACTAGGTCAGAGCCAGTAGAAAAAGGCTTTTGATCTCTGCAAGAGTGTTCTTTTTTTTTTTTTTTTTCCTTTTCAGTTTGCTCTTGTGCAGCAGAGGTAAAGGGGGAAAGAGAGAAATGGTGATTTCTTCCCCCCGCAGTGCTTATTGCACAGGAAGGTGAGAGACTGACAGCACTCATCAGATGATGTCTGCATGTAGGTGATCCCACACAGTTCTGTTGGATCCCTGCAGCTCTGATCTGTGGTGTTTTTGAGATTCCTTTGCAAAGAAAAGTGCTAATTGTTTCATGGAGTTCTTTAATGGTAAGTGTTTAATGAAATTTGGTCTAACACCTTTCTTGCTGTGTATAGGCTTTGGAAAGTGCCACATAGATTTGTTGCAGGTCTCCTCCTGGTAGTTTATGTAAACTTCCAGTCTCCTATGGCTCTTCTGTAGTGGGCTTATGCTACTGAGACCCTGGATCTTTCTGTGGGATAGTGCGTTTTACTGAGAAGTGGAGCCTTGCTGACATAAAATGACAATGACTGGCCTTACCCTTTGGTAATCCTTAAGGAGACTAAGACTCAGAGGAGGTTAGGGCATTCTGTGGAATGGCATCCAGGTTGACTGCTGCAGAACTGAAGTTATTTGCAGCTTGTAACCAACTTCTGTGAGAGTGATCCTGTGGATTTCAACTATGTGGTGTACCTTGGTTGAATGCCTGCAGTGCCTAGCAGCTCCATGGATATTGAATGCTGCCATGTGTTTCTTCAGAGACTTGAAATATGGTGAGCTCATAGATGTGCTATGCTAACTCTGCCAAGAATGTCAAAGCAAGTTCAGGATCACCCAGAGGACAGCTTTGAAGCAGCTTTCAGTGTAGGTACCTATCATGCTGTTCCAGGGTGTGCCCAAAAGTACAACTCTTCTGACAGGTATTCAGTTACTCAACTTTGCCTTATTCCTACACCCACTTTGAGCTCAGACTGGATGTGTCTCCATATCTGAGTTTCCAGGGAATGTGATCCAGTAGATGATGTTTCAGCACTTACTTGCCTATGGAGCAAAGAAGTAACAAGCCCTATGATTCAAAAATAGCGCATGCTTCTGTCATGTTTTTGGTTTCTTCAGTAATTTCTAACCACTTCTTAGCCTGAGGGATTCAGACATGTGGCTTAGAAATAGCTGCCAGCTGGAAGCAGGACTGAGAGAGACAACTCATTTCAACTCTCCAGGTGAAACAGTCACATTGGGTCATAGTAGAGGAGATGGGTAACACCAATGCTGGAGGTGTATTGGACAGTAAGGCATAAGATTTGAACATCTTTGGTCTTGAGTTTTGTGTGTCACTTTCTGACCATTTATTGCAAAAATGCATCAGCAATTATGGGATTCCAGATTGGAAGATAGATCTCTTATCCACATTCACGAGACAGCCTCCTTGTTGGGCTGTAACATCTACCCCCTTATTTCTTGCTCAACAACAGCTCTACCTCCCACCCACCCCCACATTGTGCACACAGCTTCATGGTTGTGTGTGCTTCTCTGCTTTGAACCACTGCTTAGAGCTTTCCAATCTCTGTTGCTACGTTTGAAAGGGAGACTGTGAGCTGAAGTTCAGAAGGTGCACTCCATTGTGGGGACTGGAGGCCCCAAAATGAAGCTGTGGCAGCAAAGAACCACCCTGCAATGGAGGGTCTTTGGGTGTATTCAGCTTGAGTGGAGGGTGGATATTATGGAAGTTATGTGATCATTTTACCCTCCCTGAATCAAGGTACCAAGTATAGGCTTGATGTGACACTTTGTTTCCTTTGGATGAAATTTGGTTGTAGGAGAGTGTTTCTGGAAATTCAGAAGTACTTTCATATCAGCCAGTTTAGATACAGTTTTCCATAAGTGTTTGACCTTACCCTTTAAAGTACTTGGAAGACTTAGAAGCTCAAGGAGGACACTGATTAATATGAATTTACTGGTTCAGTACAATTGAATACCATCATAAGGTTAAAACTTGTCCAGTGGTGGTAATAGGAAGGCAAATGGAAGGAGTGATGCTTTGAAAGTTTGTGTGCTTTCTCCACCAAGAAGAGAATGCAACTGAGCAAATGACAAGAGTTAGACTTTGGATGCATTTCCTAATGTACAACTGGAAAGTATTGACAAAACCTGTAGTGACATTGTAAGAGCTCATGTTTACTGCTTAAGTGGAAACTATAAAGTAGAACTTTTCTTGAGGGTTTTTGGAGGTTTTTTTTTGTTCTTCTGTTATGTCCAAGCATGGCAGGCAACATCCAAGGAGGTTGTGTATACCTTTGTTCCTCATGTTTACAGCTGAGTGTGTGAGGCCAGGACAAGCTGCTCAGAGCCAGTCTCTAGTGCTTCCCAGTATTGCTGTGTCACAAGGGCTGTGGCAGGAGAACAGCAGGGACAGGCTTGGAGCAAGGTACTGCAGCTGGATGGTATTTGAGCTGCAGGCTGGTGCTGGTTGTTGAGCTGGTAAGCATGGAGAGGTTTCTGTCCAAAACATCTTCTGTGCAGGCTCGCTGGTGGGTGCAGAAGTCGGTGTCTGTAGAGCTCTGTAAGTTTTACTTTTGTCCATTGGTCTCTGAAAGCAATACAGCTAGTTTAATAATAATACAGCAGAGGTAGTAGAGCTGTTAAAAGGCTGCTTTTCAGTTCACTCAGTATTGAGTCTGTGTGTCTGCTGGGATTCTGTGCCTGGTTTTGGAGCCAATTTTCTCTGTTGTCTGGACTGAGACAGCTTTACCTTCTTGTGCCGTTTTGTCTCTTGACTTGTCTCTTCTTATGTCCAGACTGTGTGATCTCTAATACAATGCTCCTTTCTGTGAGCAAGAGATACTCAGAGTTTAACACTGAGCAATCCTGTTGTTGGGTATTTCTCATGAAAGCTGTTGCCTTTGAATGGATACAGGTATTTACCCTTGCAGATTAACAATTGAACAGCTCAGCCCTCAAGTATCTGCTCAAAACATGCAGAGAATGTAGACGGAGTAGTTCTGGAAGGTGCCAAAGGCAAAAGAGCTAAAAAATTAAGTAATTTTGAGGTCGTCTGAAACTGTATGGTTGGTGCTGGTCAAAATAGCAAATAAGATCTCAAGAACTATGAGGAAAGCTCTGAACAAGGCAAAGGAGGTCTTTGTTTCTGTATCATTGCATATTGCTCTTGTATTGTGAATGCTCCCTGCAGCTTTTGCTTGCCACACCCTAAAAGAAGGAGAGGACTGGAAAAATAGGGAAAAAACAGTCAGCTGGTCACAGACATGGTGTGTTCCCTGAAGGCAGGTTACAGATACTATAATTCTTTAGCTTGGAAAAGAGATGACCATGGAGAGAATCCTTAGATCTTGATGAATGGTGTGGAGAAGGTGGAAAAAGGAACTAGGTCAAAAGGCAGAACAATGAAGCCATGTGGTTTTGTGCTTTAAATTACAAAAGGAAATAGTTTTTCATATAATACAAGAGTTCCCCAAGTGCACTTTTAACCTTGGGGGTCATTCCTAATGTGCCAAGGCTGGATCACTTCATGTATGCCCTGCTCTCAGGCTGTTCCTTAAGCAGTGGCATAAAGGGCTAAACTTCTAGTCTGACCCAGCTTGATGACTTATGACAAAGTCTAGCTCATCTGCTGTGTGTCCAGAACAATTCCTCTCACCACAATAATTTGATTTGCATTTAGTAGCTGAGAGGGAAATTTGGTCAGGACAATCCAGAAAGAGAGGAGATGGGGAATCAGGCACTGAGCTATAAAAATGTTAACAAGCAGGGTTATGATGCATAAGATATGTTGCTTTCTTAGTTTATAAGAACTGATACTGCTCTGGAAGAGGAACTGTATGCCATGTCTGGTCAATGGTGTTTGGGGAAGGAGGGGCCTGACATTAGGCTGCAACTGTAGAAATGCCATCTGGAAAATACTGATTCTCCACAGCAGGCAGAAGAAGAATGGTCTGAGAGAGACATTCAGGAAAACCTGAAGTAGATTAGATCTACAGATGTCAACCTTAGTGGCTTCTGCCTTGAGTAAGTTTTATGTTCCCTCACCTTTGTGAAGGATCCTCCTTCTGTCTCCAGAAGTGTCCTGTTGCAAAAGGACTACAGAAAGAGTGAGGCAGTTGCTGAGAATAGTTGCATATTCTGTGTGCAGCATAAGGTAAACTTGGCATTAAAGAGCAGCTTCATTACCTGAAACAGTAAGAATTCACCCTAGTTTGTGCTCCTGGATGAAGCAAGGAGGTGTGCAGGGTCTGAACTTGGGCTGAAGCAAACCCTGCATTCAATTACAGGATCTAATATGCTTGCAGGAAGTATGTGATAGACAGAAATAAGAGTGTGAGGAAGACAGTGTGGGTTTTAGCTGGTCTTTATTGCAGCCCTATCCATCTCTATATGATATGCTAGCTCCTGTTCTCCAGCTGAACATTCAGGTTATTACTTCATTCCTCCACTCATTTGCTCACCTCTGCCCTTTGTGGCTCTTTTTTAAAACCAAATTATTTTCTTCCCCCAGAAGGGATTTTGCTTGAGTTGATTTGCTTCTCTGCAAATAACCTAGTAAAAGCAAGAAAGAGACTTTTAATAATGCTGTTTCATAAACATAAAGAAAGAGAATTGTAATGTGCATCAATAGAAGCTTTCTCTCAGATTGTCCTCTGCATGGTCTCACTGGTGGTTTGTTGCTACACAAATCATCTGGGGTACTAGAGTGAGTAGGATACAGTGGTATGAGCAAGCAGTAGGAGGTGAAGAATTTTACTGGGGGAAGGAAAGAAGGCATTTCCAGACTCTTCAGTTAAGTGTACAAGGGAAGGGATATCCTTGAGCAGTAATAAAGGAGGTAACTTTGGGGCAGTTGAGAGAAAGCCAGGACTGAGAACAGAAGTCAACTGCTAGATTTCAAACTAATTATGCTAGTGAGGATGAATAAAGATATTTTCCTTTGCATTTTGTTGACTGTGCCTCATTCATGGGACAAGAAATAAAGCCCAGATCCACAGCAAAATTGCGGCCATTTCTGTGCCACATGTTCAGCAGACACCAGCTTTCATGAGGAGGGCAAAGGCAGAGATCTGTGCTGCATGTGTGGGACAGTGCATCTCTGATGCCATAATAAGGACTTAACCTGTTTGTCTCTGAGCTGTTCTTTGTGTGCTGGATAGGCTCGTTAGCATTTAAAAACATTTTTTGATGTAATGTTGGCTGAGTATAGAATTGAACAGTAGCATTGTTAGGACTTGAGAAGAGGCAGTCTCAGAAATGTAGCTTGTGGTGAAGCGTGACTATCCAGCTTCCTAATCACTGACTGCAAGACAAGTTTCTTCCAGGATCAGTGGAACTAATGCAGATTCATTGCACACCCAGGTGTGTTATGACTCTTTTTTATCTCTCCATTTTCTCTGCAAAATCCTTAGGGCAACAGTGTTACCTGGTTTGAAGTTTTCCTAAGTTGGTTGGTGACCAACAGTTGTAATATATGGTGAATTCTTTTCTTTGTGAGAGAAAATTATTTAAGGTCTCTGCCTCTCTATCTACCAATAGATTTTCTTTGGTTTTCATTCATACAATTCTTATCTGTTTTAGCACCCTCTTTTATGCAACTTTATGGGCACTCACAATCTTGAAATCCGGACTTCCTCACTATTCAAGAGAATCTCTGTAGATGCTTGCACAAGCCTTCTTATTGACTTACTAGTTTGCAAAACAAATGACCAACTATTTTGTATTTTAATCCCTTGCTTAAATTGTTTTCTCTTGTGCAGGTGATGCATGTTACTTACTGACCTTTACTACATTGTTCACTAAGATCCATTTTGCTCTAAGTTAATGGCATAGTTCTTTTAGTCCCCTTATGTGTCAGTATTCTCGTATTCTATACCTGTACAGGATTTGTGGTAACCTGGCCTTAGTTATTCGCTAGATAGACTCATTTTTCAGTGAGTCTCTGTTGCTAGCATGAATTCAAGAGCTGCTTTTACCAAGTGTACTTTTATTAAAACAGAATGAGAAAACGCTTCAGAAATAATTTTGCTCTCCAGTCACTGTGTCTGCTTTTTATAATGAAATCTTGTTGCTATTATAAAGGCTGAACTTGCATTACTGAGACACCAAGGTCTGTCTAGCATAGTGATGACATGCAGTCTGCCTCCTGAAGAGCAGGTGTAAAAGAAACTGTTTACAGCATTTGCTAAAGTCTGTAAGATAAGAGATGGTAAGTGGATATTGCCATATATAAAATAAATAGTTTCCAGTAGGGAAATTGTAAAAAAAGGAATAAGGAAGTTTTTTTGCTGAAGAAACTTAATTGCATACCTATCCTGGTGGGATGAGGGTCTGAGAAGGCAAACTCAACCCACAGAAGAAGAGAATTTCTTATTCTAGGCTTAGTGTTTCTGTTCTGTAAAGAACTAAGGGGTCTCTTCTCTCTACACTCAAGATTATTTTTGGCCTTCAATCGAATTATGAGTTTAGTTTGATTCCAGATATGAAAGTGCTGAGTTACTCATTTGGATTTCTTGATATATTTCTGTCATTGTACAAGACTTTATACCATCTTACAGCTAAAGTTTGTTAGAGAGATATTTGTGAAATGTAGTAGCTTGTCTCAGAAAACATGCTTTTTCTGTGTTCTTTTTTGGCTTTAGTTTTGTATATTTTTTAATTGTTTCTGGAGAGAGTGAATGGCTTAGAGTAGTAGTTGGCTCGATACCATGGGATGACCACCCCATTGTCCAGCTAGAGATGTTCAGGGATAGCTGTCTCAGGAATGCCATTACCTTAAGTTTTCTTGCTAATAATAATTCTGAAGAGGTAAAAAGGCAAAAGCCTGACAAGTCACAGTTAAAAATTAAAATGGATGCTCTTCCTCTGAACACTTTATCCCCTTGGGCCTCTATCCAGTTTCTACACCTGTGTCCCCTTTGCTCTGCCCTTCCTGCCCTCTGGATCTGGCTCAGCGTCCACTCCTTGCTGCTGGGCTGTCACCTGTCCTGCCCAGCTGTTGGGCACGTCCCACTGCTTTAACAAAGACTTGATTGTAAAATTCATATCTTGTAAGAAGCTGGGTTTTTGTTTATTTGATTAATGATTAGTAGTCATTATAACAAGAGGCTAGAAAGACAAGCAACAGGAGGGACCTGCGGGTACAGGTGGTGTCTGTCTGCCAAGCCTTGCTGCCTGTGTCTGTCTGAGCTTTGTGTGCAGAGCTCCAGGTACAGCTCAGCAGCAGCAGCAGCAGTTTACAGTGCACTCCCCAGCTCAATACTGGCCTCCCTTTTGGCACAGCATGTTTGGAATTGCTTGATGCTGCTTTTTGATGCTGACCAACAGAAGCAGACAGCTAGACCCTAATGCTACTTCAGTTAAATACTTTGGGATTTCAGCCTTACAGGACGTTTGTGATAAATTCGTGTGACCTGTACTGAAGTAGAAAAGGTCCTGACTGATTTGCTGGGCTTCTTTGCTCTGTGTGAGTGCTGCTGATTTTGTGGCCATTAGACAGACAGATTTGAAGAACAGAGTGGGAAAAATCTTGAATTTACTTGCTCAGCAGGTTGCCAGCAGTATTTACTAGGTTGCAACATAAGCAGCAGATTGTATTTACGTGAAACTTTGACTGCATTTTCAGCTGGTTCCAAGTGATGTGTTGGGGGAACTGTGCAAATTTACATTAGGTGAAGAGAGGACTATATGGAGAAGTACTACTGGAAGGCAAAAGCCAGATAGTTTCTTAAAACTAGAAGCTGATTGATGAGGCAGATGAACCATCCATAGGAGTTACAGAAACTCATTACTATGGAAGACATTTCTGCCAGACAAAATAGTCAAAATAGTCCTAAATTTTATAGTATAAATTAAAGACATCTTTGTTTGCTGTTTTTAATATTGGTTTTTGCTGTTATGGAAGTGGTAGTAACTGCTCAGGTCAGATATTTTTAAAATAATTCAATGTTTGCTAGGGATATGCAGAGCTGCTAATGAAGTATAAGCTTCTTGAAATACAAGAAGGGCTTTGCAGTGCAGATCCATCTTGTTCATTTGGTCAGTGTGAGGAGGCATCTCAATCTGAGAAGACTTCAGTGTTTTCAGTGTGAATATCTCCTCTCTGATCAACCCAGATAAAGCAGGTTGTGAGTAAAGGCAAGCAAAAAGACTCAGGGATTCTGTCTTACTGCTCTGGACTGAAATGTAGCCTCTGGAAGTGTATGGAACTCTCATTGAAAATGCTGACTGCAAAATTTGATGTGATTGGAGGTTTGATTTACTTTTGACAAAGAAATGGACAGTGATGGAAGGAACAAGTCCAATGAGAGCTGCTGTCCAAAGGTGTTTTTCCCTAGAAATACTTGATAAATCTTTGTGACTACTGAAATGACTGAAAAGATATTTTGACCTTTTTTATAAGGTCCCTGCTATGTCCAACCTGAGTTTGTTAATGTTCAAGCTGTAAGGATGAACTTTTGTCTATCCTTTTCAACAATGTGACATTTTATGGTGGGAGTAGTAGGTGGATTGTATGGACTTACCTCTTAGCATTGTGCAGCTAGTCTGTGGAATGAATACATAAAATGGAGCTTGCAAGGTTGCCAGTATTTGACACATGAAAGGTTTGTAAGGATTGTTAGAGCTTGGGTGGGTATCTCCTGTGCCTGCTTTTTGTCTCTGAATAGCAAAAGCTAGCATATGACTATGATGCACACAGAACAGGGCACATGAGTAAGAAGATGCTATTTTTACTCGATCACTTTTTAGAATAGAACAATTGTTACTGCATGTAACTCAAGTACTTGCCAAATACACTTTAATGTAGCCTTAATTGATCTGCCTAAAGTTTTAAGCAGCCAGCAGTATTCCCACTGAAACACATAGTTATGAAAGGCTTGACACAGTAGGCAGTGAGTGCACAGAGGTAGTGATTGATCATAGATTTATCTGCTAAGCCTTGAGCCTACAGATGGAGAGACAAAGACTTTCCATCTGCCCATGCAAAACCTTGGATATATCAAGGCTGTGTTTTGAAGAGTGCCTTCAGGCTTTTTTCCAGACAGGATTCACAGAGTACCCTCTAGGAAAAGACAAGGCTTGCCCCAGATGCCAGTAACTTGCAATGGCTCTTGGTGACTTCTGTGTACCATCAAGCATGCTCAGACAAGCTGTCTCTTGGCTGCTTGCCATCTGGGAGGCAGGCAGGCATGGGAGGAAGGTAGCTGGGGGGACAGAGCATTCTGATTGCCCTGTGAGCTCTTTTTGAAACTGTGTGTGCACCCTGGAGAGATCTGTGTGGGCATGGAGCTGGCTCACGTGTATGGGCCAGCTTCTGCAGGGCAACAAATTATCTTGCTCTGTATACATAGAAAAGACTTGAATTTGTGTTCCACCATATATAAATGTACTTAGTGTATTGCTTCTAGTTTTTTAGGACAGATGTGGGGTAATTTTTCCATTTTAGATGCTCTGCTAACTATTTTTCTCACAGAGCTTTTCACTCTCATAACTTGGCAGATCTCAGCAGTCTTTTTAGATGCTGGAAAAGTGGATATTAGATTCAGCTCTACCATTAGGTTAGGAGTACAAGAGCACTTAAGTACCTTTGTTTTAAATAATAGTTTGTTTCATAAATGTAATCTTTGGATCTATGTTATTGTGTCTGCCAGCACCATTCATTATGTGCTTGTTGCTGTGCAGTCAGAGCTCTGCAGAACATCCACCTTCCTTCCTCAAAAGGAAACAAGTTCCCACCACAGAAAGCTTTCAATACAAGTTGAACAACAATTGTTGGGGGAGCATGAAGAAAGATTAATCAACTGAGGTGGGGTTTCCAGCAGGGAAAGGAGAATATAAGTGATCTGAATCTGGATGAAGGGTTGTATTACTGAGATATGGATGATACATGAATATTGAGATTGTATGGAAGAATACTGGAAGAAGTTCTGTTTCAAAATCTAATGATACTGCTGACAGTGATATTAGGCTGATACCGTGAGCTGATTTGGAGGGTGTTTGTTGTCTTGATGTACTGTTAAAATTTGGGACTGATCAGGTGGATGCAGTTTGGTGGAATGAAGAGGTGCTGAGGCAGCAGGGATATTGTCAAAGGAGCAGTGTGGGGAAATGGTCTGAAAGTAGAGGGCAGGATGAGCTAGTGTTAGCCAGTGCCAGGGTAAAGAGGAGTAATGGTCTGAACAATATTTTAGCCAGAAACTACTTTGTCTGTAGTAAGATTTTTTTCCAGATGAATGCCATTAAGTCCTAAAAGAAATTTAAGATGTGTCAGCTAAGAGTCAGAGCCCATGGGCTGTGATGAAGTTAGTGATTTGTGATTATTTTTTAAGAGCTGTTTAGACTCAGTTCTATGGGATGTTAACCCTGAGTGCTGTCAGCCCACCAAGCCCCATTAGGTTTGATAGTTGGTCCTGGGTTTTGAGCTGACCTTATCTAGTTGAAATTATATAAGATGTAGATTTAAGAAGAGAATAAATTATTGACCAAACATTGACTTCTTTGGTTGCCTTTAAAAAATCTTGAAAGGGAACCATTTTGGTTTGTATTGACATTTAAAAGGAGGCAAGAACTCCACCTGTGTATGCAAAGATAGATCTATGTATTCTGTGTGGTAACAGGAAATAACAGACCCATGCAAGGAAATATTTCTTGTTCCTATTCTCTGTGTAGCTGAGGGTTGCAGGTAGCACTAGGAGAAGATAATAGAGCTGGCTACCTAAAGATGTACTGTGACAAAGAAAGAGAAACTTGGTCAAGGGACTGAGATACTCATTCTGCTTAGGAGATAAATACCCCTAGAAAAAAGTTGTCTTTCCCCACTTCCCTCCCCCACCCTTCAATATTGGCAACTCTGGAAAAGTCCCCTAGGACCGCCTGTGTTTCTTTTAACCACTCACCTGTTTTCAATTATAAGGCAGTGGGCATCTCTGTAATTGCTAGCAGCCTCTTCCATTTTTTTCTCTTTTGTATCCTGAAGGAGCCCAGTAAAAGGCATTGCTGAAAAAGCACTAGCATTCATTACTCTTGAATGCATGATGGGCTAAGAGTCAAGCAGCATCCTGCCAAGTGACTTATTTAATTTTTAAGCCATCCAGGTGCTTACAGATTTATAAAACCATTGAAGTTGGAAAAAAGCTTTAAAATCAAGTCCTGCCCTTAACCCAGTACTGACAAGTCCACCACTAAACCGTGTCCTCAAGTGCCATGTCTACATGTTTTTTAAATACTTTCAAGGATGTTGACTGCCCCCACTTCCCTGGGCAGCCTATTCCAAAGCCTAGCAACCATTTCTTCCATGAAGAAATTTTTCCTAATACTCAATCTAAACTTCCCCTAGCCCAACTTGAGGACTTTTCCTCTGATCCTGTCCCTTGTTACCTGGGGGAAGAGGCCGACCCCCACTGGCTCCAGCCTCCTTTCAGGGAGTTGTAGGGAGTGACAAGGTCCCCCCTGAGCCTCCTTTTCTTGATGAGACAAACACCCCCAGCTCCCTCAGCTGGTCCTCATCTGAGTTGTGCTCCAGACCCTTTCCCAGCTCTGTTGCCCTTCTCTGGACACACTCCAGCCCCTCAATGTCCTACTTGTAGTGAAAGGCCCAGAGCTGGACACAGGATTTGAGGTACAGACTCACCAGTGCTGAGTACAGAGGGACAATCCCTGCCCTGCTCCTGCTGGCCACACTGTTTCTGATCCAGGCCAGGATGCCATTGGCTTTCTTGGCCACCTGGGCTCACCCTGGCTCATGTTCAGTCACTGCTGACCAGCACCCCCAGGTCCTTTCCCAAGGGCAGCTTTCCAGCCGCTGTTCCCAGCCTGTAGGACTGCATGGGACCCAGCACTTATTGTGACCCAAGTGCAGGACCCAGCACTTGGCCTTGTTGGATCTCACACCACTGGCCTTGGGCCACTGATCCAGCCTGTCCAGATCCCTCTGCAGAGCCCTCCTACCTTCCAGCAGTGTGATCAGCACTCCCAACCAACTTGGTGTCATCTACAAACTTTCTGAGGGTAGCCCCAATCCCCTCATCTAGACTGGTGATAGATATTAAATAGAACTGGCTGTGGGGAGCGCCGCCTGTGACCAGTCACCAGCTTGATGTAACTCCATTCACTACCACTCTCTGGGCCTGGCCACTCAGCCAGGTTTTTGCCCAGTGAACAGTTCCCCAATCCAAGCCATGAAAAGCCATTTCTCCAAGAGAAGGCTGTGGGAGACAGTATCAAAGTCGAAGTAGGCAACATCCACAGCCTTTCCCTCATCCACCAAGGGTGTCATGTGGTTATACATAGAAGGAGGTAAGCTTAGTCATCATGCTGCCATTTTATCAAAACCTGTGTCATTTGCTACCTCTAATGCATGGTAAATTAGTGCCATAACCCAGAAGGGTCTCCTTGTTGATGCCATGCCACCCTTCTCGCTAATCTCTGTTGTTCGGGAGCACTGGGAAGGGAGGAGTTGCAATTCACAGGAGACTTGCTGCTGGCAGTGTTCTTCCAGGCAGTTTAAGTCCCACTGTGCTCCCTAATTTCTCTTTGGTGAGCACTGGAACTGGGCTGACAGCCAAAATCTGCCTGCTTCTGAATGTTGCTGTAGTGTGTTGGGGTTTCAAAGGTGTCTCTAGGAGTCTTCCTATTCAGCTAGGGAAGATGCTGGCAGAAAACAGTTGGAGGAATTTTTATGGATTGCATTCGATACCAAATGTCTTTTCACTGCTATCAGCCCTTGCTGGAGCAGGGTGTGGTGGGAGGGGAATACTTTTACAGGTCGGGTATGATACATTTACATTTTTTTGTACTGGGGGGAATTTATTAGGTTACTAACAGAACAGTTTTTATTCTCAGTGTGCTGTGAAAATACTCAGTCTTGGTGCATCACATCTATCTTTCTGTGGTCTGGAGGACAGGCAGAGTTGTTAGTAGTTGTTTCCTTCGGGTAGGTTAATATGATCTAGAGGAGCTAGATAACAGTAGGTAGATATAATCTGGGAGAGAGAGAAGTTTTTGATGTCTTGAGGGACACTGATGTAAATATTAACCACAGAATCAAATTTCTTTTTAAGTTCCCATAGTAGGTGTTCCTGGCCTTGGCTTGCAGATGTAGGTATTGTAGTAGTTGCAGAGATCACTTATCTTTTAGAAATATTTGGATGTTTTTAAAGATCTCAAGGCAAAATGGTCAACATTTTGGCCTGTGCTTTAATTCTGTACCAAGGAATTTTTGTAATTTAGGCTCAAAATTTTCAATTAAGATTTTCAAAAGGTGCTGAAGTTAAATAACCCTTTGCTTTCACTGACAGCTTGAGCCAGTTTCTTGTGAGAGACCTTCAAGGGCTGATCTGTAGCTGGTAGAAACTGGTAGTTCTGATTTCTTCCCCAGCTCCCCATCCTTTGCTTCTAAGTCAAGCACGAGTAAAAGGGCAGCTTTTATTTTGGCTGTACATTGTAGTTTAGGTTTCTATTCAGATCTGTCAAACATTGCACCACAGTATCTGAGCAAAGTTCTTTTGTACACAGGGCAAGTTGGGACCATTAATTACAAGTAGTGCTAAAAGTAGCCCAGTTATGCAGGAACATAAATGCAAAAGTCAGCCACATAAAGGGGAAGTTATCTCAGGATCCACACATTTTTAAAATCACTACTATGTGTGTGAGTGCTGAAACTGTGAAAATTTGGGCAGAAAGCAAGCTACTGCCATAGTTCTAAAAGGGCATTTCTGTTGTATGGTTTGCATTTGTTTTATTTTTTTTTTCCTCTGGATGCTTTCCTTATTCTGCTGTCATTAGTCCCTCCCTCATTATATACTCCCAGGGAGTACATCTCTCTTGCTTGTTAGGATGGTGTAGGTGGTAACTTGCAATGGTACAAAGGACTGAAGGAGAAATAATCAGCTGGATAAGTCATTACTCTGTGCAGAGACTGACTTGCTGATTTTTTTGTGCATGGCTTACTTATCCCACTTTCTTTAAGACCTAGAATGTTGTAGGAATTGAAAATGTAATAGAAAACCTTCAACTTGTTTGCCTAGAAAGGAAAAAAATGTATGGTTGGATGATGAGCATTTAATAAAAGCTCTAAGTTGAGGGTCTTGGATGCTCTAGTGAATCCAGCAGAGCACAGTTCTGCACGGTAGCCTGCACTAAATAAATGTATACAGTGCTGCATTCCTCCCTTTTTCTTTCTCAAATATCTCACCTTGAATCCACATCAAAGTACAGATGGTTCATTTGCTGTGGTCTGACACAGCTCTGGTTACCGCATGGCACTTCCTCAGTACTTCGTGCTAAATGTTTGAACCATTGGGTTCTTCTTTCCTAAAGCAATGTTTCTCCTATTTTTTCCCAGCTCTAAAGTGACGTTTCTCCTATTTTTCCCAGCTATCCATTGCAATCTGAATCCAAATGGTATTGATCACCCTGTCCCCACAGAAGGCATTAACCTGCAGCTAGAAGGTGAAGGAGTTGATTCGCTGGCGGTGAAGAACACTGGTACTCCTAAAGGGCCTGAGTCAAAAGACACACCCAAGAGACAAGTGGAGCCAGAAATATCTAAGGTAGGTAGAATTGCCTTCTTATTTATTTTGGTGAGTCTTTAAGAATCCAGGCTTATTGAAGTCCTGGCTTCTGCTTGAAAAGCATTTATCATCCTGTTAAAGACATATAAAGGTGTAAAAATAGCAGTCTGAGGAAATGGGTGTTACAGAAGCAAGGTACTGCTGTGGAGTTGTAGCATACACACATCTTGGATATTGCACTATTCTGTTTTTCTCTAAAGGAAGATAATTAAAGTAATGGGATCACTCTTTTTCAGACACTGGAGACTTTTTCCAAATTACATGGGTAACAAGCAGAATGGGCGCAGAAATGTTTTACTTGAGTTTTTTTCTTTGGGCAAGTAAAGGAGGAGATAAGTTCTGTGGATGTATGAATATGTGGATTTTTGTATGGGTGACTGATTTTAATAATCTGCTAAGTCATTTTAGGTAAAATACCAGGCCAGTTCTTCCATGTCTGATGAGACAGTGAGCAAACGTAGTTTAGAGATGAGCTCCTGAAAGCAAATGTGTCTGTTCTTACTCATAAGCTTCTACTTGTATGAGTGCAGCAGACATGACTACCAAGTGCAAGTGAATGTGTGTACTCAAGAGACTTTGGTATAGGACAGTAATTTGTCATATTAGATACATTTTTACCTGGAATCACAGAATATTCTGAGTTGGGAGGCATCCCACAAGGATCATCAAATCCAGCTCCTAAGTGGATGGCCCATACAGGGATTGAACCCACAAGCTTGGCATTACTAGCACTAGGCTCTAACCAAGGAAGCTGGTCTCAGGGTCAAAGGAAAGATAAGAGAATGTTATAAAATAATTGAGAAATATTCTTTAAAAGCCTTATCAGTATTTTTGATTCTTAAAGGCCTGACACCAGGAGTTTGGGGGTAATTTCTGCAGAGTGGAAAATTGAGTATTTATTGAATCTGACACTTTGAGAGTTATTAGAGCAAATAAAATTAGTGTCTTTTTTTCTAACAGGTTCAAAAAGGCAATAGAAATTATTTAAATGACTGAACAAATAGGAGTATTTCCTACTGCCAACAGTACAATAAACTTAAAAAATAATACACATATGATTGTGATGTATTTCACTTTTGGAATAAAATAGTAATAAATGTTTTGAGTATTTCCTTGACAATTCAGGTTTGGTATGAATTCTCCATTCTATTTTTTATATAAAATCTCTAGTTTAAAGTTATTACAATTTAACTAGTTTCATTCTGATTTAATGCATCAAACTAGATCCTTCATTACAGGCTTTCAGCAATTAAAAACCCCTGCCACCTGCAATCTGTTAGGTGGCCATTTATGAACCACCTTGCTGATTTGTCATGAACCCTTGCAGAACAGGTTCATGGTTACTAATTTGAAATATCCATTTGGTAACAAGATCACCAGATTTTGGATGGGTTTTGAGATAAAGCTCAACAAGTAAGGCATTTGCCCAGCTGTTCACAAAGGCAAGCTAACCCTGCTCATGTTTCAACATCAGCAAAAAATCTGCCCTGTATTGAAGGCTGAGGAGGTGTGGTAAACTTGGAAACCATACAAACTTGGGAGTGAAGAAACTAAATGGTGCAGTAGGGCTCCCAATTGAGAATGGGCTTGTGTGTAGCTGACATGGAGTACAGTCATATCAAAGTTGTCTTTGCTTGCAAAAGATTTATCCTAATGAAAAATCAGAGTGAATTACATCAGTGATTTAATGTAAGCGAGCCTGCTGTCGCTGTCTGAGCTGTGATTGTTGGACTGATGAATATAAAACAGGCTGTCCTTGCTGGAGATGGCTGGGGAAAAGGGGAAGTGTGGTGCTCTAAAAGTACTGAAATCCAGTATTTGTTTTCCACATGTGATTGCAGTAGCTTTATTTAGAAAACTGGGCATGATTCACATTTAAAAACAAACAAACCGATTTTTTGCTTAATGGAATAAGCTTAACATAGTAACATCAAGCAAATGGATTGGACTATTTTTCTAAATTTATTGCTGCCTTGTTAGTAACTTTGTCTTTTATGTGTGCATTAATTTAGTGATGTTTTTCATCTGGATTCATGTGATAGACTGAGGTGGCCTGTCTTTTCTGGCTTGCTCTGCCTTAAATTTAAATATTGGTTTGCTGTCCTCTGAAATGTGAGTATGGAGTTGCACTTCAGCTTGTGTAGCTTTAAGAGTTGAATTAAGCTGGCATTAGGAAACTTCATCCATACAATCATATATGTACAGTGGAAAGAGGAGCATGGATTCAGGAAAGTTTTGTAAATAAAACATTGTGAACTGAGCTATTTGTTTTATATTTCCATTGCACAGTTGTTTTTAAAAGGATTTCTTTTCAGTCCTGTATATTCAAATAATATTAACACACACCTCATATTCACAGTAGTGAGACCCATGTTACACAAAGCAGTGCAATGTATTGAATATAATTTAAGATGCCTCCTAGGCTCTTGTTCCTGCTTTCAGCTTTCTAATTTGTCATCAAGATCACTTCCAGCACTTTAAACATCTGGTTTTGCTGTCCAAAGACACAAACAAAATCTCCTTTCTAATGAAATGTGTCCTTTCTTTTCTGTCCTCAGCTATGGAATTAAAGAACAGTAGTAACTCATGGGTTACAGACAGATTTAAAGTTCCTTTTTATGCAGTTACTGTAATGTAAATATGGGAGTACAAGTGTTTGTTTCTATATTTGGGATGCATACAACAGAAAACGTAGCTCCAGTGAAGGATCACTCATTTATAAGTTCCTGATGAATATGGAATTTAGTATTTATAGGCTGACTGAGGTAAATTTATAATGGAAAATGGAACAATGATCTTAGTCTCCCTCAGCTGGTTCCCTAAGGAACCACCTTGTTACAAATATGAGCAAGTACAAAACTGGCAAGATTATTCATAGCTAAACTAATGTCTGTAATCTAGTCAGACTCTGATAATCTTCAGGATAGAATACAAATTAAGGAACAGATATTAACTGTAAAAATGCTTCATTTTTTATTTATATATATATCAATATACATATTTTCTTGATCAGTAACTGATTTTTCAGCATTCCTGGTATATAAAAACAATTCAGGCAGTTGAGTGGTCACTTTCACAGAGCAGTAAAAGTCACTGGAGAAAGCAAGGATGGTTTTTAATATGCATTTAAAAATATAAATTATTTCTCTACCACCTATGTTTAAGCACTGTTATGTGTGTTTTCTGGAATTCTTATCTTTTTCGTTGAAATGTTACTTCTGGCTCTTATGTCTCATCTGTTTGGTTTTAATTCTATAGTCACAGAGTAGAATTCTGTTAAAAACAAGCTAACTAAGGTTTTGCTATACTTTTGGAATCCTGTACTTCTCTGAGTATAGGCAGCTTTTTGAAGGAGATTCAGAAAATGATCTCTTACAGCAGTATTGACTTTTATCAAGTCCTCCCCCATGATGCACTCACAAAGCCTTGTTGATGGTGAGTGTGAGACCCAGATCTGGGCTGTTGCTCATTAGGAGGGTATTTATTCAGGGAGTTTTCTTTCCTGAGTAAGGTGTGCATATTTGGTGACACATTTTGTCTCATTATGTGGTAGCAGCAATAGCAGATAATAAAGGCTTTTTAATGGCAACTACTGCTTTTAGGCTTTTTATGTTGTGTTAGCAGTTGCAGGGGTTTTTTTATTTGACTTGAGAGAAATTTACAGTCCTTTAAAATGGTCACGAAAACTATGAAAAGAAACTGGTAAAAGAAGTGAGAAGCTTTTATCTTGTCTTTTGTTGATAACTGCTATATAGACATCAGTAAACTATGTTTTGTTGCAGTGTAGCTCATTAGTTCTTTTGGTTGCTTTTGCTTTCTAAAAAAACCCCTTTTTTAAAAAATTATATTGAACAGTACTGAAGGGCTGACTGAACTCAGTACCAAGAGGATAAGAATTCATCTCAGCTTACTGGGCTCAGTTCAGGACTGACTGGGGTGGAAACAGCTCCTCTGGCTTCCCTGGTAGGGATATGCTCTGCTCAGCAAGTGGGAGGGGTGGAGGGTGTCAAGTGTGTGGTGAAAAGTTGAAGCACAGAGAGTAAGGATTTTAAGTAATAAAGGTGCTACAGAATTCCTAGAAATATTAAAATTTTGTTAGTTATTTAAATAAAAAAGTCTTGGTACTGTTCTAACAAGAGACTAGGAAATCTTCTAGAAGAATTCTCCAGTTTTTTAATCCGTGGCTTCTGCTTCACAGTGTTTATCCCTTTTGGTCAAGCTTATCAAATGTGTTGGATGAGAAAGTCAGTGTTAGGCCAGTCTGGATGAGGCTTTAAGCAATCTGATCCCATGCCAGGGGGCTGGAACTAGATGATCATTACGGTCCCTTCCAACCCAAACCATTCTATATTCCCCCCACACCCCACTTTATTTTAACCTTTTTTGCAGTTGAGAAACACCAATGCCCACTGAAGTGGGGCAATGAGGTTTTACCATTTTGAGCTGTCTTCCTATTTTCTTCCTCTGGTGAGACTTCTGGTGGCCACAGGGTATGGGAAAAAGAACCAGACTGGACTGATTAAAGTTAAGAAACATTTTTTCTGTTGAAATGAAGGTTCAGCAAAACCCCAGCTGAGCTATTCAGTTCCTCCAGATTTTGATTTAAAATTGTATGTCAGGATGTTTGAATTACAGATCTCTGTGTGTTTCTGAGTAAGGTACTGACCTTAGATGGGGAAATGTTACTTTACTGATAGATAGTTTGCTTTTCTTAGCTTATTTTTGTGGAGAAGTAGTTAACAGATTTCCACTGTCCACATCAGACTACCAAAATGAAAGTCAATTTTTTCCCTCTCCCCAGTCTGACTGTGATAGTGACAAAACACCACTTACTGCATTTGGTCTTCTTTATGACTAACAAAAATGGGCACAGAATCTCAGTGTAGAATATATCTGAAGTGGGTTTAAAAACATTTGGTAAATGTTGCTATCACATAGCTGAAATAATTACACTTCAGGATAATGTGCCTTTCTAGTGTCTCATTCTGTGATTATTAGTAATACACAATAATTACTGTGCCTGCTTCTATCTTAATATTCAATGCACTTTTCATGTGTTGCACAGTTATAGGTATGCATGTAAATTGGGGGCTGAAATGTTTGATGTGTATGCATCCCTTCCTCTCTCAGCCTGTCATTCACAATTGTGACCTCTGGCTGAAGCCTGAAGTTTCAGAGCCATGCAGTGAGCAAACCTCTTATCCTGAGCTGTGAAACAGCAGTGCCGGGTGACTTTGTGCATTTCAAACCACTGAGAGTGATATTTTGTTTATCATTCTGGGATTTCACAGGAGAGGGTGAAGTGCTGAAGTAACCCTACCTGTACTGCAAAATACAGCTGCTTAGTTCAGAATCCACACTCTCACAACCAAGAAAAACAAGAAACATCTCTCTCTGTTGGGGTCCTCTAAGCCAGTTTACCACAGGAGGACAAATGTCTGATTCAAAATCCCAGTATATTCTTGTTGTAGCATGATTTTTGCCATTGCTGTATCATCCATTTTTGCTATAAATAGTTTAATTTGAAGGCCTACATTTTTACAGCAAGGTTTCTCCTGTTCATTCTGTTCACAGTGATTGCATGCCTGGGGATTCTGAACAATGTCATCTCCTCTGCTGACAGCATCCATTTGGAAGTGGGAGATCTTGACAAGTTAGTGGGTTGTGCTCTGTCCAGGACAGTGAGGGAAGGGAAGGGCAGGTGAAAAGGACCATTTGTGTCCTACTCCTTTGCCCCTCATCTCAAAGTGGGACTGTTTTCCTATTGGTTTTCTCCCCACAGGAAATCAAAATAATAAACTCTGACTAATTCTTAGCTCTTAGGTGGTATAAGAAGAACAGGTGAAGTTTATTCACTAAGACACTGTTGATTGACCTTCTGAACAAAAGGCCTTTATGAAGTCCACCTGTACAAGCACACTCCTTTTATGACTTCAGTCCATCAGGTGATATTAGGAGAAGGAATTTGTTAGGATTTTACAGCTGGATTTTTTAACAGTTGTACTGCTGCTTTCAGAAACAAATCAAGGATGAAAACATTTTGGGTAGGTGCATGCGCGCAGGTGCTGCGCGTGGAGGACATCGAGGCGTTGGCCCTGGGAAGCGCTGCAGTCTGTGACCCTGAGCTGTGCCTGGGGCTGCACAAACACTCAGCACTGAGCTGGCTGCTGCTGCAGAGGCAGCCCTTGTACAGGGCTGCCTTGAGCAGATGGTTACAAAGAGGCAGCTGAGAGAGCATAAGGAGGGAAGTGTAGTCTGATCTGGCTCCTGTTGTCCTGTGAAAACTATCAATGTGAAATTTGTGTTCTTTCCCATTGCACTAGTGTGAAAAGGAGCAGCAATTGCAGTACATATTAGCAAACATAAGCAGTAAAAAGCTGTGGTAGTGCTCTAGAAATAAGTGGGATGTTTAATACTACAGACACATGTAGATACAGACACCTTATTTAAAACAACTCCAGGGAAAAAGAAATGTAGATAAAAAGATGGAGTGGCTTTTAGAGCCTTTTTAGAGGAAAAAGCAATTCCATACAGAGTGTGGATGCATATTGTACTTACAAGTGCCAGTTCTGCTGCTTGCCTCATTGTGAAGCTGTTTCACAAGCCATCCAAACCCTCTGCTTCCACTTTGAAGCTACTTTAAGGGCTTCAAAAATAAAGCAGTATTTTAATGACACAGCTGCCTTGTTGGGGATGGAAAAATATATAGAAAAATAATAACTCCCTGGTCAAGAAAATAATAGCATTGTGATTAAAGGGATTACAAAATGTACTATGGAAGCAATTTAGCCTTTAAAATGGAAAATGGTCCACTGCTGACACTACAGGTCTGTGAATGGTGTTTTTCACCTGAGTTATAACTCATAAATATAATAAAATAAGATATTTTATTAATCTGCCTCATGTGTTTGCTGGCAGTTGCTGTAGTCACTAGAGAATCATAGAAGCATTTGTTTTGGAAACAACCATAAAAATGATCTTGTTCCACCCTGGCATGGGAAGGGACACCTTTCACTGGACCAGGTTGCTCAGAGCCCCATCCAACCTGTCCTTGAACACTTCCAGGGATGGGGCATCCACAGCTCCTCTGGGCAACCTGTGCCAGTGCTTCACCACCCTCACAGTAAGGAATTTTTACTAATATCTAATCTAAACCTATTGTCTTTCAGTTGGAAGCCATTCTCCCTTCTCCTGTCACTACATGTCCTTGTAAAAAGTCTCCTCCATCTTCCTTGGAAGCTCCTTTCAGGTACTGGAAGGCTGCAGTTAGGTCACCCAAAGCCTTTTCTTCAGGCTGAACAATTCCAATTCTCCCAGCCTTTCCTCACAGGAGAGGTGCTCCATCCTGCTAATCATCTTGGTGACCTCCTCTGGGCTCACTTCAACTGCTCCATGTCCTTCTGGGCTGGGGACTCCAGAGCTGGAGGCTGCACTGCAGGTGGGGCCTAACTAGAATGGATAGAGGGGCAGAGTCACCTCCAGCTTCCTCTACAAGTGGGAAGTTTTGTCCTTTCCATTTCAAAAAATAACATAATTGTGGAGAACTGGGAGTGAGAAGTGTCATAGTCACAAAAGGAGTGTGGGACTGCTGTAGTCTTGATAATGTATGGAAGGAGTTTCTTGGGTTATCACCACTAAGAAGGGGAGGAATGTCATTAGAAAAGCCTGGAAAAGGGTGGCCTGGGGCAGAGTGAGGTCTGTCTTTCCCTGAGTTTCTGTGGGTAAGTTCAGTTTGCTGATGAAGGCAAATTAAATGACATGTCTGTGTGTAAGTTAGGTATGTAAACTCCTCTGACATTTGGTGCAATCTAGTCAGCATGCTCACAGGAGCAGGAGAGGGATCAGGCTCGGTGTGAAGTGAGTGCTGCTCACCTGAAGCTGTCTGCATTTTGGGGATTGTTTTGACACTTGAGTTTAGGTGGTTGGATCTCAAACTCGGTTCTTTCCTCTCCCTTACTGTCTAACCAGCTCTGCATTTGCTATTGCAGTGGTTATCCATGTCTGATGGAGGTGAAACCTTGTGTTGGGAGAAGCTGTTTCAGAAGCTGCACTTATCTCAAAAATCATAATTGGAACAATTAGGATAGACTATTCACATATATATGGTTGTGTTCAAAATTATATTCTGGCAAGCAAATACCTTGTAATCTGAAAAAAAAATAGTTTTACCTTTTGGATTAAAAGCAAATTATTGGAGTTTGTGTGTTTCATTTTTACACTCTTAGTTTAATTGGTCTTGGACTTTTAGAAGGCTGTTGCTCCTCTTTAGAAGTGAAGCTCTTGCTGTCTGGCTCAATTTACCCAAATATAGAAGAATGTTGATAACTAGGACCAGTTAAAACTGTTGTTTCAGTAGAAATCTGAGATATGGACTGAATTTTCTAACAAAATTACAAACTTGATATATGGAATAAATTTGCTAACAAAATTTTGTCTCTTGCATGTGTATGTACATTTGATTTATTGTTCAGGTCAGGCTGTCTGAGAATAACAAATGCAGCAGCACATTTGCTGCTGTTCCCATTCTTCTCCATGGGACAGATTCTCAAGCTGTTTTCCATGGTGGGTAGTGGTAGAGGCTTGCACTGATGCTTTCTCATGCCTCTGGTTTTGACTGGAAGTATTTGGTGGATGGAGACTGAAGTAAACTGGTCTTTTGCTCTGAGGGGCCTGTAGGCACTGCACAAATACCAAAAATAATGACCTCTGATGTCATGAAGATTTTCAGTATTCTCTTGTTTCATACTTTTCAAATACCAGGGTTTTTTTAGGTGTTTATGAATGTGGACTTCAGTCAGAAGTGTTTTGGTTTTATCTGAATTCTGCAATCAAGTGCAGATTATTGGGTTGCTGCTGTACCACTGCAGGGAGCAGGGAAACAACTCCCAAATGTTAAAGTGTGCATTTGCTGTGATTCTGTGTACCATCCGTGGGGCAAGCAGAAGATACATGTTGTGTTTAAACACAAATGTTGTGTTTATTGAGAGACAATTCTTCCCTTTTCCTTTTTAGTTTTTTTTACCAACTCATTTGTAAGTAGTATGGGGTTTCCTTGGTTGTAATGCCATTAAGTGAAACTTTGATATAGTGATTCAGCCTGGGGATGGCTTTAAGTGCCTCTGTCCTACTTCCAGTACTTTTGTGCTTCTAGTAATGTTGATGGTGTGCTTTTATATTGTCATTAGCTGATCTTGAAATTCGCAGGATTAGTTCAAAAATGAGAATGATGTCCAAGTATGACAGAGTCTTGAACTGAAAGAAGCATTGCAAGTGCTCAGTGAGAGGGCAGCTGGAGTGAGGAAGCAGTACAATGGCATGTTTCTTTGAATTTGGGAGGTGCTAATGTGCAGCTGAGACCTGTGGCACTTTTGGTGAGGAAATTTTCCTGTGTGACCATCCAGGAGCCACTCTGAGAGTCACACTAGCACGACCTGAGCTGGGTTTGAGGCCCCTTCACAGCCACTGAGATGGTCAGACCAGGTTTCCTTACTGCCTCTACCCAGTCTTTTCCGCAGCAGAATCTCTGACGTGCGGATACTTAAAATAATTTCATCATTGTGCAATAACAAAATAACAACTCAAGCTGCTGCCTCTTAGGAAGGAGCCCAAACAAAGGAAACCCTGGGCTTTTGTATCCTTATGGTCTAAGCAGAGGAAGGTCTGGGCTCTTCCTGCTGAGTCACTGGCTCCTGCTGTGGCTCTGAGTCACCTGGCTGGTGCCACAGGTCCCTGCAAAGGATGGGTGCCGGGTCTCAGCCTCTCTCCTGCCACCCAGAGCTCAGTCTGCAGCTCTCAGTGCAGCTGCTCACCCAGCTACCTGTACTGAGTGTATTCCTGAGCCCTTGGAAAAGACAAATACTATTGGTGATAGTGGCATGAAACATCACAAGTAAATTTCCTTTTGGAGATTAGGGCATGTGTATCCAATTCTGTCAACAAATCAACACTTTAAGAAGAGAAAAGAGATTACATTTTAGGTTTTTTACTTACTTTAGCTTTTGAACTGTCTCTTGTTCTGTTTTTGCAAAGCTGTGATGCTTTCCTATTCTCTGAATATTCCAGCTGCCATCTTCCTGTCAGACTGTACAGACTGACACAGCCATCTCCTGCCTGCCACTTCAGTGTCCACGTTACCTGCCAGGCTGATCTTGTCACCCCTAAAGCCTCAATGAGGAGTGTCTTCCCTCCCTAGCTGATGAGTGTCTTTTGTCAAAGAGTTCACTTGAGTCAGGGTTAGGTACAACAGTTAAGGCTAATGTAATACTCAGCTTTGCTTTGCAAACTGTTGTCTGAAATGGGAGATGCTGATCCTTATCTCTGGTGCAGTGCTGTTAAACCCCACCACCTATGCCTGATTCAGAATGAATAACCAGCAGAATGTGTTGGGGCTTCCCAGCTGTCTGACAGTGAGTGTGCAGTGGGAGAAGGTCAGCATGGGTTCCAAGAGGTGGCTGTGCCCATCTCATGTCCCTCAACAGCTCACAGATGTGACCCTTCTTGCAAGCTCAAGAGCTGCAATAGCAGGAGCAGTGGGAGTGTGCAGCCCTGGCTGCTGGGAACTCTTTGGGTTACAGGGAGTGGTTATATTGGCCATTTTTGCTAATGTAAACATTTAATTTCCTGCTTACACAACTGCTAGCAGTCACTAAATGGTCTGGAACATCAATTCTTCCATCTCCCTTACTTCCTAGTTCCTTACCCAGAGATTAGAGTCATTACTGGTAGGGGTTGTTGCCAGAAGATTTACTTGGTAGAATGAATATTTCTAATTCTACCAATGTGTAGGAATTAATATTGTGATGAGGCATCAAGCTGCACTTCTGGGGTTAAATGTGTCTTTAATATGCATATCTAAAAATAGAAAATCTTCAGCACTGAACAAGGTAGACTTACTGCATATCTTGAGGCCTTTTTTCTGACTTTAACAAAGAAAATGTCGTAAGTGGGTATTATTTTCCTTTTTCCTCTAATGTCTGTAAGTGCATCCATCAACTTTGCTGACCTAGACACTCTCTACTTTTTTTGCCTTTTTTTTCCTTGCTTTAAACAGAAGCATGACAATAGAGTCTGTACCTAATGGTTTTAGAACTGCTATTAATCCATCTTTCATTCAAGGCTGATTGCTTTCAATCTTAGCAGCATGCTTTAGATTGTGACAAATGTTGTGAATGTCTTTTCATTATTTAAGGGCAGATGTGACTGAACTTCAGCACACCTATGCTGAAAATACAGTCTTCTATCTAAATAAAGCTTGTGATAGGTTTGAAGATGTAATTTTAAATAAACAATATTCTTATTGGTTGTGTTTTTTGTTTTGGTTTGGGTTTTTTTCCTGTTGATCTTTTATTCCCTTTGTGGGAAAAATCCCCACACCAGAGTGCATGCTATTATTGCTCTACAATATTTTATGCAAAATTTAAGTGATTTCTAAAACCACAAAATAAACTGAACAGATGAAATTGAATTTGAAAATCAAGCTAGCTTCTCTATGTGAGGCACAGTGATGACAAAACTGGGTCATTGTTGATGAAATTCTTATTTAACTCTTTTCTGCATGTTCATCACCTTCTTCTTCCCAGAACCATCTCCCATGGTTAGGTTTTTGTTCTGGGTTTGTGGATTGTTGTGTTGTCATGTGTTGCCACAAACCTGCTTCCCTTCAGGATCTAACAAAGCCTTCTACAAGACTGGAGAGGAGACATCATGCAGAGGAAGTGGAATTGTGTCCTAGCTGAACTGAGCCGATGATGGAGCACCCCATTTAATGATGTAGCACATTTCAGTCCCCAGTCCCTACCTGCTCTCATTTTACTGAGTTGGCAGCTCAGCTCTGACTTGAGTGAGTTGATCAGTTTTTCACCCACCTGAATGATCTCGTTTTGGCTTTTACTAACAGTAGGATACTCTGTACTGGTGGATCAAGAGCAACCAGTGAGAGCTGTCCCCTTTGGCAACACTTCCTTGTTAATTTGACTTATTTTAATCACTTTGCCATGCTGGCAGTAGTTAAGGGGAGTACTGCTTTGCTGCTTTTGCTGCTGGGAGGAAACTCTGTGGAAGTGCAATCTAAATGGAGCTAGTGGATGACTAAATCAGATTTGGAGGATGAACAGGGGATATCAATCTTAAGAGAGCTAACATTAATAACCAAATATATTTTGATTTTACACTATTTCACTATCTTTACCAAATGCTTCCGTTTGTTCTAATGCAGAAGAGATGAGAATTGGATGATACAATGAAACTTTGCAGGTTTTTTTTTTTCAGATAAATGTAGCAGTCCTCTGTGTCCAGTGTTACAATTATGTGAACAATATAGTGGGATATAGTGGAATTATCCATCTCATACACTTCAATATATGATTGAGCTCAAGGTATCAAAAGAAAAAGCCAAGGAAAGCATAGGCTGCCTGCAGGGATGGCGGGTGCATCATGGAGATCAGACAAGGAGCAGGTTGTGGGCAGCAAGACAGAATTTGACTGCAGAGAATGAAATGTAGTACAAAGGAAGAATAATTTCTAGGATGAGTCTGAATGTTCCACTGTATTTATAAATCTTAGAATTGAGGAGGAGGTAAAAACAGGAAATTGTTGCTGCTGCATATAAGTACAGAAGAATAAGGCTGCTGTGCTGCATAAGTGAGTAGGACTATGAAACAAGGCAGGACTTGAAACTTTCCTACCTTTCCTTTCCTATTAGAAAGTTCCTCTCATAGTTTTGTTAATTGTTATTAATCTGCCACATATATAAACAGATTGACTGCAGCCTCTCTCTTACCAAAGCTCCTATCAGTTTTTCTTTTAATCCTGGTCTAAATAGATTGACAAGGATTATTGTGTAAGAACAGCAAATTGAGTTTTTCACTGATCTTTGGAATCAACATAAGTATAAGAATGTAAGTGATGAGCTTGAGTTGTTACTGATGTTTTAATCAGTGAAGCAAAAGAAAGCAAAACCCATATGTGAATATTTCTTCTCTACTTTGACTTTTCAGGTTATTTATCACACAAGGTTTTTATGATTATTTGTGAAAGTCTTTAAGACCAGTGAATTTTGATAGAAAAGTTACTCTGATTTCCTATTTTTATGCTCTTGAAGCATATATATATATAAAGGATTTAGCTCTCAGATTGTTGCAATGCAAATCTCACATGATAAGTAATTGTGACACTGCTGGCATGTACTTTCAAATGACGTGCCCGAGTACTTCAGTGCGTCTTTACTGTGTTTTATGCCTATGTTTAGAAGTGATCAAGATGTTAGATAGCATTCCTAGAGGTTATTTCTGAGAATATTAGCCAAGGGAGTTTTTTGATATTGATAATATTTTCTTGTCTGTCAGGAAATAGCCTTTTCTTTTGTGCATCTGCTAATATTTTTGTGTAGTAAAATAATAAAAGGTCATATTACTGTGTTCAAAGAAATAAAACAGCAGCAGGATAAAAGTGAGGAAGAAACATCCATCTCCATGTAATCTTCTCCATGAGAACATAAAAGGATATTTCATTGCATGAAGTAAGCCTTTAAAGGAGGTGATTGCTTCTCCTCCAGGGACAGTTCAAATGTTTTTGACTTAAGTGTGGAAAACCCTTGTTGACTAAGGAGATTTTGGAAATGTCCTCATACACAGCTGGTGATAACATGTTAATTTATAATTGTAAGGTGGTGATATAGCAGCTGTGTACAAGAGGTGATCATCTCCATGTGGGAATCTTCAATCACAAGGTGAAATGGGAAAGTGTGCTACTGCATCTTGGAGCAGTTGGGCTCTGGTGATCCACGAGCAGGAGAACAGCTTAAATGTATTAGGTGAGACAGGGCAGGTGAGAAAATGTGAAAAGTACTGACACACCTCTAAGAGAAAGGTGAATTCCTAAAAGCTGAAACACAGTGGAATGCAGTGCCTTACAAAACTCCCTGGGGCTGTCAAAGTGCTGCCTGTCAGTAGATGGTGCTCTTTATATCAGCTATTTACTGTTGCTGCCTGTGTTTGGCCATGTTTTCATCTAAAAGGTCTGGTAACATTCTTTAACAGTTCATTTCTCTGAATTATGATGCATGGGAGATTAGAAAATTGAGTCTTGAGGGACTGCCAAAACAAATAAAAATAAAAAAGTGTTTTCTAGGCGCCTTTGAAGCATCCTCCATCGTTGAATTTTTTCAATGACTTTTGCTTGTGTTTGTGTACTGTTTTGAATTTGGACAAATTCAGAAGCTTTCAGCATAAAAACCCTTGAACAGACATTGTGGATTTGAGAATATATAGCAGACTAATTCAGTTTGGCAACTGACCTGTAAAACACTGCAATAACATGGTCTAAAATAAAATTGCAAAGCAGATTTGTCAAGCCATGTGCGATTTTTAAGTTTTCTTTTGCATGTTTACTTTGTAGTTTTACCTGCTGTTTCTGGATAGATAGGAATAAGTTTATTTTTAAATGTAATGCTTCTTAGAAGGGTCTTAAATGAATCAGTGCAACTGAGAGTTTTACCTGGAGTCATTTATGCATCAGTAATTGGATGGATATAAAAACCTGCATAAAAATGAAATTTCCTTATTAATGTGGTTGGAGTATTATTGGACCTGTCTGTATATGTTATTATTCAGAAAACATGCCAGCTTTGAAGGAAAATATATTAAATGTGGTAATTGTTCAAAAATATCACTTGCGAAAGGCTGCTGTTGAGACAAAAGCCCTGATCTGGGCAGCAGAACAGCATGGCAGACCTAATGGAAAATTTGAAATGTTTAAACTTATGTGTGTCTTTATGTCTTACAGAACATCAGCTACTTAGCCAAGAGTTAAATTTTGGCTTGTGAGATGTATTTGCCTCTGGAGTGAATCTTGAGAACTGCCTGCTGTTCACTGCCTGAGCTACTGGTCTTTGTGCAAACAGAAACTGAAGGATTAATGTGAATTTTTCATGTAATCTTAAACTGCAATCAAATGGTCCAGGAAAGAGAAGGGAACTGAGTTTCTTTCAGAAATCTAATAAAAGTACTTCCAGTTCTTATTTAGGGCATGTTTGTCTTCCCTGGACATTAATTTAGTTCTCCCTTCACAGTCTCTCTCCAGAAAAGATACAAATGCAGTCAACACATTACAGCAGATGAATATTGTTCCTTATTGTGCTTAATTTACCTTCCTTTAGCCCTTGTCTCAGTTTCACCTCCTTATGACATAAGTTCTTAATATTGAGATCAGGTGGACATAATGTTTTTATAAAAACCTCAGTGCCACATTTCTGTGTTGCCACATCTCGCAGGTGCCTTCTCCAGGAAGATGTTGCTGGGACATTTTGGGCATATTTGGGTTTTATTTTTTAATGATACCTGAAACTGAAAATGCAAATCTTCACTGGCATTCCTGATCTGCTTAGTCTCCATGTGGTGCCTGCTGGATGTTCCTGGGAACATCCCATTTTCCCATGTGGGCTGATGTTAACACCAGAGGAAATCAAACTCCAGATAAGCCATTCCCCATCCAGTAAAAGAGGGGCACAAAAGGAGAGACTATGGGTCTCCTACAGCAATTTGCTAAAAGCCCAAAGCAATGGAATAAGACATGCACAGTAACAACAGTATTAGTAGCAAAAGGGCCTGGGCTTTGTGGATCCCAGTGTGGGGGTAAAAGGGCATTGTAATGCTAAAGTTATTTTTGTGAATATAGGACATCATAAGGATGATAAGTGAATACAGGAATTCCCTTATTAGGGAGAGAAGATTAGTTTCTCAAAAGTAATTAGCAATAAATTACATTGACATCAGAAGTGCTCTGCTTGTTTTGAAAAATAAGTGATGGATCTGCCTTGTAGATAATTTATTTGAGAAATCCATTATGACCTTCTATACACAGGCATTGGAATGCTCTTGCATGAATCAGATGGTTGGGCTAATCTGACTCTTCTGTCAACATCTGCCTTTTTTCCTCCTGTTTTTGCTGGATGTCTTCTTGGGGAAGCCAGAGATTGACCTGTCAAGTCATGCTCAGACCTTTTCTTACTTCTGCTTATGTACTATAAAGTTGTTCTCCTCAAAATGTATTTGGCTCAAGAAAACATAGTTAAGAGTCAACTGGCAAAGATACCTACAAAACTTTGATTGCTGCTGGGTCTAAAATGCCTTGGCTGCTGCACCTGCCTTCTGCATATGAATGAGCCTATCCATAAAGACTGAAAGTTGGCATGGAAAGGTTATCCTACTTCTTACAGTGCAAGCCTCTTAATTGGCACATCTGCTGGAAGCAAAGGTGCCAAAATGTGATTCACTTGGAAGGAGTAGACCTTGTAAGAAAGCCTGTCATTTAATAGGGATTAAGATCCTCTCAGGATACTGGATGTTCTCCTTGTACAAATGTACTGTTGTTGAGCTAATGGTGGAATTAACCTCACTACTTGCTAACACTAAAGTAACAGCTTTTATAGCTCTTCTCTTATAGAAATGCTTCACTGTATGTTTAAGATGGAAAAAATTCACCATATACCTCTGATATACAGCAGCTATTAAAAAATACATCATATTGAGTACCTTCTCAGCAGATACTCTGTACTGCTCTTTTTTCTTCCCCCCATTAAAGACCTATTTGTGTTGTAGTTGAATCCCTAGTAAAGAAAATAATTTTTATAAGTCTTAGAAAATTCTGCTATTAATCTACACATCATAATTTTAATTGCCATATTTCAGTTCACAGTCATGATAATATGGATTATGTGAATATGAAACAAGTGCATTTAAAACTGTCATGGTCCTGTGTAGTTCTTCTCATTTCAGGGCAGCTTGTTTTGTGATTTGTACTGCTAACAATTGGTCATTCAGCTGTGCTTGAAAGGGTACAGTTAAGTGACTGAAGAACTGCAGATAAGGTATCGTCAAATACATGTATTTATTAGTCAGACATAGCCTTATGATTTGCAAAACAAATACAGGCTGACCAACTGCCTTTAACTCTTTTTACTGAATTTGCAAGTGTAAATTCAGGACTTTTTTCTGTCCTTCAGATCTCTACATTTTTAGCTCTTGGTTTTAGCTGCTTATTTTTCTATAAGTAACTAAGTCTATAAAGTAATAAGATTTTAGTGTATTATTTCTAATTAAGATTTTTCCAGTCTAGTTTGGCCAGTGGATTTTGTATTTTAGGTAATACATTCTGCTGTGTGACCATCTTTAAATAAGTGGGTGAGAAATTCTGAGAAAATCAGTGTACCTACTTATATACTTGTTTTGTATTTATTTTAATGGAATTCCTGATAAACAATCTTGGTTTAGTTCAACTGTAGATACAGCTGCCTAAGTTGTAACTTGCAGAGGTGCCAGAATTGGTTTAAAAAAAAAGAAAAAGTGGGAATGGAGACTCATTTGTAATTGTCAATTTTGTAGTAGGTAGATTTTGTGTGGTTTCATTTCTTTTAATTTTTATTTTAATCTAGACATGGAGAAAATATTTTTTACAAATACTGAACTTCCTCAGAATTGGAATTTCAGTTGCTGTGAAAGTATTTCAGAGTTCAGGAGAATCTGTTGGGAAATGGGGAGCTACATTTCATCACCATCTTAGTTATTACATATTCCTGTTTCCTTTCCTGTATGTACCTGAATGGATTTGAACTTACAGCTCCATCAAGATGGGGCACTCTCCTGTGGCTAATCCATATCTGAAGAGAATATTCTGTGATGAAAACTTATGCCATGATTCTTCTTCACAGTGTGTGCAGTTCTTAGTCCTTGAGGCAGGATAAAAAATGAGCTAACCTGCAAGTTGTGTGTGCCATGTGGAGGATGAATGCCTCAAATTTTTATTTTTGCTGAGGTGGAAGGTCAAGTGCAGTAAAAAACATGTGCTAGTAGTAAAGTTAATTACTTGTTGTAAATTACTATTAATCCAACACTAGTAACTAAGATTCATTCTGTTTCTTCTTTGGCTGAAGAGTTTTAGTAAACAGGCTAGAGAAGGCCAAGGAGGAAACGTTTTTCTTCATAGCTGTACAAGGCTGGTTAGTTGGGCACCTGCAGTGTAAGCAGAAATTGTCTGATCTCCAGATCTATGCAGGATGCAGAGTAATTTTCTGTTTGTAAAACAAGAAGGATTTGTATTTATTTGTGAAGACTGTAATCTGTTTTATAAGATAGTGGTGGTCAGAGCCAGATTTGGACAGGTTTGAATGGTCTGAGGTAGAGAAGGGAATCAGAACCACATGAATGAAGAAGTGTCAAAGAACTGACATACCTTGTGAGGCAGCAATGCTCACCTCAACAGAGCAACTCTTCCTCTCTTCCTTTTTCATTTTCTCAGCAAATACCCAAAAGCAAATATTGAATTTTTGGACTGGAAGGAATCCACTGTGGTGAGTGAAAGACTCTTAAACTTGACAAGATTAAAAATACAGTTTTTTTACTAGAGGTGAATTTTAAAACATTATATGCTTTGATTGGGATTTGAAGGTCAAAACCTAAAATTGATGGTGCTCATGCTCCTACTTGTGATTTTATTGTTGGCCTGTCTGTCCCAGTTGTGGCTTTCAGGATTTTTGATAGCAATTAGAATGATGTTAGGCTTTTGACAGTGCTGAGGAGTGCTCTGTCTTCTCCTTTTTCTTTCTGACATTTCAGTTCTTCACAGTTTGCTGATAGTGCCACTGCCATTCATATCAACACCTGCACCTGCCAGTCATGATTCTTGCTTTCAGAGTGGGATATTTCATGGAAAGTGAGAGCTCTCACGGGAAATGTGTCACCTTATTTATCTTTGCCTGTTGTTTTGATTCTGTCTTTATCCTGATAAGGATAAAGCTCAGTGATATTATTTGGATACCTTTAGCCTTTCCTATTGGTGGTTATACATGCAACAGCCTTCAGAGGGACTTAACTCCCTCTTACCAACTTCTCGCTTTTCAGATGAGTCTCTTGTTTCATGATTTGTTTCCCCTCCCCTCCCGCCTCCCTCCCTTGCAGTCTGTTTGTACTACACCTGTTTGTGGCACTGGTACAGAGGTGCTGGATTGGGGCAGTCCTGCTGCTGCTTGAAAGCCTGGGAAAGCCTCCCTCTTTGTTCAGTCTTTGAACAAGTGGTGGTGCTGCATGGATTTGGGTTTCTGCTTGTGCAGAGCTGGCTTTAAACACCCCAGGGCATTGTCTTGGCAGGGACAGCCCTTTATAGTCCTCTGGAGGCAACAAAAAGCAGCTGCTGAGTGAGTTGGGCCTTGGTGATGTGAAAACATGGAGAGACTCAGGAAGAAAGGAGGCAGTGAACCACTGCTGCTGATGTAGGAGGGAGCCCTGTAGCAGTGGCATTTTTTTTCTGTCCTTTTCCTTCAGGAAGAGGAAGGATAGGAACAGAAAATCTACTTTACAGCACTTTTTACACTTTTCTCCTACCTTCCATGACTTCCCTGCCAGTCTCCAGTCTTTCCCCTACCTGGTCCTTTCTGGAGAGGGCTGTGCTAGTCCTGTTCACAGCTCAGAGCCCTGAGCTGCTGCTGCCCCAGTGTCCTCATCTCTTTCTCTAACTTTCTTCTTTCCCCCCCAGTACCAGAAGACTGTTACCATCTGTTCAGTATCTGAATTTCTGATCCAATTCAAGTTTTAAACATTCAGTTTTTTATCAGCAATCTTTTTGACATTCAGTCTTACAAAAGACAAGCTGTCTTACAGTATTTTCCTAGTTTGTTTGTTTTGTAAAAAACACATTTCCCTTGGTTTGTTGTTTTCATGTCTTCTTAGTATTAAAATTCTCAACAACATAGGTGGAAACCCAATACAATGGAGATTTCAGTGGTTTTATGGCATTTCTTATTACTGTAATTTTCTTCTGTCTTTGCTGGAAAAAATCTGTAAGTATAAACTATCTGACTATCTGAGAAAATGTATTGCTAAACCAAAATGTACCCTTTCCATATTTTTCAATATTTTAAGATAACACATTCACAAGTGTGGTTCATTTTTTCCCCTGGATGTAAAGCCACATTTATGCTAGCCATTGATTCTCAATTCTGTATAAGCAGTTTAATGTTGGAGAAGTAATTTGGAATATATGATATTTTCTCAGCTTTAGAAATGTAACTCAAGCATGTTTTAAAAGAAAATAATGTTTTTGAAGTTCTTACTTGGCATTGCTGTTCCTGCTGCTTCTTGTCATAAAATGATGAAGATGATGCTGTTAGCCTTGCTTCTGGAGCAGCCTGAAAGATTACATAACTTAGATCACTCCTGGAGCTGTGTAATAAAGTTCCCTACTTTATGTATCTGTGTCAGATAAACATAAAATTTTATTTTATAATTTTTAAATATATCATTGACCATTTGTAGTTTGCTTGCAGGAGGCATTATGTTTTGGTGTAAGAAATATTTCCTTCTCTACTTGATGTATGAAACAATCCCATTTCTTTCCTTCCAGTCTCTTCCTCTGAGCACAGACATGTCAATGGTTTTCTGACCCATTTTAATGTTTCCTGCCCCACATGACACTCTGTTATTCTTGTGACAGCTGCCCATACTGCTCTCTCTGTCCCTGCTAGGTCACAATGACCTTACTGCTTCTTTCTTTTTCTTGTCTCATATTGCCCCTCACAACTGAGTCCCCTTTTCCCTCAAACTGCCTGACTGGGCTGACATAATGGTTCAGCACTGAGCAGTTGTGTCTGAAGCACAGCCGAAGAACCCACACTGTTGGTCTAATAACTTGTGGTGCTTCTCCTTGTAGCCTTGCCTTGCTTGTGTTCTGTCATATTTTCACCTGGAATAGACTTTATTTTCTTCTTAGTCCCTGGTGCAGTGCTGTGTTTTGGATTCGGTAAGAGAATAATGTTGGTAACACGTGGATGTATTGGTTGTTGCTAAGCTGTGCTTGCCCTGAGTCAAGGACTCCTCAGTGTTTCATTCTTTGCCTATGAGAAGCTGTAGTAGAAGCTGGGAGAGAGCATGGCCAGGACAGGTGACCCGAATTGGTACGTTCCATAGGATATCCATTGTTAGCATGGAAACTTGGATTTTCATTTTTTATCATTTTTCCTATGAAAACCTGGATGGGTGTTGGCCAGCACGCTGGTTTCATCTGGGGTAGAGTTCATTTTCTTCACAGTGGGTGCTGTGGGACTATGTTTTGGATTTGTGCTGAACACAAAGTTGATAATACAGAGATGTTTTTGTTATTGCTGAGCAGAGCTTGCACAGAGCCAAGGCCTCTTCTGCTTTCATAGGGCCACGGTGGTGAGGAAATTGGGGGTGTCTGGGAGGCTGGGAGGAGACACAGCCAGCACGGGTGACCCAAGCTGGCCTAAGGGAAATTCCAGACCATATGGATATCAAGTGGGGGGAAGAAAGGACAAGGGAGGATTTTTGGAGTGATGGTGTTTGTCTTCCTAAGTCACTGTTGTATGTGATGGGGCCCTGCTCTCCTGGAGATGGCTGAACACCTGCCTGCCCCTGGGAAGCAGTGACTTAGTTCCTTGTTTTCCTTTGCTCATGTGTGTGGCTTTTGTTTTCCCTATTAAATTGTCTTTATCTCAACCCATGAGTTTTCTGGCTTTTATCATTCTGATTCTGTCCCTAACCCCACAGGTGGGAGAGTGAGTGAGCAGCTGCCTGGGGCTTGGCTGCTGCCTGGGGTTGAACCACGACTGCCAGAAGGAGCCAAGCCCTGGGGATGGGCTGGGTATTGCTGAGCAAGTGGTGAGCAGCTGTATTGGGCATCACTTGTTTTACTGGGAAGTTATTTTCTTTCTCTTTCTTCCCTTTTAATCACTATCATTAGTATCATCATCATTATTATCATTGCTACTATAAACATTAATACAATTATATTTTACTTTGTTTCACTTATTAAACTCTTCTTATACCAGCCCATGAGTTTAACTTTTTTTATCTGGTTCTTCTCCCTGTCCCACTGGGGGAGCAAGTGAGTGAGCAGCTGTGTGGTATTTACCTGCTGGCAGAGTCTAAACCCTGGCAGTCCTTTGGCCAACACGGCTGTAACAAAATTGATTCTGCTTTGTCTTTTTCTAGTTAAACTGAAAACCCTGGAGCAGAGTCTCTCAAGATGTATATTGGAGCAGAATCTGCTCCAGCAATGCTTTCAGCAGTGCCTTTTTTATCCATCTGTTTCATAAATGGTGGGGTCTGACTTTGGGTAAATTTGAATGTAAATACGCATTGACCATGCTTACATGTCAGGATCAGTATGTTGGCAAACCAGATGTTACAAACAGTATGAGACAGCCTTATTCCAGCAAACCTGCAGCCCTGTTTGACTGGGCACCCTCATCTCCACAATCCCTGACTTTTGTAATCTGAGCAGGTTTGTAAATACACAAAATGTTAGAGTTGGAGAAGCACTTTCAGATAGCTTGTCTCAAAGTATGTAGTGTAGTTTAAATTATGAGATTGAATCCTTCATCACTCAAAAATACAGAGGCCCTTTCTTTCTGGAGTAAAATATGATAAATAAAGACAAAGAAATTCTGGTGAATAAATTGACTTCAAAGCTGGCAGGCTTGGTAAATAGCACCTGGAAGGCTGAAGAGATAACTTGTCCATCATTGCTTAGGAAGAGCAGGGCTTGGTAGCTGATGCTATTCTGAATACTAAAATACACTCTCTAGTAATGCACAGGCTGTAAGTTTTAGTTGTTTATTTATTTATTCTTGAGTTAGGGATGTTGAGTACTATCTTCCCTGCGCCATGGAACAAAGAGAGCATGAAATTTTGTCAAGTAGTAAATATGTTTTTTCTTCTTCTTGGCAGTCATTTTTGTATTTTGAGATACACGTAACAAAAGCTGGGGTTGGGCAGTCTAGAAGAAAAAGTTTGTTACAAAATTCTGAAGAAACAGATTTTCCTTCAAATATACAAGAAAAGACCAGAATACTGTAGACTTTTATTCTCATTACATCTATATCTGGCACAAGACTTGGCATAGCATTTGGCAAGATTAAAACTATTACAGAGTTGCCACCAAAGGGTGATTTTAGGATTAGTTTATGTCAGGAAAATTAAAAGGAAGACCAGATCAAAGGTATTTTTTAAAATATATTATTTTATTTTAATCAATTTGGTCCTATTCTTCGACTGAGCTAAGAAACAGAAATACAATAAAACATACTATGTTTTTCACCTGTCTAGGTAGTTCATATGCAGTTAATGGCAAGGGTGTCTTTTAGTAGGTATGTTTAGGGTACAGGTAATTTCTTTGGTTTACTGGGAGGTTTTTTGTATGAGATCTAGCCTTCAGAGCAGGGAAGAAACTAAGAAATGAATTTTGTGGGAGGAAGGCATATTTTTAGGAGCCTTTCATTTGGAGCATCTGGTTAGAAAATATTTTGGGTATGATGTTCCAAAAATGAAAGTGAAGACATACTTTAGCACCATTGCTTTAAACCCCCTTTATTCCTCTAACTTATCAAGTCCTTCGAAATTAGAAAATGAAACCTAACATTTTTTATTGTCAATGTAAAAATGTCCTCTTTGGACTGTAGTTATAAGTTTAAATGTTTCTAACACAGTTCCAAACATTGAAGAAGTCAGCATGTATGCTTTCTGTGCAGGGATCTGTATTGGCATGGCATAAAAGCTGCATTTGAAACCATCTTTCAGTTCTGTAGGCACAGAGGGATGTGTTAAATTTGTGCTCTAATTGTTAATAACTTGTAGTTTGGATATTTAACATGATGGTGCTTAAACCTTTTAAGAGGACAATAGTTGCTGAACTGAAAAGAACAGCCTCTTGATTTAAACAAACGTTGGCACTGCTTGTGTACTTTCAGCTAGAAATAAGTAGATTGTAAGTCTATAGCTAGCTGTATATATTTGCATACAAATACTTATCATTTAAGTATTTTTGTGATGTACCAGAAAAACTATTAACCATTTATTTTCAAGGGCTGACAGACTTTCCTGTAGTATTCAAAAATTCCAATGCAAAAAAACCTTAAAATTTAAGCAGTAACACATATAAAGATAGACAGTGAATTCTTGAGCCTGTAGTTCAGGGATTTCTATGGAATCAGAGAGACTGCTTGTGTCACATGGCTACTTTTGCTTTTTTATTTCTTTGATGTAATTTGAGGAGGACACCCATTTATATCTGCATGTAACACCAAATCAGCGAACTGACTGCTTAATATTGGACTGTTCATTGAAACTCAGTTTCTTCTTTGACTTAAATAGCGGTGATGAGAAGACCAGAGAAGTTTGAGGGCCCTTTGATCTCTTGGGTTGCATGAGGAGCTGGAGTTGTGGGGCAGCTGCTCTCCTTACAGAGGCTGTGCCTTCTCCAGACCAGTGTGTGCTCCTGTGTGTGTAAAGACTGATGAGCTGCTCAGAAGGGGCAGTGCTAGGGCAAGTGCTGTCCTGGTTTTTGTGCACCCTCAGCACCTCTGGAAGTTTCTTTTTCTGTGAAGACCAAGTCTGTCAGTCAAGCTTCTGTATTTTGGTGGGTGGCAGCAGCAGATGAGACTGATTCTTTGGGGTGGTTTTGTGCATTATTATTATACCTCTAAATATGGATGATGCCTATTAGCATGTTTGAAACAGGATTCATGTTTCTGATGAGTTTATTTTTCTTCAAACCAAAAAAGGCTGAGCTAGGGGATGTGCATTGTGTTATATATTCAACCATGATTTTCCTACTGTTTCTTCAACTTTTACACAGGCAGTAAAAAGGAGATAGGGACAACTGGGCATGAGAAATTCAAGGCACATTTGCCTGCTGGATTTTTAGGTCTGCCATAATCCCTGGCCCTAACTTACTATCTTTGCATGACATACTTTATGGACTTAATAGGACATGCAAAGCACTAGCTTAAAATTGCTTTGGTCTTTAGGGCTTCTAGTAATGAAAATTTGAAAGCAACTTTGTGAAAGTCTGTCTGACAAAGTGCATCTGAGCAAGTGCTGGGATAAACCCTGCCTGGTGATGTTGAGGGAGTCTGCTATGAGTCCTAATGGAGAAGATGGGTTGAGATGACATTCCCCTTCACCTCAAATTTGTGCAGAGAAACTTCTCTTGAACCCTTTTCACCACCAGGGAGATGGAGGACAGCATTCTGCATGCATAGCATTGAAACAGACACTTTGATTTTATTCCCTAGACTCATTCCTTGACAAAATATGAAGTAAATGTATACATTGATGTTCACACCCACTTACATCAGCAGTGTCCAGTGAAACATTTATTGTTGGTAATATATGGTGACTGTAGAAAAGTTAAAGTTATAAAGGAAACAGAAATAGCTGCTTGTGAACATTATTAAGATTAGGAATTTTGTCAGCTGAAATGTTCAGTATGAATCAATATCACCAGCTCCATGTCCCTTGGTGTGTAGTCTCCTCTTTCCAGACAAAGCAGTCTTCAGGCTTGTTGGCACTAAAGGCCTTTGTTGCAAGATCTTCTGTCATTGTAGTTGAGGACCACGCCTGGCCCGAGGGTACTCCTGGTCTTCTGTGATTATATCCAAACTGGGCCACAAATGTACAACTCTCCAGTGAGTTTGAACTATTCAAATTGTGCATCTGTTATCTTTTGGCTGTAGTCAATTGGTCACTCTTAACACTATTTATTGAAGTGCAATATGGTTCTGGGATGCAAGGAACATGAAAGCAATTGAAAGTAATGTTAAAGAACCTTCCACTGAGTGTGATTCCTGTGTGATGTATTTGAAAAGCAGGGTTTTGTGGAATGGGTTGGTTATTACTGGACATCTGTCAGAGCAGATCCTGTTTTGCATTTAGTATTTTAATATCATATATGGAGGTGACAGATTAATATTTCCAAAATTGTGTGCAGACTAAACATCATTTCTGTTCTTCATTCTCTGTTCCTAGTCTGGGACTGTGAAGCTGACTAAGCCTGTGGCGTTATGGACCCAGCAGGATGTCTGCAAATGGCTGAAGAAACATTGCCCTAATCAGTATCAAATCTACAGTGAGTCATTCAAACAGCATGACATAACTGGTAAAGTATGCACTATCAGCAATATTTTACTGACTTAAAATGTGGTGAATTGTTTTACTTTGCTGTTAATAGATTGTGACTGTGCACTGAGGGGTTTTTGTTGAATGTGTGACTAGAGAGTTGCAAGGTTTAGAGCAGAGGGAGTATTCCAGCTTTCATAGGATATGGTAAGTGATATCCTCATTTCTGTAAAAGACAGTTTCAGATAATTCAGGGTCAATATAATAAGGAAAGAAATCAGTCTATATGTAAGTAAAGGCCTCACTCTGTTCATTCCAAATAAGAAAAACCAAAACCCAACCATAAAGAAAGATCCTATGAGGCAAACACAATTTATGTAAATTTTCTCTTTCATTGAGGTGTTTGACCTTGAATACATATTCTTTTTTTGTGCCTCTGCCAACTCTTTAAAAAAAAAAAATCTTTGTGGTCTTAATATGTAGGGTAGGAAGTGATCCCAACTGAGCCCCTCCCTTAGCCTGAAGCAGGATCAGTACAGCAAGTTCATTTCTGATGGATGTTTGTCTAGCTTTGTTCTGGAAATCTTGCAATGAAGCAGATTTTTGCATCTCTCTATTCCAGTATTTTATGGTTCTTAAAGTCAGTATTTTCCTAGGATCAATCTAAAATCAATCTGAACTATTATTTCCAGCCAAAACCCCTGATTTCTGTCCAAAATGTGCCTTGAGTACAGCCAGCCACTCTTTTGTACAGTCTTTCCTTCGCTGTATAGGGTGCTGCTTCTCAGCTGCACATACTTTCCTTGCCCAGTCTAAAAAATATGTCTTTATTCTATCATGGTTACTCAACAAATATGCATAGGACCTCCAAACCATCAAAACCGGGTCTCTTGTCTTAAAAGAATGTATTGAATGCAAAATTGTATTGTGTTCTTATTTACTTTAGAAATTGATATTGATCCTGTTGATCTGCTTGACTTGTTAACTCCTACTCAGTTTGCTGTAGTTGTCTTTTGGCTGTTCACTTTGAATTGGCATGAGTTTAGCAAATATAACTTGGGAGTTAAATAGCATTTTTGCTCATATACCAAATGATAATTAATCTGTAATTAATTGTAAGTTTAGTATGGAACACTGATTTGTTCCCTGCAGTGGTGGTATACAAAACTGGAAATTGGCATTCTGCCATTTGATGTTAATCAGGAATTTGAGTTTCACACACAAATCTTAGTCTTAACAATGTGTTCTTAACTGATGTGTGTTTCAGTCACTGTCTGATCACATACATATGTACTTGTTTCCAATTTTGCCTTCATTCCTGTTGCTATTTTCTTTCTGATAATGTGTGAATGATTGCAAATATGATGAACTGCCCATATTTGTTTACTATGTAGCCATGAGTACATGTACACAAATGTAAGAGGTGGCTTGTATTGATATGCTAAATGTTAAGGTTTAGTACATAACCATTGTGCCCATTTCCTCTCAGTCACCATCTGTTGAATGCAGTCTGTGGGATTGTAGTCTGTGTCTCCACCCATGTGTACAGAGCTGACTATATCCAGAGCACTACCAGAAGAAAATGAAGCTATTTTAAAATATTTTCTAGTACTGCTTTACTATATTCTCTTTCTAGAATAAAGTCACTGTGAAATAAAGTTGAAAGGAAGACATTTTCATTTCAGCATAAACACTGATGAAAACTGTGGAATTTCATTGCAGATGTGCAAAACTTTGAACTTTATAGACCTCTATGAAAAAGAGGAATTGAGATCAATCTTTCTTACTTTACACAAAAGTGGTATAAGGGAAAATATTGGTATGAGTGTTAGAAAATAAATCTGCAGGAAAGAACTTCAATTCAGCAACTACCAAAGAAGAAACACAATATCTGTACAGATTTTATAAAAGTATATTGTGATAATATTGTGAGTGGAATCATTAACTGAGGAGGATATTTCCAGTGCTGTTGGTCCCCATGACTCTGATTATTTGAAATCTAATAAAGGGAAAGAACAGAGGATTTGTGGCTTAGAAAAAGTAGAGCATAGAAGGACCATGGAAACTAATGTGAAGATTAAGCCAAGGTAGTGTAACTGTTCCCAGATATGGCTGTGGAAAATTGATGTGAATGATGAAAATCTCAGGAATTAATGTGACTTTATAGCCTGTTTTGATATGGAAAAATATGATGGGAAAGTTCTTGAAGAAAGTGACACAAAAATGATATTTAAACTTTATTTGAAGATAAAATCTAAGGCATGGTCATAAGCCAGGAAAATAATCTTGAGCAAACATATCTAACAGTCATTAATATAGATATTGAGAAGTGTGGCTTGTACTTGAGACTCTTGCTGATTGAAGTTTATTGAGTTGTGGACAAGGATGAAACCAAAACTGTCCTTTTCTTTGTGGAGATTTATACCTTTTTACTACTTCTGACAGAGCAGCTGCAGATGTATAAGAAAAAATTCCTTATCTGGAAACTTACCTAATAAGAAAAGAGATCTTCATATTAATAGTGATGTTGAGGACGCCATGGGGTGGGCAGAGAGTACTCTCATCAGATTTGCAGATGACAGCAAATAGTAGGTACCAGTCTATAGATTCAAGCAGGGACAATCCATAGGGGTCTAGGCATGGGGACCAGACACTGGCAGGAATGCATCAATAGGACCCTTATGAAATTCAACAAGGACAATTGCAAAGTTGTGCTGCTGGGAAGGCTGAGGCTCTTGCACCCCGCTGAAACTGGAGCTGACTGCCTGGGAAGTGGCTCTAGGGAAGAGGACCTTGATAGTCAGGAAGACAAAATGAGCCAGTGTTGTCCCTTGCAGCAAAGAATGCTGTCACTATCAACAGGAACATAGTAACCTGATCAAGAGTAATCATTATTCCCTTTACTCTGTACTTCTTAGACTACAGTTCTTAGATCTCCAGTGCAAGTCATGGTGAGGGCTGCAAAGATGCCCAGGGCTGGAGCTCTTGCTGTGTGCCCAGTGGATTGAAGGAGCTGGGCTGGTTCAGTCTGGGGGAGAGGCAGCTTGCCAGCATGGGATGGGGGCACTAGCAGCAGCTCCCACTATACAGGAGGATTTGTCAAAAAGATGGAACCTGACCCTTTGCAGTGATGTATGAGAGACATGAGGCTGAGGCTAAAAATAAGGAGAAGCTTTCTTCCCCTTTTAGGACTTTTAAGCTTTGGAATGGGTGGTTCAGTTTCTGTTCTGGGAAGGTTTCAAGCCCCAGCTAGGTAAAACCTTGAGAAACCCGATTTGATCTCCTAGCTGACCTTGTTTTAAGCTGGAGGTTGGACTAGAAATCTGTTGGGGTCCCTTCCGATCTGAATTCTTCTATGGTCCTATGATTTGCTTACTGAGTACTTAGTGAGCACCTCAGAACCAGTCAGGGAAATGCATTTTGCAGCCAGTTAGGGTGAATTAAATATGAAATAGTCTAATAAGAAATGGTGAGACTTTTTAATACATTAAGCCCTTGGATTCAGGGAGTGGAGCATGTGCTTGACTTACTCAGCAACAGGTGAGAAGTATTTTAAGGTGCTGAACCCAAAGACAGAGCAGAAAGAATTAGAAGCAGTAATACTGAGCAAGACCTAAGAACATCTGGCAGGAATCAGCAGTGGTGGGATAAATAAGAAAAGGAAAGAAAAAAAATGATGGTGGCCTATACAACAAAGAAGGCAATGCCATGGTAGGGGCATGTCACTAGAGGCTTTGCAATGGGTGTTGGTATTTACACCAGTATGAGGAGACATAAAAAGTTGCATTGACCTGCCAGTTTTTATACTGGTATATTCCTAAAGATAAAACTGAGAAATGGACCTTGCTCTGTGTGTGTTTGTGACTTTGAATTTGCTGGGCAGCAGAACTTTTAGCTGACTGGTGAATTCTAGAGAGATGAGTTCACTGATGGTCTTGTCCTGTACCATTGAAGCAAATGAGGATTTTTCTAATGTCTCAGCATTAATAGGAACAAGATTGGGCATAGAATGATTAAGGCAAATCTATTTGGGGATAAATGGTCCATTGACAAAGTAAGAAAGCAGATGTCTAAGTAATGGAGTAATGGTTTATGGATGTGTGATTTAGGGAGGGAGGGAAGGAAGGCAGGAAGGAAGGAAGGAAGTGACGGAAGGAAGTGACGGAAGGAAGTGACGGAAGGAAGGAAGGAAGGAAGGAAGGAAGGAAGGAAGGAAGGAAGGAAGGAAGGAAGGAAGGAAGGAAGGAAGGAAGGAAGGAAGGAAGGAAGGAAGGAAGGAAGGAAGGAAGGAAGGAAGGAAGGAAGGAAGGAAGGAAGGAAGGAAGGAAGGAAGGGAGGGAGGGAGGGAGGGAGGGAGGGAGGGAGGGAGGGAGGGAGGGAGGGAGGGAGGGAGGGAGGGAGGGAGGGAAACCCTGCTTCATGTTTTGTTTTTAGACCATGTTCCTCAGTGTGCTACTGCATGTCTTCAGAGTAAGAGGTTTTACTGCTATGAGGTTTTAGTGCTATGATCATTAAACAAACCTCACTCTGTCAAAGTAATACCCAAGAGGTACCTTGGTCCAATTGAAGAAATTTTATAGGAGGTACTTGAAAGGACTCAAACCTTTTAAAATTAAAATTTTAGGAAGGAAAGGAACAGGACTCAAGAAAATCTCATTTTAGTTTTAGAAGGGAGAGAACTTCTGAATATTCATTAAATACCAAATGGCACCTTGGAAAATGAAATATGAATTGATACTGAAAACCTGCTGCAAATAGTCTTAAAATCTGCTAATTCTAGATCTTCTAAAGATGCTTGTATTAAATGAGCTTTATTGACATAAATAAGCTCTATGACATGAAATTGATATAAAAATCATGCTTTCAAAATCAGCATTGATTAATTTTTTTCACTTCAGTAATATATTTATAGATGTTAGGGTTTATCATATCAGATGAAATGTTCAAGTTATTTAGTGTTTTAATGAAGAGATAGTCTCATGGTTAAAGATACTACATTGGAATTTGGAGATATCTTGTCTCTATTTCAGTTTAGTCTGGAAATACACTGGAAGTTTACTTAGGAAGCATACTGAATCCTCAGGTTCTGAATTATTCTCTCTCTATACAGAGAAAGGGTTTTTTTAAATCAAAGTGTTCCCAGATATCTTTCCAATTTTTAGAACATATTTAATTTATTTCTGCCCTTTCATGGGCCTCAGGTGAGTTTTGTGGTGCAGCCAGTGCAGTGACTTGAGGATGAAAGGTGTACAGTTGACTGCAGGGGCCCATGTTTCATTCCTGGCTCCAGGGCAGGAAGGGTGACCAAAAGTAGGTGGGTTTACTCTCTGTGGTGAGACCTCCTGAACATATTCATCCTTTGCCATATGTTTTGGTTGATGTACAACAGAGATAAAGATTCCAGTATTGTTAGATCTGTTGTGATATGTGTATAAAAGATACTATTTGAGTCAATCAAGCCTTCCTCTTAACAGGTCTGTTTCATTTGGAACAACTGCTGCTCACTTCCTGACCTTCCCTTGGCAAGTGATTCCAACATTATCTTTCATCCTTCCATTATTGATGAGCATTACACTCCCTCAAAATATCTCTTGTGCCAATGACACAACACAGCTCATGTGAGGCCTGATGCAAGAAGCAAAATGAGGTCTTCTGTAAAGTGGCCTTTGTAGGTGTCCCCCAGCTGTTTCCTGACACCTGTCCCTCGAGTTTTCTCACAAATCCTGCTGTTGTTACACTGCAAAAGACTACATAAACCAGCACCTTTTCTTAGATTATCTCATTGGACATTGTTTTATTGTCCCTTAAAACTGTCGCAGCCTACCCTTTAGGTTGTTATTGGTAGAGGTGTGTTTATGATCAGGTGTGGGACTGATACCAAGAAGAGAAGGTCCTGGATCAATGTGTTGTAGGAAAAATTACTTAAGCCTCCTTTAAAATATTTTTAAGTTTCTCTTTGCTTGGTTCCAAACTCTGGCAAGTTTTGAGCATTCTTCAGCACTGTCATATATCTCAGAAAGAACCTTCATTATTATTATTAAATTGAGGGTATTTCCAATAAAGTATTAGTTACCTTTCTTGTTTTCATGTGACAGTCTCTTCAGCACAACAGATGTCTTCTGCCAAGCAGTGTTAGTCTGATGGCGGAGAGCAGAAGCAACTTTCATCTCCAGCCATCTCTGGGCAGCCCTTCCCTTCTCTGTGGTGCAAAGTGTAAACCAGCCTCACCCTCAGTCCTTATTTATGCCACTTTTCCATGCTCTTTCTGTGAGGTCTTAACACCAGTGTTGGTTGATGCGCTGTCAAATCAATCCTGCCTACATCCATCTGCAGTTTAAAAAATAAAATAAATTCATGGCTTCACCCTGGAGAGAGCTTTTACTCTGCTGTCTCAGTAAGGTCAGGCCTATTTGCAGCATTCTTTGTGATGCTTGTGTTGGAAAATGTGAGGGACTGAAGAGTTTTCCCTGTTTCATACTTGGCTGCTCTCAAATTTTTAACATGTGGAACACATCAGAGTGATGAGTGGTGGGATAAGGCTTCTGTTTGCATAATACGTGGCAACAGTTCTTTTTGCATGGAAGATATCAGAAATATATTAATGTACCCCTGTGTTTATAAAGCATAGAATTGAAAGAAGTTGGAAAAGTAGAAATCTTTTTTCAATATTCAGCCTCCTACTGACATAGAAAATTTTGTGTGAAAGTAATCTTTTCTCATGTCTCAGCAGTGGTTTCTGGGTCTGTCTTTTCTGTCAGGTGTTAGCTCCTAAAACATATAGCAAATTCCACAGCATGAGACAAAGCTGTGCTGGCTGCTGGGAGATCTGGTTTGGCCAGGAAGGCTCACCTGCAGTCGAGAAGGGGCAGCGAGGCATTCAAACACTTCATGGGAGTTGTAACTTAAGTGTTAATGTAGTTGATTATTTTCTGATCAATTGCCTTTTCTGTGATAAATTATCTGTAGAGTTCATCAATTAGTAATGAAATAGATATTTTTTTCTCCTCTGTGCATAAAACAGTGGCGGGGAGTGTTTGGTGCTCTTATTTGTTACATAAAATTCTGTGTGGAAGAAGTGATAATATAATCTGTTCTGTTTGGTAGAAAAGAGAACTTGATAAAGAGCAATGGATGCATTTTTGGCTTTGCTTGTCAATGATGTTAAATTCCATGTCTGCTAAATTCAGAATGAAGTTTCCATGCTCCTAGTCCATTATCAGCTGTGGGATCTGCTGTGCAAGTAGATAATGAATGTTTTGCAGTTTCCTGTCTTAGTGGATATTTTTTGGTCAAGCAGCTTTTCCTTGGTACGCTCTATCCACTTTACCTGGGAAGATCTCTGATGATCTCAGTAAACAGTTGCTCTACAGCACATTCAGAAGTGAATTTTATTCTAGCTGCCCCTTTTTCTTCCCTTTAGTTTTCAATAAAGCTGTGCTAGCCAGATTTGCTGTAGCTGTTATTCCTGCCTGATGTAGAACACAGAATCCAAATAATTTTGAACTGAAAAGCATAATTCCAGTCCTTCAGCTTCAGATCTGAAATTCCCTATCAACTTAGCACAGATGAGTTCTTCTGTACTCTTAGAGTATGAACATTTAGGAGAGAGAAGAAAAAGGTACATTGCTCTTCATTTGAAGCAGTGTTTAATTGTTCCTTGGTACTTACTCTTCATATGCTGTCAGATGGGGAATTAATGTTTCATAATTATACATGCAATGATAATTGGATTATTCCTTCCCTCTAACACAAAGATTTTTTCATTTTTAATTTAATTTTGTTATATTTACTTTAGGGTTTTTTTTTCTAACTAGAGATTATACCATGTTTTACTGTACTCCTTGGAAAGATCTTTGTGGTACAGTCCTTGTAAACCTGATCCACAGTATTCTCTACAGAACACTGATTCACATCAATATCATGTACAATGCATTGCCAAAAACTCTCACCATGGCAGCCAGTTTCAAAATCAATTTCTGTTCCTTCCTCAGAAGAGATCTAAAAATGTGAATTAGGGTGAGATATGGAAAAGTGTATCAAATGTCTTAGCAAAACCTATTTCAGGAATTCTCAAACTATATTGTAAAGCTTTGTGATATTTCCTAGTTTGCTGATAAGGCTGCACAGTGTATCTACAAGAAGAACTGAACACGGATTGTGATCCACTGACAGAGCCAAAAAGCTTAAGAGCCACTGATGCAGCCTTTGGGTGCTTACCCATCTATCTTAGGTAAGTCAGGCGTCCACCTTCAGTGGGATTTGTAAAACCGAGGGTAAGAGAGTGAATTACTGGAGTAGTAAGTGGAGAGGAAATTATTACCTTCAAGCAGATGAATTTAGTGGACTTAATATGGCTAAGAGAAGATATTATGTAAACGACCCTTCTATGTTCACCCTATTTCCTTTGTTCTCCTTTTGTTTTGTGACCCTTCTCATGCTCTTCATGAAGCCTGCTTTTTATCAACTATTTTGTCTGTAGCTGCTTTACAGGGATATTGATTACTTTATTAGAAGTTCTAACTTCTGATATTTTGGCCAATATCAAAGCTCTAGCTTCTCATTTTATTTCTTAGGATTTTTTTCTACGTTTTTGGATCTATCACTGACTGTTAGTTAGAATTCTCATTTCCCATCAAGACAGGCTTCTCTGCAACATTTCAGAAGTTTTAGATCTCATTCTGGTGTACTAGGAAAAGAAATGGGAGATATTGCAGGATCTCCTTTCAGGTAACTTTTGCTATTGTTTGGGAAGAAATATTTGTTGCTTTTGCTGTGCTACTGCAACATCAATTTTATGGCTCAGTTGAAGGTAAGGAAAACTTAGATGAGGTAAACTAGACTGATTAAGTGGAGGAGTTGTAAGAAGACCATGCAGTTCCTCATTTTGAAAAAGTGAATTAATTTGCTGGTTAGTGGGTGTGTGTTTGTGATATCAGTGAGCAGCTAGAGCTGATTCTTTTTATTTCAGCTTGTTACTTGCCAGCGTATTCATGCTACAGGGATTTAGTTTTAGTGTAATCTTATAATTATTTGGTAGTGTTCCTCAGTCTAATAACACATCCAACCTGACGGTGAAATGCAGAAGGAAGCTCCTGATATCTAAACCTGGATGAAGCCATGGCTGAGAGTTTGACTTCCTTTGAACAAGGAAGAATTTCTTCACTGAAAGGGGGTGGTCAGCCATTGGAACAAGCTGTGCAGGGAGGTTTTGGAATCCACATCTCCAGAAACATTCAAGAAATGTCTGGACATGACATTTAGTGTTGTATGGTTTCGTTGACATGGTGGTGTTGTTTGGCCAAAGACTGGACTTGATCTTGGAGGTCTTTTCCAACCTTAATGATTCTGTGATTCTAAGCGTGTATTTAATCTCTCTCATCCAGTTGGTCTGCAATATCCTGTGTTCCTTCTCTCACCTCTGACTTGCTGTTGCCTCCAGATGCCCTCCACCAATTATGCTGTGATTTCAGCTTCTCCATGGTCTCTGGTTTATAATAGATATGTAGGCAATGACTCCGCTCTTGCACCAAGTCTGTGACAACTGGATTAACCACATATGTCCCAGCCCTATGTTCTCAGCTGTGTTCTGTTTCCTCTGCTGAGACTCTAGGCACGGCCCACGGGGATTGGGCTGGCTTCTGCAGCTGCCCTGTCCCGAATTCCCCCGCTGCGGCTGGGCAAACAGCCCCTGCAGCCCTGGGGACATCCCCGCCGTGCCTCAGCCCCTCGGAGCCCCCCGCCGTGCCTCGGCCCCCGGAGCCCCTGCAGCCCTGGGCACTTCCCGCAGTGCCTCAGCCCCCGGAGCCCCTGCAGCCCTGGGCACTTCCCGCAGTGCCTCAGCCCCTGGGCGCCTCCGGGCTGGTGTCGGACAGAGCTGGGGCTGCCCTTGGCAAAGCCGCGGCTTTTGCCGATTGCCGTGCACGGCCCGCGACCGCCTGCAGGGGGCACCTCCGCACCGGGAACGGCCCGGGCCGGCTCCGCAACGTGCGGAGCTGAGGGAGCCGCGGCCCCGGAGCGATCCCGGCGCCATCCTGGAGGAATCCCGGCGTTCGTGCAGCCCCGCGCAGTCGTGACCGCTGCGCTCAGGAGGGCCTCCTCAGCCGAAGCCTCCCCGCTCCGCTAATGAGCTTGTCAGCGCCTGGTTTGTCGTGTCCCTCCTTGATTCTGTTTTTGGAAATAGCCCAGCCAGCTGAGACTTTTGCGGAGAGCAAAGAGACTGGAGAAGAAATGATTTCTTCCTTCTCTACCTCCCCCATATTACAATAAAAATAAAATCCAGAGGTGTTTTGGTTTTTTTTTTCTCTTTTATTTTTGGTTGCTAAAGTGCTAATGCAGCTGCCCTCTACTAGTTGGGGTTTGCCAAAGTAATAGCTTTCACTAAAAAGAAGTGCCTCTTGGTGCTCCAGTGGAAATTGTTTGATTTGATAAAGTTAATTGAACAGGTTGAAAGTCTGACAGGGTCCAGGGCGGTGCCCCTGACCCCAAGCTTCATCCTTGTTATAGCAGAATGCACAGTGCAGGGAGGTCACAAATACCTGGCTCTTCAGCAAACATGTAAGGACCCAGCTCCAGAATTTTCCTGTAGATTCTGTGAAAGGAGCTCTTTTCTTTAAAAAAAAAAAATATATATAAAATAATGCTGGATTCAATACGAGCCCTTACTGCATTGAGAAATTGATTTTCATCCCTTCACCCAGCGAGGATCTGCACACCCTGAGAAGTGTTTATCTGATTCCTCAGATCCTAGTGGTGACCAGCACTGAACTGATGCAGAAGAAGGCTTCCTGTCCTGTGGGCACCCAGACAAATACTTGCTGCTCAGAAAGAGGAATCTACTGAGAGAAACTTGTATGTTTTAATTGATTCTCTTACCTGTGAACCGAAACCCCACACCTAGAGATGTTAATCTGTTGCACAAAGCCTTATGATTGCTCTGAAGCATGTACATGTGGATTTAACTGTGAACCTTTTTAACAAGGTGGACTAAAGACATGGCTCCTTAAGAAAGCCTCGACAGAATACAGTCTTCCCTCCCCTGAGGTTTCATTAATGAGCCCCAAAGTACTTATTAGAGGCAAATTCTTGTTATACAGCAATCAACATTAAGTGTTTGGCCTCAGATAAAATTTGAGGCCTCCTATTCTGATGGCTTCTTGTTAACTACAGCTACAATCTTACTTAATCCAATATGTGAGTGCTTTTATTTGATAGCTCTGTTGCTGCTGAAAATCAGGCACTCTGTTCTTCAGTGGCTGCAGTCTGCTGTGGATTTTAGTCTTTCTTTATTCTTGATTTTAGTCTTTTAACCCTACAGAAAAGGACAGGGAAAAAACCCCACAAAAAAAACCCAAACTGAAAAAACAAACAAACAAACAACAAACCAAAGAAGACCAAAAATCATGTCAAAACATGAGCTGTCCCACAGAAGTTTTCAGAATCTCAAGAGCCTGCAATCCATCAGGCCGTGCAGACCTTACCCTGCTTCCCAGTATTTCTGCTTGAAGGATGAGGAATTTGTGCCTGTCAGGTTGTTAAGAGAAGCCTCCAAGTTCCACAGACAAAAGTGTTGCTTCTTAATCACTGAATAAAAAACCCAAATGCTCTCTCAAGGGAAATTTGAGGTTTTGTTCAGTTTTGTGAAATGCTGAACAATGTTGCTCTTGAGGAAATGTGTATCTTTTGTCAGCATGCCATGTGTTTGAGACAAGCTGTCAATGTAATCCCAGTCCTGTCAGCTGTACTGACAGGGCACCTGCATTGCACAGGGCCTGGTGACATTGTGCTGCGATTACAGGGAGGTCTTTTACTCAAATGTTTGATCCTCAAAAGAAGTTTATGTGTGTAAACCCCAGTCAGTCTCTCTGCAGGTTCTGTTGGGTGCAGGGAATTGCTGAATTAAGATTATTTGCCTGTTTGCAGGTCAAAAATCACCAGATTCTGTAACTGTTTTGGTTAGAAGTGTCCTTTTGAAACCATCTAGTCCACCCCCCTTGCTCAAGCAGATAAAACAAGATTGTCCAGGAGCGTGTCCAGTTGGGTTTTGGATGTTGGCACAGTTGTTCTGTTTAATCAAGGTTTTCCTTGACTGCAACTTTGAAGGTACAATTTTTAATGTTTGTTTTTCATAGGTTATGTAGATTTTATCTTGCAGTACTTGTTCGTGATCTAAATATAACATCTCAGAACTTGAAGATGGATTAATAAGGTTATTCAAAAAACAGTGCCAAATGTGCAATGATCCCAAATGGCCTGTAAGGAAATGTTGTGTGTTCCCAATTTTTGCTGCTGTTTTAAGGTATAAACATTGTCTGGAGAAATGCCAGGAATGTGGCAATCTGTTATGAACATATCAAACCTATGAAGCACTGCAATCCAATCTGCTGTCAAGCTCTAGTTGAAGTGCCATGCAAAATTGCTCGTGCCCATCGGTTTATGGATGCTCTGTGCATATAGATAAAGCTTGTCATATATTGGCTTATCAAAAGCAAACAAAAGACAGCTTGATTGTGATGAATGTCACCTGTAACCATTATCCTAGGCTAATCTACTGCTGAATTTGCCATCCACAGATGTGTGCAGCCCTTTTTTATGTTCCATTAAGCCATATGCAGACCCACATCATAGTGACTTATTCTGAGTCTGTTTCATGCAGAAAGCTTCTTTCTGTTAATAAATGATGGTCTGCGATTTTTTTATTACTCTCAACACAAGGAGCTACAGACCTGTTAGCCTCTCTCCAGTTCTGCTAAAAGAATGGAACAGATAATTTGGGCTTCTGTCAACAAAGAATTGCATTGTATAGGTAATACCAGTTATCTTGATGCTCAGCCTGTCAAACTAACTTGGCACATTTTTCTTTCTTTCTTTTGTTTTTTGTTTTTTGTTTTGTTTTTGTTTTGGGGTTTGTTTTTTTTTTTCCATTGGTGAGGGTACAGGTTTAGTATTTAACAGCTACCATGCAGAATACATGCCTTTTTCTGCCCTGAAAACATACAGCTTAGGATCACATGACATCTTAATTAAACATGTGCCTTTAATTCTGTATGCCGCATGCTGGAACGAGGCTGGTTCATTGACAGATGCCTGTACACAGCAGGGAGACACTAATGAAAAGGGCCTTTATTGGTGTCCCCTGGTTTGGCTGGTTGTGCAGCATCGTTCAACCTTTCTGTGTTGGTTGCCTAAGTGCAGCAGTTGATGTGGCAGCAAACAATCAGCAGGGTGGGTTAATGGTACAGGTGTGGTATAAATAATCCAGCTAAATGGAAATCCCTTTATCCTGCAGGTACAGCCTCTTCTCCCTTGGAAAGCAGGCTGTCAAGGAAAAAAATGAGTTGGGAGTTAGTGTAGGTAGACACATTTTATGTACTCTAAATGAAAAGCTAATGGGACTAAGGTAATCTCTTGTTATAAAGGTTGAATTGAATAGCAGGGATTGTTGTAATGTACACAGGTCAGGCTGCCTAAATCTACAAGGATGCTGTGTCCAGTTGTGATGTTTTAATTCTAAGAGTAGCATAGAAGGAGATAGAAAGCAGAGCACAGCTTTTTCCCAAGCCTGGAAGGTGAGCCTTGTCATGTTACAGGAGATGAAGCTGCTGGAAGGAAGGTTGATAGGTGACTTGATAACTGGATCTAGGGGCTTAGCAGGACAACAGTGCGTGTTCAAAAGCTGAAATTGGAAGCTTGAGTGATTCAGGAATCGGAAAATGAATCCTGGCTTTGCAGGTCATTCAGCAGTGGAAGTACTTATTAGGAAAAAGGGTAGACTTTGACAAATTCAAGTTTTCAAAAGGTGAGAAAGGTGGGTGGAAAAATACATGGTAAGCATGTGTGCGTGCAGTACCCAGGCTGCATGGTTACAGAGACCCTTCAGCAGAAGTATCAGCAATCTCTAGATTCCAGTACACTCTGCAACCTCATTTTGTGAATTTGGGTTGGGGATGGTTTGTATTTGCAGTTTTATTTTTCTGCTTCTTGAGAGTCTATGCCTTTAGAAGCAAACACCTCTCAGAAGTTCACATGAGCCTTGAATTAGGCACCCAACGTAGCAGGAGAAACTAGTTAGCAAACTACAGGTAAAACAATCTACCAATTGTTCTTTCTGTGCTCTACACATATTTTTTCCTCCTTGTTCAATCAGTATGTCAGACTAGGTCTAGGGTAAAAAATCTGATACACAAGCACTTCAGGCTGAATGTGAGCACTCCTGCATGCTCCTGGATACAGCCCTGTTGTAACCATCACGTTTGGAGTAGGTACTTGTACTTAGGGACCTGTGTGGTATTTTCCTGACAGCTCTCCCCTATGTTTGAATCTCTTATATTTTCCTGTGTTTGTCCTGAGAGCAAGCTGGGCTAGATACACCTACTGTGGAAAATCTAAATCTGAGATTTGAAGTTCTTGTCTATCTTCTCTTTGAATTCCCCTGTGACTTGCATTTGCAAATATATCAAATGTGATGTGCAAAGATGATGCCTGTAAACAGTCTTATGAACCCAGCTGGATGCTGATGCATGCTCACATACCTGCCATTCCTTTAATTCTCTTCTTAGGCATCATTTCTGTACAAGCCTGTTAATACCATCTGTTTTCCATGTCTATGTACACATTATTCTTAGAGCAAGAATAATGTGTACATAGTTTTGCTGCATGTGATTCTCTTTTGCTAGGACAGGTACCAGAACTTGCAGTCTGGTAGGAGACTCTGGCTTCTTGAGCTGTTGCCTGGGAATTTCTTTACATTTGTCACTTCAGAAGTGACACTTGCACTGTCCTAGAAAAGGATAATGAAAAATAACTATTGAAGAACATTTCTTCTGAAAGCACAACCCTTTGAGTATGTTTTCTGATTCAGAAATGTGTGGCCATCAAATAATGTAGCCTGGGTCAGACCACAGAAGGATTTTAGCCATGCAACTATGTTTGGCCTCCATATGCTACATGCAGTATTGCCATACTGTGTTGCTGGGATGGGACTTAGAGCTGCAAAGTGCAGACATCAAATCAATCTGACAGAAAGCAAGGTTCATACTGGCTGTGTTTGTTACATTTTTAGGCAAGAGTATATTTTCCTTGTGCAAATGCTCTTGCTTTTTTTTCTGGGTTCACAGCTTCTTTTGGTTTAAATAGAGTATATAATCTCAGGGTTTGAGATTTTGCAAAAGCTCTTGAAGGGTTCAGATTGTGAAGTTTGGGTGTTCTCTGATGTCTGTTCAGAATAGTTCAATGACTGTATGCTTCCAAGAGATTTTACTTTGGTGTGTGAATTTTCTTTAACAAAAGCAGAAACAGTTACCTACTCAGGTGAGAGAATATTATCCATAAAACTGTCCAAGATTTTTTCTGGGTGATAAGGCTAAATCTTAAACTACTGCATAAATTGTTCAAGGAGTAATGGAATCATCTGAGAGTCTGATTTCCTGGACCTCTATGGTAATTTTACATCTGCACTACTGCAGCATGGCACAGCTTTGCCTGAGCCCAGCTCTCAGGCAGGAAGGATCACATGGAGTATTCATGAGCAGTCTTCTCTCTGGGCTGTGAGTGAGGGGGAGCTTTGAGGCAGTGCTCTGTGATACTGCACTGGAGAATACATTCTTCAATGCATGTGCACCTGCAGACTGCAGCTTCAACTCAAAATGTTGAACTGCATCTGTTCCCACATTGCTCATTATCAGAGCTGAATTCACTGGAGCTGTCCCTGACTGCTTACAGAGATTACAGATGTAGGTGATGGTTTCCAGTCTTCTACAGGGACCAGTCACTGGAGGGCAATGAGGGCTTTATTTTGCCAATGAATTTCACAGCAATTGGCTGACAGTAGAGGAAGTATTGAGAGTCTTCTGTTTCAGATACTGATTAATGTCTATTTAAAGCACTGAAAATTCAGGATCTAACTGGGACCTTCCACTGTTTTTTTTTGTCGTAGACTTAGGGGGTTTTTTTCTTCTGTTTTGAGACTTTTTGTCTTTCTGTTGAACAATCTTCCTTTCCAATAGTGGGAACCTTTAGAAGTACAGGCACGACAGTTCTCTCATTGTATCCAGCTCCACAGAGGCACTACCTGGTTTGGATGACTCTGTTCCTAAGTCTGGGGCTTGAGCATGCACGGTCTCTTGAAATGATTCTTTGAGTGGGTCTGTTGAGTGGTTGCAGACTGAAATGCTTTGAAGGTTCTAACATGAGAAAATTTACATTGATCTTGTGCTGAAGACAGCACGTTGGCACAAAGGCTTACTATCACGTTGTACTTTCCAGTTAGAAACTGTGGGGTATTTTTCTTCTTCCCAATAATTACTTAATTCTTTTAACTGAACTGCAAGTATTTTCCCTGACCTTGTATTGAAAATCATTGAAATTTTGGTAACAATAATTAAGCCTTAAAAAATCAGTTTGATACAAATAACTGACATGGAAATTTTCAGCCTCAGTGGTTGAAGTTCAGCAACACTTGATGATTATGAAAGGTGTCAAGCAGCTATAATCATAGTCATCGACACCTGTGCTGTATGTGTGGACCAAAACATGTATTTGGTCTCCTTTGTAAGGAATATATGTAATGGCTCATTGTTGCAAGTCTTTCTGTTTGGCTGCATTGCACATTTCTGTCTGTAAAAGGAATGTGTATTTAGAGAGACTTGCTATTCTGTGGATTAAGTGTATACTTTTATGGAAGCTTTCATTTTCTTCTCATATTGCTTTATTTAACAATGAGTTTTTCAAACTAGAAATGCACTGTCATTCCTTATGTAGAAAATAATTAGCAGTAAATTGTATTTCTTAAGCATAACATGTTGTATATGCAGTTTCTCTGTGTAATGATTTTCATGAATTCTCTCTCAAAGCTGGTTTTCAAATCTGTTCCATATGCATCTTTAAAGCAGTGACATAGCTGTAGGTATGAGTGTGCCACATCAGGCTGAGGATGTATCTGGAGTAGAATGTTCTCTGTCCAATGCTAATGCTTATGAAGGAGTGTGAGTATGGGACAAGCACATTTCCTCCTAATACCCTCCTGCCTTCCAACAGTTTGAACAAATTATTAATTTGAACACGTTATGCTTCGAACCTCTGTGGTAACATGTATGAGTTAAGGACATGGGACCTGAAAGCTGACATTTCCTGATTGCTGAGATCTGAGCAGTGCAGCCTTAAGATTGACTTTGTGCTGGTGATGATCTTATGTACTAGAAGAGAAGAATATTTAAAGATGCAAGGGAGTAATAAGAGCATTTTAAAAAAATTCAAACAAAACACAAAAACAAACAAAATCCCACCAGACTGATGAATTAGAAAACTGTGTGCCCCTTGAGCTTGTTGTTTTCATTGCTATTTAGTTAGTATTTTAGTTTAAAATTTTATTTTCTGGATTAGATGATGGCACATATACTCTTATGTCCAGAAAATTCCCTGAACAAGGAGAAAATGCAATGAAAATGCTCCTGTGAATGTCTTTCACTTTTTATACATGATCCAGGTTTATTGATTCAAACAATAGTTTTGGTTGCAAGAGTCCCTTAAAGGTCATCCCATAAGGATCCCAAAAGTCCAACCCCCCCCTGCCATGGCCAGGGACACCTTCAATTAGATGAGGTTGGTCAAAGCCCTGTCTCCCTTGACCTTGAATATTTCCAGGAATGGGGCATCTACAGCCTCTCTGGGCAACCTGTTCCACTGCTTCACCACCCTCACTGAAAAAATGTCCTCCTTATATCTAGTCTGAATCTATCCTCCTTTAGGTTAAAAACAGGCCTCACTAAAAAGTTTGACCCTGTCTTTCTTATAGGCCCCCTTTAAGTACTGAAAGGCAGCAATAAGGTCTCCCTGGAGCTTTCTCTTCTACAGTCTGAGCTACCACAGATTGAGATATTTCTGTCAACATTGATGGAAGTTAGCTTTGAAGAATTTGCAGTATTTACTTACAGATCCCTACTGCAGCAATACAGTTCTGACCTTCAGAGACACCACTTCTGAAGAGCTCACAGAGCCTTTTTATTTTGTTGAATTTGATGAATGATGCCTGGCTTTCATTTCCCTGACAGACTGTTTATTTTCACCAGGTGTGCTTCAGGGCTGACTCTCTGTTTGTTTGTTTTTCTCCTTTATTAGAGAGATAGTTAGTTGTTAGTAAAATAACAATTACAGTATCTGTGCATTTATGTCCTGTTCTGGAATGCCAGATGTCAGAATACATCTTACAGAAAGACGATGGAAACTTTATCTCTTTTTAGTCATAGTAGTCTTGAAAATATAAGGCAAAGTAGAATATGGCTTTTTTACATTCCATCTGAGTGAATCCTTCAGTAGTAAGCAACTATTTGCATACTCTTTATGTAAGCAAGCTCTAGCTAAACAGCCTCCACTAAATCTTGTGCAGTCTATTGCTGACTTGCAAGAATTGCTGGGAACTGTTACACCAATATGATCATCCATCTGGCAGAAAAACGCTGTAAACTGCAGTGCCATTAACACTTTTGTATAGCAAAAGCTTTGATGTGCTGGATCCATTCTGTACCTCAATGAATTACCCACAGTAAAAGAACAGTATGAACAATTGTGGTCTGAAACACTCTCTTGTACAAACCTGCACTTATAATTGGTAGTGAGAGACTGTGGGAAGCAGTATCTTTCAATGCTATCGCTCAAAAATATATCAAAATGATTAAACAGATTTCCCAAAGAATTTGAGGACTTGCTAATACTAGACCAGTATGTGATTTTAAAAAAAACCAAGCATGCAGCTTGCTGGTTTTCAGTAATTAATGGCTTTCTTGAGTGCAGAAAAGCGAATTTGCCAAAGGACCAAAATCAAAGCTAAAATATTGAACTTGTTTTGTTTTATGTAAACCACAGCAACAAGTCATGTAATTGTCCTCTGCAAGAGGTTATTGAGAAGTCCTTAAACTGATTGCAATTGTAGTGGCCCAACGTGGACAACAAATTTAACTCAACTTCAAATTGTGTTGCACTAGCAAGTCCTGTGTCTAAACTTTGAGTGTCATCTGGTTGTCAGCCCACACTGGAAGTGGATTGACTTGGGCGTGGCTTGGATTTGCCCTCCACAAAGTAGGCGTGGATGCCCTTGTGTCCTCTTGCAATTCTTACAAGCATCCCGAGTGTTCTGAGTAGCTCCTTACAACTCATACAGCCAGTAATGCAGCAGCCCAGTGCAGACTGATGTGCTCTCTCCTGCACCAGGGGGCATCAAGGCAGGATTTCATCTCCAGTTGTAAATATTGGTGTACAACTGTGACCATCCCATGCAATTCAAGTTCGTGGGGAGGTAACATGTCTTTGTGCTTATTGGTCCCAGTCATGCCTCAGACAACTCTATTGTGGTCATGTACTGGAAATGCTCAGTGTAATTGACCCCTGGAGAGGGGAACTTTATCTTTCCCAGGTGTCAGGCAGAAGTTTAACAGAGCTATAAAGTCAGGAGTCAGGCAGGTTCTGAACAAGGAGGCAGTCAGGGTTCTCTGCCTTTGTAAAATGGAATAGCTGTGGTCACACTGTATTGACTATTGCCTCTCAACAGTACAGAGGTGTGATGCTCTAACTTAAAAATCTTCTGCATCTCTTGTTAGAGGTGCCATATTAATTCCAAACCTTGCGGTAGTGTGAATAATTAAACTCTTATGCAAACCCATGTGCTGCTGCAATGTGGAGTCATAGCAATCTCTAGTGAGCCCAAGTTAGAACAAGAAAAGCCTGGACTGCAGCTCTCCACCTCAACCAATAATGTTTCCAATTCCTGTAAGTATTTAAGACTATGTAGAAATAGAACTTAATGGAAGGAGAAATTATGTACTTATAGCCTTCCTGCCGCACCACTGGTGGACTGAATGTACCATTTAGAGGTGATACAAATTCTTTATTCTTCTTTTAGAGTGATAAGAAAGCTCAGAAAAGTTGTACTTGTCTTTCCACTGTGTGGTTTTTTACCACAGTCCAAAAGTAATAATAAAGGATAAAAAAATAACAGTATCACCTGATTGAAAGATTCTTAAGAAAGGTACTGGAGACAGCTCATGTGTTTTTGTTTTTTTGGTTTTTTGGTTTTTTTTTTTTTTTTTTTTTTTTTTTTTTTTTTTTTGTAGAATCAGTGTGAAAAGATAGAAATGTAATTGATAGAGAAATAATTTAGTCTCCTTAAGCAAATGCTGTTCCAGCTTTGGACAGCCTTAGGACTCTGCAATAAAAGTGTTTTAATGTGAACAACTGTGGTATTCACAACTATTGAGGTTTTATTATTAAAAATAATAAGTAGTATACTGACATGTCATTTTATTTGTCATTTGATGGTTTTATACTCTTCTCTTTCTATTTTGAAGCATAACTGTCATAATATCCAAGCAGGCCCTATAACAAAAAAGAGAATAATTATGTGAAAATAACTTTGTACATCAGAGTTCATTAAAATTGAAGCTGTGCAATATGAATGAGAGAATGAATGCCTCAGTTATGAGTAACACTTTGTATCAGTTCACACTCAGGTAGGTAAGTGTTGTCCTGGTTTTGGCTGGGATAAAGTTAATTTCCTTTTTCACTGGTACATTGCTATGATTTTGTTTCATGTGTGGGTAATGTTGGTTACACACTGATGTTTTGGTTGTTGCTTAGCAATGCTTGCCCAGAGTCAAGGGCTTTTGAGGGTATCAAGCTCTGCCCCTGAGGATTTGCACAATAAGATGGGAGGGAGCATGGCCAGGACAGCCATGAGCTGGCCATAGGGATATTCCATACCATAAAACATCATGCCCACTCTATAAAGTGGGGAAATTGGTCAGGAGGGGCCAAGTGCTGCTGGGGAATGAGGTGGGGGTGGTCAGCAAGTGGGGAGCAACTGCACTGAGCATCACCTGTTTTCCTGTTACACTTACTGTAATTGTACAGTACTAGAGTAGTAGTAGTAGTATATTTTACTATCATTAGTATTACTAGATTTTACTTTGTTTAGATTATTAAATCATTGTTGTCTAAACCTGTGAGGCTTTTTCCTTTTCCTGCCATTCCACAGCTGTGTGGTGCTGAGCTGCCAGCTGGGGTTAAACCACAGCAGTGTATATGAAGCAACATTTTACTTTATCACACAAGTAAAATTTCTTATCTAAGAACACGGATTTCCCATTAACCCCTCCTGGATTTGAAATAGCAGTCTCTCTCCCTCTCTCTCTCTTTAAAATCACTTCATTTCATAGTGCCTGTTTCATGTAACTGAGATGATCTGATACTGCATGTTGAAGTGCAGGTCTCTCTCGCTTTCAGAAAACTCTTGATTGCATTGCTGGAGTCAGCCATAGCAGGAAACATTTCTAGGTTAAGAGCCTGGTTAGCTGCTCTCTAAAAAGCCATTTTCCTTGATTGTTCTGGGACTTAAGGCAGACTTGAATTGATTCTCTTTTCTGGGCAAGGGTTCAGTGGAAGGTTTTGCAAACTTGGGGAGTGCATTGAATGCCTGGCAGTCCCGAAATGCTGCATGCTGATCTCAGGAGATGTTCCTCTCTCTATAGATGCAAATGTTCTTGTCAGCATGTCTGTGGGTGTAAGTCAGATCTTTAAAAAGTCCCAGCATTGTGGTACTTTTTAACCACTTTCATCACCTCTCCAGGTGATCAGTGTTGCTTTAAAGCTTATGAAAATATCTGTGGTGAATCTAAAAACTTTGAGTGGAAAATGGCAAGGTTTCTTATTAACAGCTTTGTACCATTCAGGAGCACTGAGAGAACAAACCATTAGGAGCTGTCTTTGTATTTACCACTTTTGTGACAGCAGAGTAATTTTACTGTCTCTTACAGCAGTCCTGTAGCAGGTTTGCTGTTACCCAGCCACTCTGTAACAGGAGGAGGCTCTTGGTAGCAAAGAGGAGGTGCTTTCCAGTACTGGGGAAGTTACTTAGCAGAAGGTATTCAGTCTGCAGGGTTGTAGGAAGGTGATTAACTTTGATCACATAGTGTTTATGGAAGGATATCCCAATAATTACTGTGCTTAGGTAAAGATCAAAACCTGGTGACTGTCTCTAGAGGTAAGATTTTTGTCAGTCTTCCTTTCCCAGACCTTTTATTGCCCTTGCTGAAAAGCTGTACCTGTAGAGACTGTGCCAGTGATAAAATTGTACTCATGGGTGGGAGGAAACCAATGGCATTTTTGACGTGTCCTGACAGTGCTTGAGAAACTGTGCTGGCTTAGAGGTCAGGATTGCAGAAGACATTAAGGGTGTTCCAAGAATTATGAGTGAAATGACATAGGCACACCCTACAACTATAATTAATGGTCCCTGTGAATCAGGCAGGATATATGTGTAAAAATCCTTGACAGCTCTTCTGACTTGTGCAAAGTGATATGCAGCATGTTGCCCTTCAGAAGCAATCCAAAAATGGACCTGACATTACTGCTTTTTGGGCTCTTTTTCACACATTGTCTCTTACAGGACTCCACACAAGTAGCATTCCTTGAAGAAATGTTGCTTTCTTCAAACACAGTATCCCAGTCATTTACACCTCTTCTCTTTCTCCCTCTCATTTCTGGTATTTGAAAATGTTGGAAAATCTTTTCATAAGTAAAACCTGACACAAAGCCTAAAGCTAGCAGAATTCTTAAAATGCCTGGAAGTGAAAATTAAGTCTAAATAAAATTGCTACCATCATAAAAAACTTAACCAGACATCTCTTTTCCATTGCTTTTCATCATTTTCCCTGTTGCGAGAACCAAGTCATTTAAAAGCTTAGAACAGGTAAAATGAACAGGTGAAAAACAGTAGAGGAAATTCTTTCCAGCTGCTCTGGCTTGTGCCAATGGACACATAGAATTCATGAGGAAGGAGGTAGTTTTGTCTCTCCTCTGACCTCTGATTTCTGAGAAATCAGCTTATACTTGTACTTTTCAGGAAGAGTGAATGAATCCTGGAAGTCTTCTTGTCTTCTAAGATTGAACAAACCCTTATGCAGCAGCTGTACTATTTTAGTACAGCTGGTTGGGTTTTGACAAGAGAACCTCTGGCTCTGTAATGTTGCCATGTTGATGTCAGTGGTGTTTCTCAAACATCATTTGACACTGAGGTTAATAGTAAGCAATTACAACAACTTGTGCCCATGTTGCTAGAGGTTCATAGTCCTAAGGATAGGATGGTTGTGTTATGCCATCTGTGGGAAATAGCCCCCAGTCTCTGCTCATTCCTGAAATATACCTGGAAGTTTCTGAGGAACTGTTTGGTGGCCCAGGTCAGTGGGACGTGAAATCTCAGGGGTGATTTGATAGTACAAACGAGTTCCAGCAGCTGAACCTTCGTGGCAGTGGTTAATGGTGTGGACAGCAGTGGAGAATGGATGTTCTTGGAACCACATGCAGTCCTCTTTTCAGAATGGGTGACATCAGATGACCTTCAAAGGGCTGAAAAATCCCACGTTTTACAACCCTAATAGACTCCATCCTTCTGCTCTTCTAACCTTGCTACTTACAGCATTTTCTTTAGAGAAATCCAGTATCTGGATGCTGCTGCTTCTGCTGAGGGATTCTATAGGTGGTGTGCACTTGTATCTAAACAATTTTGAGGGTTGGTAGGTATTTTTTCACCTGACTCCTTGGTTTGCACATTTCAATTGAATACATCAATGCACAAAGTACGTAAGACTCTCGGATTCAGTACCTGCTAGTTGTGACCTTGCTAACTCTCTTGAAGTTCAGGCCACCTGATTTGCTGCTCTGTACCTTCATGGAATAGAATCCATGGTTAGAAGGGACTCTGAAGGTCATCTTCCAACCTCCTGCTCAAAGCAGGGCCCACTAGAGAAGATTGTCCAGAGCTGTGTCCTGTCAGTTGTATCTCCAAGAACGGAAACTCAGCAACTTTTCTGAACCTTTGTTCCAGTGTTCAAGCACACTCAAAAAAGGTTCTTTACAATTAAATGGAATTTCCTTTGTTTCAGTTTGTGGCCATTGTCTCTTTATTCCTTCTGTTAGGTGTTTACATATGTTGGAAAGCTCCCCATGAGCCTTCTCTCTTCCTGTCTGAGAGATCTCAACTCTCTCAGCCTTTCCTTGCCTTACAAATGCCCCAATCTATTAATCATCTTTATGGTCTTTTGTTGATCTTGCTGCAGTATGTCTGTGTCTCTCTTGTACTGGAGATTCCCGAACAGGACAAAGCATTCCAGGTGTGGACTCATCAGGGTCAAGCAGAAGCAAAGGATCACCTCCTTGGACCTGCTGGAAATGCTATGCCCTACTGCAGCCCTATGTCAGTGCAGCCCCACCTCAGCAGGACCTGAAAGTCTGGAATTCTCAGTAACCAGGGTTCCAACAGCTGACCTTCTTGGCTGAAAGGGCACATTCCTGGCTTACATTCAGCTTGGTATTCACCAGGATCCCAGGTCTTTTCTTGCTCACCGAATAACAAAAATGTTTCTTACACCATTATGAATGGATTGTATGTGATCTGATCCTTATCATTTAAGTAGAACACGGCTGCTGAGAGCAGATACAAGGTCCTGAGGCCATGACTGGGAGTACCCATGTCTTGCTGTATGTTGCAGAAAGAATCTTGGCTTGCCCATTTTCAAAGGTCATCAGAAACTAGCTTGGGAGCAGATAGGAAATAACTTGATTTAGATCAGCTTCTTACGCAACTGTGCTGAAGGATTTGTAATTGATACTTCAATCTATAGGCAGCTGTGATCCTACATACCATCCAGCTGATTAAATTCAGGGGTATTTACAGGAATTCATCCTGTCAGTACTCACATATGGCCCACCAGGGGAGCTTTGTGGTTGAGAAAACTGCAGAAAAGAACTTGTTTCAGTGGGAAGAAAACAGAAAAGAGCTGGTGAGGAAAACCAAGCAAAATGGATATCACAAAGGTGGCACAAAGGAGAACATTACAAAGAAATATAAGTGAATTGAGTGAAGAGTATTTACATATCTGGATATTTGATTTAGAATTTTAATTATACACTGGAAGATGAAGTAAATTATTTAATAATATGTGTTGTCACTTTTTTGGTTTATATTGATGCTATTCAGCTCTTGATATCTGAATAGTGTTACTTGCTGGAGTTTCACAAGATGTGTCTACAACCCAGGAAAGAGAGTTAAGCCTAAATGTTTATTTATAACAAAGAAACAAGAAATTGTCTTTTGTGCATAATCAAAATCACATTTGAATCTAACCCTAAAATGATTTGGCTTTTGTATTGAAGACTGAGTGCAAGCTAATGAATGGAGATGAAGATAAACAATTTAGTACTTGACTGAGGATTCAATTTATGGCTCAGTACTCAAAAAACATTCTCTAGACTCTTGTGGTTTAGGAAAGTTTTGCCAGGCTGGAAATGGTGTTTTCCTTCTCTGTTTTCTTTGTATGTGTGTGTGTGTAAGCCAGTGGAAAAATTATTGTGTATATTTGTATCTGAGCACTGATACGAGTGACAGCACCTTCATTCAACCTGTCGGAATAGTCCCCCTCTGCATCAGTGAAGCATCTCACCCTGCAGTTAGCCAGTGTGTCACTGGTTCCTAATGCATATTCTATGAGTGAAAGAACTGTGCTTAAACACTGTGACATCTGCTCAGGGCGTGTGAGGGTGAGATCTGCTCATCTCCTGGGTGAGGGTTAGTCTGCAGTGTTACTGTAGGAAATTTCCGTGATGATCATTTCCAGAATTCTCCTCTATAAAAATTATTACAGGCAAATTGTCAATAAGGGTTATAATACATTCACTAGCCACAGTTGTTGCTTTTTCTCTAATCTGATTTTATAGGCTGATTAGTGTTTGTTCAACTCAGTGCCTCTTTAAAGAAAGACTTAAAGGTGGATCATGTCATGCATTCAAATGTGTCCTCTCCATATATTCTTTCTAAAAACAAGGTGTAACTGAAGATTCATACATAATACAGTGATTTGATGTTTGCTGTTCTGTCTGAAAGGAAAAAATTTATTGTAGAAAGAAAACCCACTGAAGCTATCAGAAAGCCAATATAATATAAAGCAGAAAACCACCCCATGTTACCTGAGGTTTGGGAATTTACTGGTACTTGTTTGATTTATATAAATTTCCTTGTCCTCCTTCTACTTTTTCCCACGCTTTTTTCCCCAGGCCTTTTTAAATGTCAGATCTCATGCAGAGATAAAGAGCTCTCCACTACTGCTGCCTCCCTCTTGTACAGACCCCAATTACCTGAGCTCCTCTGAACAGTCTCTTCCAAAACCTCCATTTCAAGACCACAAGGACCTGAGAATCACCCATTTCACTGCTAGGTGGCTCTGATTGTGAATTAGCTTCATCTTTTAACTAGTGTTTCATTTTAATTAGTATGGGTTTACCTTGTAGCACTTTTTTCTTGTTTTGCCCCTTCCTGCTAAATCAAATCACATTGGAAATGGCAGAATTTTTCTGCCATTTTAAAATGTTGGTGAAATTCCTCTCACAAGCAGTTCTAAGTATTGCTATAGTCGCTGGAAGCCATCCACTGACCTTAGGCTCAGCTGTGACTAAAATTATTCAACTTTGTTTTTGTTAATTAGTTGCTAAATCACAAGCTTTTGGGGAATGAGAGAGTATTTTGTCCCAAGCTCTTTTTTAGACATCTGCTGCTGAGCAGCCAATGAGTGACACTCACAGATCCCATTATGCCTAAGTCAGGTCCTAGGTGTGATGCTCTGGGTTGAAAAGTGAACTCCTAAATTATCATCCAGAATAGTCCCTTTTGTGGTTTCTGAAAAAGCCTGGAGGCACCTGAACATCTTGTTTCCCTTTTTATTTTAGCCATGGATTTACCTCAGTGCCTGCAGTTGATTCTTTATGCATGCCCAACATTTTCCCAATCTGAGCAGGAAAGCAGAAGGGAAAATAAGTCTGGCTTCCTCTTTAGACTGAGGGCTTTCAAATGCTGCCTCCAAACCATCCACCTGCCAGGGCAGTTGGCCCTTTCTCTAGCATGCAGGAAAGGGAGGGCTGGGGTGGGTTCTCTGTGTCTGGTCTTGGAAAGAGGCTGGGAGGTGGCAGAGCCTGGAGGCCTTGCACCCTGCACAGAGATTGCCAAGTGCATCCAGGAAGGTCAGGGCAGCCCCACCTCAGCTGGACCTGGGCCAGCCCCCTGCCTGGAGCAGGAACTGGCCTTCAGCACGTTCTGCTGGAAGTTTGAACATGAGCTGTCTCCATCTTTTTGGAAGAGCTCCCTTGCTCCTAGCTGTGGCAGTTATTTTATTTAAAAAGGTTCCACGATATTTTCCTGCACTTTGTAGTGGAAAACAAGCTTTTATTTTTGCTTGGGAGAATGAGACCCAAAGCTAGAGCCAGGGGCTGGGCTGCATGTTCCTTTTGGGCCACAGTGCTGGGCTGCAGCCTCTGGTAAGGCTCCTGCGCATTAGTTTTGGATCATTATTATTAATATTATTGTTGAGCCAGGTTCTGGAGGTACAGAATACAGAGTTTAAAAAATAAGGTCTGGATTCTGTTACAGGGATGAGTTGCTTAAAAAGTAGCTACAATCATTTGTTGCTTAGGTATCTGGGTTTTTTTCTGATCCAAAATTACTGTCTCACAGTGTTCTACATGTCAAGTGTAACTATTAAATAGGAGAAATACACCAGCCAAATAAAATCCTTATGTCCTGATTCTTCTCACAGCTATAGTAATAAAAGCTGGAAGAAGTGCAAAGTTTGGTGTACTACTGAGCCAGCAGTGCAATAACAGGTTAGTGCCTGTGTCTGTAAGACTGTGCATATAATTGAGTAGAAGTAACTTTTACAAATGGAAATTTATTTTTCCCTAGGTTATAAAATGGACAGTATAGACAGTAAGTTCAAGGCATGTCAGAGGTGATGTGTGCCACCTGACAGGTGCCAGGCTTCTAATTAAAGCCCCCAAAGAGAAATGCTAGACCAAAACATGCATCTGGAGAGATGTGGCTGGTTCCTCCTTCGGGTTAGGAGAGTTGAAGCAGTCTACAGTGCTTAACCTATTAGCATGTTGCTTTTAATTTTTCATTTTTATTAGTATGAATTATTAACCACATGAATATTAACAAAAAACCTTTCTCAATTTTATTTTTATTTTAAAAATGAAGCATTGAGCTGGTATGGGTGGAAGAAAGCATCACTGCAAGCTGCTTGGAGGTAACAGTGTGGAACAGGAGAGAGCTAGGGATACAGACTGGGAGGTGTTTTAATACTGTATGTACCTCAGCATTGGGATATGAAATCTTATTTCAATATTTAATAAAATTTTAATTTTTCTCTTTTTCTTTTAAACAAAGCAGTGATTAGAAAATCTTATTATCAAATGTAAGTTCTCAAATTCTGGAGTGCTGCTGGAGCTTTGATGGCCCACAGACCTTCTGCAATGCAGTACAGTAAGCTGTCTGCTCACATTATGTCGGTCCTCTGTGCTTCCCACTAGTTTGGCATTAAAAGAAACTCAGAAAATGAATTAAACATGTTTCAAAGACTTCTTCTTTGTGTAGGTTTTTGCCTAAATGCTGTGTGGCAGTTAGAGTAATCAGGAGGAAGAAGGGCTGGCTGTCCCCAGCAGAATGAGTCAGATGGTCCCCAAGATCTCCTTGCGAGGCGTGACTGTGGTGGGTTGATCTTCACTTGACACCCGGTGCCCCCCAAGTCTCTCCTCTCCTCCCCTCAGCAAGGCGGGGGAAGGAAATAAGATGGAAAAAACCTTGTAGGCTGAGATACAGGCAGTTTACTAAAATAAAATATGACGCTCAGGCAAAGGAAAAACCCCAAAGATTTAATTCTCTATATCCCATCAGGAAGTGATGTCTGGTGACTTCCTGGGAAGCAGGACTTCAGCACATGTAGAGGTTGTTCTGGAAGGCAAACATACTGAAATAATGAATGTACTCCTTTCCTCTTCTTATTTCTTAGCTTTTCTGTCTGAGCATATGTCATGTGGTATGGAATATCACTTTACTCAGTTTGTGTCAGCTGTCCTGGTTGTGTCCTCTCCCAAGATTTTGCCCATCCCAAGCCTGCTGGTGTGGGGGGAGATGTTGGAAAGACAGCCTGGATGCGGTGGGAGGAAGCACTGCTCAGCAGTAGCCAAAACACTGTGTTCTCAGAGGCTTCCCAACTGCTGCCACAAAGCACAGGCTCTGAGGGATGCTGAGGGGAAAATGAGCTCTGCCTCAGCCAGACCCGATGCTTGAAAACAATGAAGGATTTTGCTTATAAATGGATTGACTTCTGTGTCATGTCAGGGATTTCCCAGTTCCACTTGGTTAGTCACTTCAAGAATGAGTGTTGAGGTCTTTTGGTGTGTATGTTTGTTTATGGTTTTCTTGTGGTAATAAATGATACTTCTTTCTGCAAGAAATCTGATTTTTGTGAGGTCCACCATTAGGAGTTACAAAAGTTCTTGTTTGAGTTTGCTTTAAAGACTTCAGTCAATTCTAATGCTTTCCAAATCATCTTTCCCTTTCCTTATCTGTTCTGTGTAGAAGCTGTACATTATAATATAGGAATGTATGTTTACTCCTGAATAAATTAACAAGACTCTTGCCAGAAAAAATGATTTAATGTGATTTTAAAAAAATTAATAAATAAAGGGGATATATAGTGCATAATGTGATGCACAGGGAGCAACATTAGATTAACAAGGAATTGAAGAACTGTGTGTCCTGCTGATGCTGAACAAAACCAAACGTGTTGACAGATTCACTCACTCCATCATGAGCAGGAAAGACCTTGGGGATGTTTATTTGAATAGGGGGACCATAAATCTAGCACACAGGTACCAACAAACAATAGTCCTAGGGTTTTTTCCTAAAATATACGATGTGCAATATAATAAAAGGTCATTATTATATGTCAGTATTATGTCTGTATATAGCTGTAGATAATATATAATTTTGTATATTCAGGAAGTAGGGGGGCAGATGTATGTACAACAAGCAATGTTGATTTATAGACTGCCTGCTAAAGGTTTACATTTATCTTTAATTTACTTTGTGGGTCCTATTGGGTTCTTCCTGAGAGCACTAAAAATGGTCGTCTCACATTTTACAGTACGCTTGAAAAGTGCTGTAATGTGATTTGTGCCTGAATTTATATTTCAGAAGGGAATTCAAGTTATTACTATTTCCTCCTATTAAAATCATCAGGTGCTGAATATGTTCATCTGAAAAACAGGACCATCTAACAGTCTTTTACTCAAGACTTGTAAGAAATCAATATAGTTCCCATCAGTACAGTAAATTACCAACTGAACCACTTCCAGTAATCATGATACACAGTCTCTTATTAACCTCTTCCCTTCTCTATATTGAGATTTGTATTCTTATATTGTCTTAGAATAAAGATACTTTTGAATATGTCTGTAAATCATTAGACAATAGAGTAATTAATTCATTAATTAAAAAAAAAAAAAACTATAACTAAGGGTCTTATGTATCTCTAGCAGTTCTGCTTAAGACTTTCAGTGATGATCTGGACAAAAGGATTGAGGGCATTTTTGGTAAGTTTGCAGACAACACCAGGTTGGGTGGGAGTGTTGATCTGCTGGAGGGCAGGAAGGCTCTACAGAGAGATCTGGACAGGCTGGCTTGGTGCTCCAAGCCCAAATGTATGGTTCAACCAGGCAAAGTGACAGGTCCTGCATATGGGTTACAACAAGGCAAAGTGACAGGTCCTGCACATGGGTTACAACAAGGCAAAGCGACAGGTCCTGCATATGGGTTACCTACCAGAGAAGATTTATATTGGATATTAGGAAAAATTTCTTGCCAAAAAGGTTTGTCAAGCACTGGAATAGGCTGCCTAGGGAAGTGTTAGAGTCACCATCTCTGGAGTATTTAAGAGGCATGTGGCTGTGCCTGTTAGGGCATGGTTTAGTGCTGGTCTTGACAGTGCTGGGTTAACAATTGATCTGAGAGGTCTGCTGTAGCCTAAATGACTCTATGATATAAGGATGTGTGATCCCATGAAGTATGCAATTAAATACTTGCTTGGAAATGTGTGGGTCACTCAAGGAGCAGGAATTGCTTGCTTTCATTATGGGAGGAGTTGGGAGTCAGGAGAATTTCACTTCTGGAGAAGGATTGTTGTCTTTAATTAATTTTCAAGGTACCTGGACTCTTGAGCTACTTGGCTGGAAGTACGAGGGACAAAGAAGCATACTTTTAAATTGCAGTTCCTAAATTGAATATTCCAGGCCCATGCTCTGTTAACTCACTGTCTTTCAGTGTTCTTACATGACTTCACCATTGCTGCAGGTTTTTTGGTTTTGTTCAGTAGCATAAATCCAGCGTGGTTGTGACTGAGCTGATGGATGTGCCTGAGCCTGTGTCAGGAGCACAGCAGCCTCAGAGAGAGAGGTCTGGGGAGAAGCAGCTGAGGGCAGCTACCTGGGAGACATCCCTGGGAAGAGGCAAGGAGGACTGAGTGTCAGAAAGACATCTCCTAATTGAAATTTCAGAGGCCATCATTGAACAGGAGATGCAGAGCACAAAGGACTGTATCAGAATTAAGATAATAGAAAGTGACAGTGGCAGATGATAGAATATAGAGGGAATTGGGAAAGGCTGCACCAAGGTGAGAGGAAGTTACATCAAACTAAGTAATCTGAGTTAAATAGCTTGACACATGCAACACTGACATCTTAGTAAGTTTGTCAGAAACAAATTTAGAAAGAAAGCCATGGTTTGGCTGTTGCTAGTTTTGTATTTGAAAATGCAGCTAAGTTAAAGATTCTGTTGAGTTACTTTTCTTTCATATTCTGTTCATGCTTGTGGTTCGGAAGTGTGGAGGAAGGAAAGATGGGATGGTGCAAAAAACTGAGACCTGAGAAGGGCTTTATGGAAATAAACTTGTTTCATTGTAGATTTATTGGCAGAAATAAAAATAGTCATCACTTCGTCTTGTCAGAACTGTAAACAGACACCATATTGAAACAAGGGATGCAGATATATTCAGAAAGTGCCTTTGTTTACATAGTTGCTTCTTTGAGTTTGATCAGATGTTTATTGACCAATATTACAGTGTTTTCTTTGAGAAACTCTATTATAGAATGGGCATCATCCAGAACCAGCAAATAATGAGTGAGAAAGAGACAGAGAATCATCTTTGATGGTGCTAACAAATAACAGTGGGTCCAAAGCTAGTTTGATACATAAGCAAATTGATACATAGCCTTCCTGTAAACCAGGTTTCCTGTGCTTCCCCTGTAGATATACTGGAGTCGTGGGCTTCTTCCATTCATGTGTCTTACCAGAAGATAATTCCTATGGCCTCATGGAGGTTCACAGATTTTGTTAACAGGATAAGAAAGTACAAGAATGATGGCTCAGATGTTGGGGAACTTCCTCAGCAGGAGATCTTTAATATTCTTCAAGGTTAAATAATCTTCTCCGCTTCTCCTGGTCCTATCATTAGAAAATATTGTTCCTTCCTCTTTATTTCTGTATATTTCACAGAATATTTTGTGTCTCCTGTCTATTTAAGCTGGTCCCCAGCTGAGATTTTTTCATCACATCAGAAGTACCAGTAAGTGCCAGTAGCAATTTTGGGAGCTGCTTAGGCTGGCAGCTGCTCTTATGCTAGGAGGTAGATCAATAAGGTGTTTGCTGCTATGGTAAGTCTGATGAAAAATTAATCCGTTTTTACTTTTAAAGCAAGTAAGTCTTCCTTGATTAGTGACATATTAGATATCTGAAGGGGGACAAAGAGGATGGTAATGCAAGTTGCAGTTTACCAAGAGTCTGCATTAGTCTTAGGGCTAAAATGATTAGTAAGACAAATCAGATCTGGCTGCCTTTGCAAGAAGAGCTGTAGATTTGCCACAAGGCATTGATGACAAAGTGGCTGATGTGTCTGGTTGACTAGTTATGAGACAGGCATGAGAAGGAGAGACAGGGTCTTAAATTCTCATGGGAAAAGCAGAAAATGTAGGACTGTAGAAGATCTGATAGGTTATCCAGAAAATATAATGAAGTTATACCCAGTTTGCTCTGAAAATTTGATTGATTTCTGGTTTGTGCTGTTTCTTTTAAAAGATATTTCTGAACTCAGCATCTTCAATTGTAATCACACCCATTTGTTCTCTTTTCAAATCAGTTCCCTAATATAGTCAGGAATTATATGTATTATATATAGTATATATATTCAGTCTAATAGTTCTTCTTTTTTCCCAGTGTTCATCTCCCCCCACTGCCATCATGAGGCTAGTCTCATTCTGTAGATGACTGTTCTTTTTCTTGCCTCCTCTCATAATTTTGCCATTCCTCACTATGAAATCATAGCCTCTTTCTCTGCCCATTCTTGTTTGCATTCTTTCCTGAGTACATGATGAGAGTTTTATACTTGTGTCTCACCAGCACCTGAACAATGATGTTTATGCCTGTGTCTCTTTCATGGAAATTTCTTACTTGATATGTCCAAGGCAGTCAAGAGCAGCCAACAATCACCCTGTTTAAGCAAGAGAAAAGCTGTGATGAGACTATTTCAAGTACACACAAAAGCACCACATTTGAAAAACTAGAGAAACACACTATTATCTGTTAACTAAGAATAAAATGGCATTTGCAGCATTTAAGTATAAACTTGAAAAATTTTTCATCTTACATAATTTAGGGGCTTAGTAAATCTCATTTTCCTGTTTTTTCAAGTTTTACAAGTAAGTAAACTGAACATCTTGTCTAGACAATCAGGTATATCTTTCATACTGTACTTGGAAGACAAGGTCACCTGTCTTGGCCGTATTTCTCACCATCATTTGTTCCCACTTGTGGTTTATCATTTTCATCAGCTTTAAATTACTCATAGTTTTTGTCAGGGTTTTGTGTCAGATCAGCCTCTCACTGCTATCTGCTCTTGTTTCCCTGCATTTCTTCAGTTCTTTCCACATGTTAAATAAGCCCTTTCTTACCTGGCCCTTTGCCTGCATTGCAAGTGTTCTTTCAAGGCTTCTTGTGAGGTGTCCCTCTGTGTGTCTGTACACTGGGGGAAGAGCAGTAGGATATAGCAGTGCAGGGAGGGCTGAACATTTCTCATTAGGCACAGCAGTGTGCTGCCTTCCTTGCTCAAGGGCCAATGCCAGCCCCATTGGACCAGTGCTTATACTCATGCTAATGTTCTGTGGCATGCAATGTTTCTCCCTCCATTCAGATTTTCATCTACTCCCAGCTTGATTCAATGAGATCTGTAGCAGCTAAGTCATATTATAAAAAATTAGGCCATCAATCTATTATTAAGCTGGAAAGTGTTTTATATTTTGTGTTTGCCCTCAGGGTAGCTCAGAACATTCCACGGCTGATCTGCCCTGAGTATGAGAGGGCTGGGGTTTAGGTGTTAAAAGATGTGTGCATTTACTGAGGGATCTGTGGAATTTTGTTTAAAACATTTGGTTTCCAGCCTTGCAGCTAGGCTGAACCAAGGCCTAGGTGTTTGTCACTGGGACCTTTATGGTTCTCTTAGTTTAGGTGCTTTCAAAAAAATGTCCTGTTTGAAAAAAATGTACCTGCTGGGCAGGTAGCTACTACATCTAAGAGGCAGTGTCTGTTCTGCAGTGTAGGGAAATTTTCCTGCAATGGTGGTTAAGTTCATTCTACTTGTCTCTGAGCAAAGATCAGTGTATACTCTTAGAAAATGTGTAGAATAGATCAGTGTATACTCTTAGAAATGTTCTGCTTTTGATAATATATCTGCACTCTCTGAAAATTAAAAATCTACCCCCAATTTTTACTGTATAGCTGTCTCTCTGTTTAACCATGTTGCTTGATAAAATGGCCATCTTTTGTGTACTCTTAATAATTTCCTTTGTTAATCTCAGCTTTTTAAAAGAAAATAGGTATTTAGATCAAGTCTTTTATACAGGTTATTTCACAGAACAGATGATGTTGGAAGGCATCGCTGGCAATCATCTACTCAAAGCAGGGACAAGTGTAGCTCAGGACCCTGTCAAACAGGTTTTGAATGCTTCCAAAGACAGACACTCCACAAATTCTCTGGACAGTTGGTTTCAATGTTCAATAGCACAGAGTTCTTAGCACAAAATGATTACTCTTTCAGATATCCATAATACACAAAGTAAGACAGGGAAGCATCCAAAATCATTAGCTGATTGTCAGGATCTTGGCCTTAGTGACTAATTGGCTTTAGTGACTGGTCCAGGCACTAAAAATATCTTTTCAAAGGCATGATTTAGTGTCAGAATGAAAATTATTCCACTTGTGGCTTGGATGTTGTTGTTCTAAGTGTTGAGGGGAGAGAAGGTATGAGGAGGATTGAATTTTCACAATCAGGTCCTTTAGTGCCTGCTTGAAGTGCCACATTTGGATGTTTGCTTTCTCACCTCATCATTGCCTCGACATGTCACTTTGGATTTGGTGCAAGAAAGAGTTAATTTAAGGCAATTTGTGCAAGCTGCTACAGAGAGTATGAGTCAATAGCATCGTGCTTTGAGCCTAAGCAGCAGAAGAACTGACATGCAAAGAGTTGAAAAGAGACATCTCTGTTTAGTGCACACTCAACTTCCAAAGGCAGTGGCTGGGGTAGAAAAACGATTTGAATATGAACTAAAGAGTTGCCCAGAGGAAGGAAAGAGTAATGACTATCTATGGCCAAGAAGAGGTGGAGGGCACTGGCTGAGATGCATGGTCTCTGTCTGTCCTTTAATATTGCTGTTGCTGACTCACTGCCCTAAGATGACATGTGTTGGCACTCTTTAAACTGGTGTCTTGTATTTTTATTTGCTTTCAGTTGCTAATTTGACATTACAGACCATACTCTTGAACTTTTGTACATCCTTTATAAATTGCTTTAAGATATTTTAGTGTGATAAGACAATATAAAAATTGAAGTCATTATTGCTGTCTTTATCACCAGAAGAATTGGACAGCTGGCATTGATCTGCAAGAGACTTAAATTCAATAGGTTGTTATTACATTAACCCTTAGAATTCTTCTTGTCTGTGATTTCAAAGAAAGGTTTCCTAGTCAAAAGGTCATCCATTGTAATGCGTAGTGTTTGAGAGATGCAGAAGGGCTGAAAATCTATGAATGCTGTCATTTTTATCTGATCAATAACATCTTACTTTATTAATAGTAATATCCCAGTATTTTACATTGTGTCATATCAAGATCCTGTGGATCTGCTTGTGAGTGAAATATAGCAGTTTGTGAAAGGCATGCTGCTAACTCCTTGGTTTGGGGCAGATATTCTGTGCCCCTTTACATTTTTAGCATTTATCTTAATTTTTTTAATTAAAATAATTATAAAAATTCTCTACTCCTTGCTAGTTTGCAATGAAAGACTTGAATAAGGGCCTTATCTTGCTGTGTTGAGTAACACTTTCTAATGAGCTAAATTGTAGCATTCATCCAAAGCCACAGTAATGGTAGCACAGAGGCTGCTGTGTTGCAGAGGGAATAACTTGTTCTTTGCTATCTTCTCCTGGTTTCAGAATAAGGCCTGAGAAGTCAAAGATGGGATTTTTCATAATTAAAAAACAGAGGAAGTAAAAAGTTGAACCTGTTTAAGAAAGTGAACCAAACATGTAATTTTCAAGGTAGTATCCATGTAGCTCCAGTTTGATTTGTTTTCATTGGCCAGGGCACCTTTAGATAACAAATGTGCATAGTGGCAATCAAGAGTCAGTAGGGGGCTGCACAGCACTCCTCCCTGTACTACCTCACAGCAGTGGGCAAGGCCAAAGAGCGTAAGTTTTCATTTTCTTCCTAGGGTAAAATTCTGCGTGATGCTTTAGTTCTCTGCTTGGTTCAAATAATTCCTTATTGTTGGCTCAGCCAGGGTACAGCCTTGCTCCTGTTTATTTATAGCACAGCCATGCCCAAAAGATGGAGTCAGAGTTCCACTAGCAGAATTGTAGATTGTATGATTTTTTTAACATCTACAATCTGCCTGGAGCTGTATTTCAACATTACCTAATGCTTAAGATAAGTCACAAACTGGGAGTGAATGCCTGCAAAGACCATAGGCAGATGGTTTTTTATAGTTGGACAAAATATTTTTTTGGGAATGTTTTAGATATAACTGATAGAAATCTCTGGGGTTTTTTTCCCAATTTTGCTGTGACAGTTTATTGTTAAGAGGGATTTGGAAGTCTGAACCATGAAGTACAGAACCATCCTGGGAAATGGTGCTGGTAAACTATAGACATATCTGAATTGCAACAATATTCATCACTGATATATCTTAAATTGATTTAATTTGTAAAACCCACAGTCATTGGTTTTCACTCATTTCTTGACATGATGTTTGAAAATAGGTGAGAGTCTATTTAGGGACCTATGTCAGTTGTAGACTTACAGGGGTTGTCCTTCCCATGGGAGAACAACTGGCCCTTAAGAACAGCAACTGGCTGTCTAAAATGACACAAGATTCCTCTTTTACATGCCTGTATCTCACAAAGCACCTGAACAATAGAGAAAAACAATAGAAAAGGGAGGAGTAGCACATAGGTCTCTAACAGTAAGGGAGTACCTAACAGATGGAACAATGTCTGCTCAGAATAAGATATTTCAGGGTTGAGAATTTTTTATGTAGTGAATTATCGTGTCAGAGTGAGCCTATTGCACTAATGGAAATTCTTGGGTGATTTTTCTTCTTGGCTTTTTCTTCCAGGCCGTGCTTTGCTGAGACTTACTGACAAAAAGCTTGAACGAATGGGCATTGCCCAGGAAAGCCTGAGACAGCACATTCTGCAGCAAGTCCTTCAGCTGAAGGTGAGAGAAGAAGTCCGAAACCTCCAGCTGCTTACACAAGGTATGGAAAATGTTTTTGATATGGACAGTTACTGAGATCAGATAAGAGAAGTCTGCCTGAGGGCAAAAAAGGTGAATTGATGTTCTTCTACAAGAAATGATGCATGAAAATGCCTCATAGATTCCACATGGTTTCCAAGGGGGGGATCAAAAAGTAAAATAATGCATAAATAAATAGAGATATTCAGCTGCCTGTTTTGTGTGATTAATAGGCTCCATCTATAATTTGATGGTGGTCCTTCCTAAGTGTCTGCTTACTAAGATGAAAATAATTATGTATTAAGGGCATAGATGGAAGACCTATTGTCTTTAAAAGCATTGTCCATTTTGCATTAATTGTTTACTTTCAATGTTAGATGAAACAGTGTTGTTTCTGTCACCTGTTTTATGGTAAGAGCTGTCAGTGGAAAATTACCTGTTAGACTGTTTTTTGCAGATGGCTGATTCCTTCTTCATGTTGAAATAATTGTATTGACTTGAATAGAGCTGCTTCTAATTTTTGCTGCTAAGAAAAAACAAAGCTGGGTTTAATATTAAGTCTAGATTAGAACACAGAGAAGAAGGAGTAACAAAAGAGGTTATATATATTTTCCAAATGAGGTTTAGACATTCTTTATGATGACTTTTGGTGTTAGCTCTCTAGTAATGGCTGTGGTAACATGAAAGAAAAGCAGTTATTGTGGCAATACTGTAAAGGAACATTTAGACATCCTCTACTATATATCTGCAATACTTTATGTTAAATGTTTGGTAGTCCAATGGGATAGCATAAACCACATATTTCTGTGGTGTTTTGGTTCAGTGCCTGTTATATGTCACACTGTATGAAAAAAAGCAGAGTTCCTCAGTACATGCAGTGTATTTTTAACAAAATGTCCTTCACACATTACATTATGTTCCTAATTAAGCCTTGCTCACTGTGCTCATAGGGAAAACTTTGATTAGTTGAATAAGCTGCATTTTATCTGAAAGAGCTGAAGTCTCAACTGAATTGTTTCTTCAGGCTGGGTGTCTTGTGGATTGTGATGCAGTTTTAGGGTTCCTTTGTTTTTCCATGAGCTGTTAATAGAAGCTCACCTCATCTTGTGTCATGTCATGCTGAAGCATGAATGTCTTCCTCAGATGTTAAGAACTCTTCTTTTTCCCTTTATCCACTCATCCATTATTCCTACATCCTTTTCTTCAGTGTTGGCCAGGTTCTCTCTTCCACTACATCTCGAATGTTACTTGAGAGTTTGATGGACTTCAAAGTTCAGGTCATCCACCATCACTGTTATGGGCCTGCTTATGGAATTTGGGATTTGATTGATATGGGACAATGAAGACACATTAGCTATAAACTTGGATCAGTTGATCACTGCTGTCCAGAGAGATTCCTGCATAGACTTGTATATGACATTGAGGACGATGTATTTCCTGTGATGTGAATTGTTTCTGTCTGGTTCTTCTCTGGACACATAACTGGTGTATGACTTGGGCTCACTCAGGCAGCAGTGACCCCCATTGCAAGGAATTCAGGGCAGCATCCCTTGATGCTGCATTCTTTGCCTATGCAGTTGAGGATGCAAATTTGGACTTTGGTAAGAAGGAATAAACATGCTGGGCTGTGAAGGACAGCAGGATGTGTGTTTAATGCAGTGTGTGTGTACAGGGAATGTTCTCGAGTACTCTGAACCCGCAAGGGCAGGACATCATGTGCTTTGTGAAAGGCAGCACAGGCTTGGCAAAAAGCTGGAGGTCTGCAGCTCTGGCTGTCTTCCCCATGATGGTGTTGGCCATTGTGCTGCACTTCAGAGCCACTCCAATATATCCTTGGGGAAATGGCTGGGTCTGAGAACTTGTGTCAGAAGAATTGATTCCTTGCTTTGCTGGGGTCTGTTACAGTGTAACCACGTGAGCCAGTGCCCACTGCTGGTGGTAGGGTGGGTCAGCTCAGAGACACAAAACAGGCTGCATTCAAAGCTGTGGTTTTTAGGGTTGGGTGGCTGCTGGTGTGACCACCAGCCACAAGAGCTTGTGGTTGCCCTGTGTTCCAGAGCTCAGCTGGGAATGGCTGTGTGAGGGAGCAAGAGCTTTTTGTCCTTGTGGGGAAGAAAACAGTGGCACTAATCCAAACTCATATCAGTAAAACTATACACAAGTACCATTTTAAAAAACAAATCTGTGAATGGACCTGATGGACTGTAAAACCTCGTCTGAAAGCCAATAATCTTCATGTGCTATTGGTCCACCAAGGATAATGTGAAAACAGGCATCTCCCAGGTGAATAAAAACAGAATGCTTAAGCAGACTCTTTCTTTTAAAAAGCTAGGGGAACCAAAACTGTTTACTTTCATCATCTTAAATGGAGCTGAAGTTATGAGCAGAACAACAGTTTATAAGAACATTCACCTGTGCAGCAAAGCTGTGTTATGATTCCAAGGTGGGGGAGCAGTGAGTGACAGGATGACAGCAATACTCTGGTCCCTTATCACCTCATTTACACCAAGCTGGAGTGTGTGTCCATTGGAAGTGCTTGATGGCAGTACTAAGGTTAATATATTATTTCTATACCACAGTACAACTTGTAAAGCTCTTGGTATGTCAGTTGTTCTCCAGAAGTGGTTGTCGCCTTTCTCCAAACCATGTCCACTCATATTCTTATTATGATTTATATGTTCCTGGTCCAGCTTGTTACTGGAATAGCTTTCTGTAACTGTTGTTTTGTTTTGTTTTGTTTTGTTTTGTTTTTGTTTTTGTTTTGTTTTGTTTTGTTTAACACTTACAGAACATTTTTCCTGTGAAAAGCTGTTTCTGCCTTTTGGAAATTGCACTCACAAAGTTCAGATCACACTGTAGCTATTGCTATGCTGTGCCTTGCTGTCCTCCAGAAAGAGGGGGAAAAAAAGCCCTCTGTCTCTCCGTGCAGAGCTCAGGAGACTGTTAGGTGAAAGAATCTGTTAAAACCCATTTCTGAATTAATGCAGCACACAAGCTGGGTTGCAAGTATTGAGGTCCTAATTCAGAACCCATTGATGTCAGCAAAAAGACTTCCACTGACTTTAGTACATATGCCAGTTGAAGCTGGATCGAACAGGGAAAGTTTTAAAAAAGCATTATATAATCGTTACCAGATATTTTAAGTGGCTTTGTGTCCTGTTGTCTGCAGAGAAAGTTAACCTCATTTTAAAAACTCAATAGCATTCTTTTCTACTCCTGTTTCAGGAGTAGAAAGTGACTTAAACCCATTTCATTCTTCTTCATTCATCCAGCCTCTTAAAGCCAGAATAGTATGTGATTGTGTAATTGAAGTCTTGTCTTGAGTTTTAGGAAGACTTTTCTTTGGAGCAAGAGCTGCTTGATTGCCTGATTGAGGCTATTATTGGTAGAAACACTATTCCAGCCTCCACTAGGGTAGAAGGGCACAGGCCCAACTACTGATCTGTGCTTTTTTCCCCAGACTTAGTGATGTTGAGGAACTAATTTGGCAAAATATCTTCCAACATCTCTTGGGAAGAGCTGCACACTGTTGGAAACACCATTATTATACTGTTATCACTGTAAGCCTGAGTTGAAAGATCATTTTTTTATAAAAAGCCTTACATAACTACACAGAGAAGGAAGAAGTTATTCTGAGATTTTTCAATGTGAGTCCTGCTTTGGGCTAGCAGAGAGGACACTCCTCAAAGTGGTACAACAGTGCTGTGTATTTCTCTGCAAAGTATCCACAGACAGCAATCTGCTCTCAGGGCTGAGCTTGAGAAGCATTTTTGGATTTGGATTAAATGATAACCTGCATTTACAATGATGTTAGGCCCCCTTCTAAGTTCCTCTCTGAGTTTCATATAAGACAGAAGTGCTACTTGAATATACTGCCAGGACAGTATTTCTCCTCCTAGCAAAACATGTTAGAATAAATCTTTGTGCTTCATTGAAAATCTTCTCAGCAGTTGATACCTGTTGAAATTATTTCTTGACTAAGTTTTCTGCTCATCCTGCGCTGATGCTCAGTTACTGAAATACATATGTGCCCAATGGGAGTCCCAGTAGCACTGATTCCCTCCCTCCCACCCTCTCTCCCACCCACCCTCCCATTTCCAGCATGGTCCTATTCAAAACCTGTTAAGGTACCCTAGCACTGTATTCTTCCAGAAGGGAAATTAAAGGGCTTTCAGAGTTGCATCTCATCTGCATCTAAATTCAGGAGTGATGCATCCTAACAATAAAAAACTAAGGCAAAAAATGCCATAATGCGTGCATGGGTAAATGAGGAGCTCCTGGTCAAACTCAAACACAAAAAGGAAGCCTTACAGAGACTAGAAGCAAGAACAGGTTGCCTGGGAGAAATGCTGAGAAAGTAAGAAGCAGGAATCAGTTAGGAAAGCTAAATCTCTGATAGAATTAAAGCTGGCCAGAGATGTCAGCAGGAACAGGAAAATCTTCTATAGGTGCACCAGTGATGAAAGGAAGACTAGGGTGAATGTGAGTCTTCTCTGGAAGATATGGGAGATGTGGTTACCCAGGACATGGAGAAAGCTGAGGTGCTCAACAGATTTTTTGCCTCAGTTTTCACTGGCAAGTTCTCCAGCCATAGAAGGCAAAGGCAGGGGCTGGGAGAATGAAGAGCCAGTTGTAGGAGATCAGGATCAAGTACATCTAAGGAACCTGAAGGTGCACAAGTCTATGGGACCTGATGAGGTGTATCCACAGGTCCCAAGGGACAGATGAAGTGGCAGTGCCACTATCCATTGTATTTGAGAAGTTGTGGCAGTCCAGTCAAGTTCCAGTGATGGGAACCTTAATTTTTAAAAACAGAATAAAGGAAAACTGGAGAAACTACTGGGTGGTCAGTCTCACCTCTGTGCCCAGCAAGATCATGGAACAGATGTTAAAGAAACTTTTCTGTCTGACCATTCTTGGGCAGTCACACTCTTGCTACCAGAGATTTCAGGGCTGGAAGCAAAGCCCCTCCACAGTGGGTGGCTCCAGGCTGATGTGTGCACAGCTTGACTCCCTACACACACACCACTCTCACAGGCAAACAAAGTTTCCTTACCAGCTCAGCCCAGGATTTCCCATAGTAGTCTCAGACCTCAGAATTCTTTAAATAGCTTTATCATAGTACAGCAACAAAATAACAGCTCAAGCTGCTGCTTTTGGAACAAAGGAAACCCTGGGCTTCTGTGTCCTTATGATACAGGGGAAGGTCTGGGCTCTTCCTGCTGAGTCACTGGCTCCTGCCGTGGCTCTGAGTCACCTGGCTGGTGCCACAGGTCCCTGGGCCCTTTGCTATGCAAGGGGTCTGTGCCAGGTCTCAGCCTCTCTCCTGCCACCCAGAGCTCAGTCTGCAGCTCTCACTAGCACCAAGCTACCTGTTCTGAGTGTATTCCTGAGCACAGATCCTTCTGGAAACTGTGCTGAGGCACACAGGAGGTAAGCAGGTTTGATGGCCTTCTATGATGGGGTTGCAGGGCTGATGGGTAAGGAAAGAGCAACTGGTAAATCTAACTGGACTTGTGCAAAGCATTTGAGACTGTCCCACATGACATCCTTTTCTTTAAATTGGAGAGACATGGTTTGGATGGATGGATGGATGGATGGATGGATGGATGGATGGATGGATGGACATGGTTTTGATGGATGGATAAGGAATTGGCTGGATGGTCACACTGAAAGAGATGTGGTCAATGGCTCAATGTCCCAAGTGGGGACCAGTGGTGAGTGTCATTCATCGGGGCTTGGCATTGGGACTGGCACTGTTTGACATCTTTGTCAGTGGCATGGACAGTGGGATCCAGTGCACCCTCAGCCATAGCCACCAAACTGTGTGGTGCTGTTGACACTCTGGAGGGAAGAGATGCCACCTAGAGAGGCCTGGTCAGGGTACAAAGGTGGGCCCATGCAATCCTCATGATGCTCAGTGAGGCCAAATGCAAGGTCCTGCACCTGGGTTGGGACGATGCAAAGCATAAATGCAGGCTGGGAGGAGCATGGATTGAAAGCAACCCTGGGGAGAAGGGCTTGGAGTGTTGGTTAATGAGATGCCCAATGTGAACTGGCAGTGTGCACTTGTGGCCCAGAGAGCCAAACATGTCCTGGGCTGCATCAAAGGCAGTGTGACCAGCAGGCCAAGGAAGGTGATTCTGTCCTCTCCTTTGCTCTCCTGAGACCCCACCTGCAGTGCTGCATCCAGTTCTGGGGCCCTGGAGAAGAAGGACATGGAGCTGTTGGAGTGAGTACAGGTGAGGACCATGCAGATGATCAGAGGGATGGAGCATCTCTTCTGTAGAGACAGGCTGTGAGAGTTGGGATTGCTCAGCCTGGAAAGGTTCTGGAGAGACAAGACCTTACAGCAGCCTTCTGTAGTACCTAAAGGTGACCTACAAGGAGCTGGAGAGAGACTTTTCAAGGGCAAGGATAGGACAAGGAGTAGTGGCTTCAAAGTGAAAGACAGTAAGTTTATATATGATGTAAGGAAGAAATTCTTTATGTATAGCTGGTGAGGCACTGGAATAGGTTGCCCCAAGAAGCTGTGGCTACCTCATCCCTGGAAGTGTTCAATTCAAGATTGGAACCTGGTCTAGTCCAAGTTGTTCCTGCCTATGTCAGGGGACTTGGAACTGCATGACCTTTAAGGTTCCTTCCAGTCTAAAATATTCTATGATTCTATAACTGAGCAAATAACAAGTGAGAGCCTTGTATACTAGTGTTGGATCTTTGTAACAGAAACATTGCCTTCTGGATATGTGTGGTGAGTAAGTCAGGACCATGAAACCCTCCTTAACAGAAGTGTTTCACTAGGATTTTGGCAGCATTATCAGCCTGTTAGTACTAAAGGCAGGCTTGATGAAAATATGGCATGGAACCCTCCCAGTCTATCAGAAATATGATGCCACTTCCTTTTCTCCCTATCTGCTTTGTCCATATGGATATCAAAGCTGGGAGGAACCTGAGCACTGTCATACCAGGTTTCATCACTACATGTGAGATTTATTGTAATTTTTCATAACCAAGACTTTAAAGTACTAGACTCAGTCCTATCTTCTGGTTTCCCACATCATAAGACCTTTCTTTCTGTGGTGACTCCAGTAAAGAGCATGAATGATTTGGAGTTATACACCTGGTTGAAAAGGGGCTTGAGTGGTCAGAAATTTGGAGAACATGGAACTTGCCAAGCACAGGACTAGAAAGTCAACAAGTTTAGAGAAAGCAATTGCAGCTTGCTGTCCCCCTCCTGTAGACTTTATGGATCCTGTGGTATCTGAACTGTTACTGCCTGTTGTCCTTCAGGTTCCTTGAAGAAATGTTACTTGAGATCAGCACATTTCTTTGTCACCCCTGCAAAGTACATTCTGAGTAGTACATTCGGGACTCAAGGTTTTGGCATCCAAGGAACCTTGGTTTCATATACCTGTGCTGTTTCAAGGCCTGCAGCATTTGAAATCTTGACTGTTTATCTTTTTACCAGACATCACTTCTTTTGTTTTCATTTTTCTGATCTTATCTTTTTATTTCACCTGACCCTGAAGCTTCCAGCTAGTCAGGAAGGGCCTTTCTTCCTGAAGCACAGAGTACTATGCAACTGTTTCTTGCATATGCTGCATACATGGCATCTGTCTAAGGCACAGAAAAAAATACTTGCTCTTTCAGATGAGCTCCAGCAAGCTTAATTCCCAGCCAGTTTCCTTTGCTCTGCACTCCTGTTATGCTCCAAAGTGTCTGAGAGACCTTGTGAGTTGAACACAAAGTGTATCATGAAAGCACTGTCAGAAATTACCCAATAACAGTAGTTTATCCTTGTCAGAGCAAGAAAACTGTGTTCCAGAACTCAGCATGCTAAATTGCCTGATTACAGGTAAAGAAATCTTAACCTTCTTCTCAATACAGGTTTATTTTCACTAAATGTCCATATCCCTTTTACTCCTTTCTATTGTATGTCCTTTTTTCCTGTACAACTGTAGGAATCATTGCACTTGTTCTTAACACTGCTTTCCAAGACTGTGAAATGACTTTGCCACCCATTAGACTACAAAAGAGCAGTTTTTGTTGTATTTTTCCCATTCCAGTCAAGGACAGTTTCATCACTTAACAGAGGATGTAGCTCTGGAATCAGAAGCCGTGGTTGTTCAAGAGAGGCTTTTCAGACTTTAGGCACTGTAAAGATGTCTGAAAATATTTTTTTCACGTTACAAGTGTGCACTGAAGGGTTCTGTATGGTTTTCATTTGTTTTAGCTGAGACACAATATTGTATGTGGAATGTATATCTGAGCAAAGATAAAATATCTAATATACATGCATGAGTGATGATAAATATCAAGTTCCATTTATGGTTTAGTTACTTGAATTTCAAGTGTCTGGCTTCTAACCTGAGGAGTATACTTTGCAATGCAGTCAATGGTCCCTGGAAGGCCATTTGTATTGCTCTGGGACTGTTAGTTACCTTTAAGCTATTGCTGTGATGCTAATATATATTCACATCAAATAACCAAGTGATTCAGCTGACAGGTAAAATAAGTTCCAATACACTGGACAATACATTGTAATGCACTGTGGATAGGTTTAGCACAGAATTGTCCTTCAGTATGTGTAGTATATTAGTTTAGAATATGAATAAGAAAACATAGGACCTATGAAATTTGTATTGATGAACTTGTCTGGCAAGATTTTAGCTGTATGATATTATGATGTGCTTGCATTTTTATGTGTTTCTATAAATAGTATTGCATCTCAGTCTACTGGTAATATAGCATTAGCTGCTTTGTATGACTGCAAGATTTGGTTTTTTTCCATTCCTGCTTTTCAAATTTATCAGAAGTCAGCCTGCTGGTCAGTTTGGTCAGGAATGTTTAGTCCTGCAAAACTAATGCATACCCAATAATGTCTTAAATGTTTGGGAAATATATATATTACACATATGTATAAACATACATACATACATACATACATACATACATATATGTATATATATGTATTTATGTATGTATGTATGTATTTTCTCACTCGTGTAGATTGGAAAGAGAAAAAAATTTTTTTCTCAAAGTTTATTAAAAACGTAAACTACTGCTGTTTGTACTGCAGCCAGCCATGAAAGACTTTTAGCTAAATAGGAAAGCTTTCAGCAGTCAGTCTGTTATTTAACAACAGCTGTTTGTGATCAGTGCCAGTGGAAATCACTTGTTTTCACCCATTCACAAAGAACAGGCTGGTAAAAGGGATTCCAGGAATAGGTACAGTCTTTCACACAGAGTTTGAATAAACCATATTGTAAGATGGTGCCATTTACAATGTAACATAATTATGATTTCTAATGAGATTTTTCCAGAAATCAGACATAGAATAAAATTAGGATTCATCATAGAATTGTCTGGTTGGAAGGGACCTTAAGACCATCTAGGTCCAACCCTCCTGCCATACAGGCACATCCTGCCACCTTCCACTAGCCCAGGTTTCTCAGAGCCCCATCCACTGTGGCCCTGAATAACTCCAGGGATGGGGCATTCACAGTTTCTCTGAGCAGCTTGTTCCAGTGCCTCACCACCCTCACAGTAAAGAATTTCTTCCTGATGTTTAATCTAAAGCTACCCTCTTTTCAGTCTGAAGCCACTACCCATTGTCCTATTGCTTCATGCCTTTGATAGATTTTTTTATAAAAGAACTGAGCAAATCAGAGCCCTAACTATACTTCTGACCTGTTAGAAAGTACATGGAAATTTTCACTGCTGTGCTTCTGTTTCTATCCTGACTGTCTTCATCAATTTACACTTTTTTTTTTTGGTCAGACTGAGTGTATAGCATTGGAAACAAGCAGACAAGAAATGCCATTCTCAGTTGGATCCAGTATCCCTCTGTCCCACTACTTGGCATCTAATAGTAGTAGGTGATGTTTAGACAGATCCCCAGATCCTGTTCCCTCTCTTTGGTCCCATTCCCTTGGGCTCTCCAGCATTCAGAATTGGTGCATTTGGAAGAGTATTGCCCTACCTAGTTCTTTAGTATCCATTGAGAATCTGTCTCACGGTCTTAAGAAGCAAGTAATTCACAAGAAGTTTTTTACAAACTAAAATATCATCACTGGCAATCTCGGTGGTGACAAAAGTGCCAAAGCCTAACTTGGCATGCCTTCAGGTGGGTGATTCTGCCTTCCACAGAGACTCTAAGCAATCCTACTATCATGTGCATGCAGCAGTAGCTGCACATCCTCTGTATTTGAGATCCAGCAGTCACACCTCAGACACATCAGATGAATTACACCTGTTGCTCTCCATCGATTATTACAGACACTTGCAATGGTTGGCAGATGTATTTGTCTACACAGTAGATGACTGAATGTGGATCAGATAAATTCCCACTTGCTAAGCCTAGATGTAAACTCCCACGCTAGGAAAAAATTGGTCTGAAAGCTGGATGAATTGTCCTCTTCGTTTCAAATGGGTTTTGGTAACATCATCTTGCTGATTTTATGAAACTGGTATTGCTGTGCCTACATGAATGTGTCCTGTGTGTTAAGTTCTTCACAATAGTGAGAGTTCCAACAAACATGGAAGTAATTTAAGCTTTTTTGAAAATGTAGAATAAAGTTTTGCTGTTTTGAATCCCTGAAGGTGAGTGTTGCCAAAGAGTTCAAAAGCATTTTTCTTCCTGTTGTTACTAGCATTTATGGCCCGTGCAATAAAAATTTCTAATTACTGGAAAGATTCAAGGGAGGCAGGAAAAAACCCTCTCCTTTTTATGCCTTTGTGAAGTTGTTTTTCTGTGTTGTGTAAAAAGAACCTGTTTTATTTAAAAGCTTTTCTTTTTCTTCATTCACATTCTTTAAAAGCTTTTCTGTATTGTAATTTTAAAAATGAATGTGGTTCTATTCAAATAAAAGTTTACTTTTAATGGCATTTATGCTTCATATGATAGAGCACCTTAATTTAGTTAGTTATACATAGGCAGTCAGCAGTGTTATGAACTGTTTCTTTTTTACTAAGCAGTATGCAGATCTCTGGCATATTCCACAAAGGAAAGGGTGGGTTATTTTAAAGCCTTTATTTGACTTGATCATAAAGCATGGGTACTAGCCTAGTGTTTTATGACATGCTCAAGTATGATTAATAATTTTAACTATGCTGGTTCCCCCATAAGATCAATATTATAGAATTTTTCCAGTCACCATTTCAATGTATTTTAATTGAAATTGATTTCCTATGAAATAATAAATTGAAGCCTATTAACAATGGTCTTATGGTCCTTGATATTCAAGTTCTGACTTCTAACAAAATTCTGGACAGATTTTAAAAAACACATTATTTACCTCTACAGAGCATAAGTACTCATGAAGCACCTGTAATTTTTTGGTGTTAATTCCAGTAGATGACAGCATAAATACAGCAGCCTTAATTTGAAACAGGAATGTGAATGGAAATGTGGCAGAGAATTGTTGTTTTTAAAATAACTTGCTTCTCTGTCAGCAGTTCAACAACAGTTCTATTGTATGAATTGAAAAATATTTTTATCAGTAAAAGTGCATGCCAGTCACATGAATTATTAGAAGTTACCTATACAAAGAAAAGATACATTGAGAAAATCTGCAGTGAGCAGCTCTGTAAGAACTTCTGTTTTTCCAAAGGTATCACCTGGAGGGCATTGAGTCAATCTTTGATTATTTTTCTCAGGGTCAGAGTGATAAGGTGAGTTTCAGGCAGTTTGTACTTGGCAGTACCATAGTTCTGAAGCTCCTCAATCCCACTAAGTTTTCATCCACATTTTAGAGCTTATTCTTGGTTAAGTTTATCCACATTGTTGGAATAGTTTGTTTATGTACTTTTTGGCTTTATCAGTGGCTTCCACGTGAAGACAACCTGATTAGAAAATACTCAGGGTCAGGATTGGCACAGTGTGTTATATCCAGCCAGCCTGGTATAACATGCCAAGACTCTGACTTGGCATACTTGTTCAGCTGCACAAGAAAGCTGGATCTCTTTCCTCAGGAACTGGAGAGATAAGCAAGTTAGAGACTTTTGTATGTGAGCAGAAAGACGTGTCAAGGTTCCATTGCAAGCTTGAGCACAGTCTGAAGGCATGTACATTGCCATGGTCTTGGAGTTTTGAGTCCTCTCCACTAGAGAGAGGATTCACATCTTCCCAGTCCATTTGTCTGGCACACCCAGCTGCCATCAGCTGGCAATTCATGAAATGAGATGGAGTTGAAGCAGCTCCAACACCTGGACCTGGAAACAAGTAATTTTGTCATATTCTTTCTTTAGTGAGACCAGTTAAGAGGCTTACTTCTGGTAGCATCAGTCAGCAGACACTTGCTTTTCCACATTGAAAGTGCCCTGTTGTGTAGGACTTTCAGGAGCCGGATTTTGAGAGAAAGATCTTAAAGAAAAAAAGTCTTGCACAGCAAAAGGAGTGATGCAAAGCTTCTGTTCTTAAAGTTTATTCTCCAAAGTCCTCTAAGTCCACCAAAGTCCTGTGTTTTTTGTTTTCTTTCCACTTTGGCATATGTCAGAGGTAGAGATGGGGAGAGAATGGTGGTCACATTTCCTTCATTCTTTCAAGTGTTAGGTAATTCCAGTCTTTCCTAGGAATAAAGAGGAAAGCCTTCTTTCTTACTCTATTTCTTTTGGTTTTCATTCCTTTAAGAACTCCTGAGGAACTGAGGATTGTTGTTAAAGTTGGACCAAGAAATTAATATCTCCTGCTCTAGTTTTATTTTATTTACTTTCCCATAGTCTAAATGTTTAGAGGGCTGGTTAGACTACAGTTGTCTGCTGAAGACTTTCTTTACAGAGAGTGTAGCTATGTGAAACACTTTTCAGTAGTTCCTTTTAATTTTCTGTCATAGGATGCCAGGATAGTCCAGCTGTATTTTATGAGTAGTTAAAAAATGTTGGATGGTGGAAGGAACAGTCATCTTAGACAATGCACCAGCTTTTAAAAGTATCAGGCAATTAAGGATGCAGATAAACCTTTGAAAATTCCCTGCACTGATCACTCCCAGTATCACAACAGTTATAATGCTCAGTCTAAACTTGGAAGACTTGGAAGCAAACAAACTGTATTTCAGATGAAAGAGATAGGAAAGAGGAAGGGAAGGATACTTCTACCTCTAAAGCCCCACTGATAAATCAGTTGTCACCTGGGTAGGTTCTGACCAGATCTTTCTCTGGATTCCAGAGCTGCTTTAATGCCTGCCTGCCTGGCTCCCATCCATCCTGTTACAGTGGTTCTGTGACACTGACTACTGACAGTGTTGACTTTTGTATGTCTCTGCTCAAACCTGGAAGGTTCTGAGGGTCATCAAAAGGCAGCCAGCCCTCACAGCCCATCAAGGTAGTGAATGTCTTTTTGCTAGGATGGATCTTCGTTCATTGACAGATCTATGAGCTTTTTTGTCTTTTTCTAGAAATGTTTCCTTTAGGTGTGGAGGTTTATCTCAGATTGCATTAAAAAAAAAATTGTGGTTTATTTTCTTTTAATCCTAATAAGCTCTTTTCCAGTGAATTATTATTTTTTACTGATATTTGCTTGCTAGATTTGTTTGTTGGTAAGTTTTCTTTCTCCCTTCTTAAATATCAGCTGCTGTGATAAGCAGTAAAATGTGTGACTGCTGCTTTGTCAGCAACTCGTGTTTTCCTCTATTATACTGTTACTGCTGTTCTTGACAACTTTTTGGTTCTCTGTAGTAATGGAAATGTCACTGTGGGAATTTTACTTTACTTCTACATGGCTTAGCTGATCACAGGATAATCTGGTGTGAGAGAATATGTGCTTTACAAATTTCTTTACAATTTTCTTTTGATCCAGATGCTCAGAACCCAGGCTATTTAAGTGAGGAAGGAAAATAGATGCTGGGACAAGAAGAAAACTCCTTTTATCAGGGATGTCTCTAGAAATTAGGAGCACCTAAAAATAGTATCTTCCTTAAGTTTCTACTGCTTATAATTATTTTGACTAGAGTCTTTGGGAACGTCTTTAGCTGACTTAAAACTGACCCTTACTCTTTGTGTATTTATTCTGTACCAATTCTAACACAGTAAACAAATAGCAAGAGTAGCTTCTCTAGTAAGAAGAAGCTAAATTTATGTCTACCACCAGCTATGATTTGGTTTTATCCCAATTATCTCCCTTTGAAAATTGGCGACCTCAACTTTGCTCTTGGTTCTGTGTGGGCAAATGAAAGAGTAATGCTCCATTGATTGTAGAGAAATTGAAGCTAGTGAAAATGAGAACGGGATCAACCCCATTCTTCCTCTACAGCATGAGACTGTAAAGCCCAGTCAAATCAGTGAAGTGTACCAATGACTTTGTTGACCTTTGAATCAAATCCATAAACCTTTTCATAACTTAAAACCACAAATACAGAAACATAAGGGTTCTACTCTTTAACCCAGCATAGGTCTTTGTCAAATTGAAAAATACAACTTCTTGCCAGTTTTACTGTATCAAAAATACAGTTTTGATATTTTATTGTATTTAGAAGTTTTTTCTTAACTATATTTTTTACTTAGTCTCAAAAACTCCTTTGACAATGTGCACTGCCTATGTTATTTGCAATCCTAATTTCATAATCACTGCTGGAAATGAAAGTAAAAGCTGCACTTTTATCTTATACTTTATAGTCATGCTCAATGCTAAGTGCCATAATCAAAGATAAAAACTATTATACTGTATTTTAGCTTAAGCAGTTTGAAGAGTCTCTGTCACACTTTATCCAGCTAAAACTTTAGTGTCCAGTTGAATGTTTCATTGTTTACATTTCTCAAATAATCAACAAAGAACAAAACCCACCCTCAGAGATCATCTGTGCCCTTCTAAAACAGGTGCCTGTGATAGGTGCAATATATTGCCCTCTGGAATTTCCTGCCTCTGTAAGATGGAGGACTTGCCATTTAATTCAGGACACCTAAATTTAACAGAGGAAAAGTAGGCAGTAGCTTTTCCTACTTTATGCTTTTCAGAATCAAGAGTGTAACAAAGTGATGTTCCCACTGCTAATTTGAGAGCAAACTTGCACTGCCTTAGTATAGTAATTTTATTTCTTTATCTGTATCTGTTAGCAAAATCTGGTTATGCTATGCCTTTAAATTGCACTTTTTTTTCTGAAAGTGATAACATCATCTTTCATATTCTATTACTTTTTATTAACTTTTTTTTAATTAAGCCTAATTACTATTCACTGGTAGTAGAATTAAAGCAACACTTAGGTGTTCATAGGTGAGCATTTAAGGAGTTGTACATTCTGGGTTAAGGGTCTTGGGTTTTTTTTCAGTTGTTATTTAAATAATTCTTCAGTCAGAAGCAGACATGGATGCATTTTATATATTGTCTTGGGATAGGTTTATAACTTACCTTCACTTCAGCAATTTTTCTCAGACACAAGTGCTTTAATAAGTGCAGTTAGACAGATCTTAGTCCTCCGAGTTCTTCTTTCATCTGGATACGGTTGAGCCTGATATAAATATTAAGTAAGTTTTTTTTGTTTGTTTGTTTGTGGATTTGTTTTTTGTTTGTGCCTCTGTGGAGCTGATCCAGTCTTAGACAGGAAGGCCAGGACCAGGCTGAGAGCCCCATATGGAATGCCCACTAGGAACTGAACTTTTACCTTATCATTCAGAAAACTTACTGAAAACAACTTCTGTTTCATATGATTAATTAGGACACAGTTTCAATTAAATAGAAAAGCCAGTAAAACCTATCAAAAAATGGGATAGTGATGCAGAAGGGTGACTGAAAAAAACAAGTTTTTTAATATGTCTTTTGTTTGGGCTTTCTTTGTCCCCTTTAAAGCTCTCTTGCATTCTCATGCAGCTCATTCTTTTTATTGAATACTAAAGCCTTTACCATCTGCCAAAAGGTTTTATTTTGGGGTTTCCTCTTATGTGGGAGGGTGATTTCCTCCTTCCCTTCATGCTAGTTTCATTGCTATCTTTAGGATTCGGAGCCTACTGGAGACCTTCCTGTCTCCTTTTTATGACACAGTCTCCTCCTTCCGTGCTGCAAGTTCCTGCTCCCAGGGGCAGGGAAGAAAACAAGAGCTGAAACTGCCTTTGAGCTGCCTGGCTGATGCCAACAGCTTTTGTTTTAAACTCAGGAGTCCAGTTCCTGGAGTGCAGGGCTGCAGGGACTCCTCACCCACGTTCCCGGGCTGGGGGTTTTTAGGAACAGTTCCTGTGCAAAGGCCATGTGCAGCCTCCCTGTGCTTTGGCTGCAGAGTGCAGTGGCTTCTGAAAAAGGGTGCTGTAATGTGTAGCATTTACTCTAAAAGCAGTGTATCCCTCTCTATTTGTTAGTCTTTTACCTCAGCACATTAATCCAACCTGTTCTGCCATTGTTAAGACATCTATAGCCAGAGCCCTGCAGTTTCTTCCTCTTATGGGAACTTTAGATGTTTATTTTTTCTATGAACGTATTGATTTCCTATCTTTACCTTCCTTGTGCTGCAGAGAAAAAGAAGTGAAATTGAAGTATTATGTTTGCAGAGGGATAGAATTACATCTTTCTTTTTTTTTTTAATTTCGGAGAGCAAAATAAAGCAGATGGCAGTGTGGGTTTTTCAGCATAGCTCTCAAGGCTGCAGGGAATACATACAGTTGTAGTGGGGTGTGAGTATCCAGATGTTGAGCCATGAGCACAGGAGAAGAAGGTTGTGAGCCCTGGTCATGTAGCTCCATTTAAACCTTTGCTGTGGAGCTCTTCAAAGTACCTGCCACCATCTCTCTTTGAAGGAGATGCTGCATGGAAGAAGCAAAGGCTCCTGCCTTTCTCTTCAGCCTCTGCCTGCTGGGAGTGAGAGCATCTCTGTCTGAGGATTGTGCAGTCCTGTTGCTGCCTGTCCTAATTTGCTGTACAGCTGAGCCTGTGACTGGAGGCAGTGGGAATGTGGAAGGCACAGGGATTTGTGCTGGGTGTCAGATCACCTCCTGAGGGCTCTGCCAGGATCCATATCAACCAAATTATGCCTCTTTTTGAGTGCATTTCTGGCACTCCTTTTTTGATATTTTAGTTAATCACTGGCATTACACCAAACAGCATGTCAGGTAGTAATAAGAATGTAATATAATTTTATTTGTGATTAGCTCATCTCTTGGGCTCTGAGATGTTCTAATCTTTGTCCTTCTGTCATCACCCAGGTTTCTTTGGACCTCTGTCATTTGGTTTATTTACTCTCCCTCTGTAATTGAAAACTTTATACTGTTGATCACCATGAAAAATTTTCAATGCTTAAAAATAAATGATCCATTTTCCATCCCTTCAGTGTTTCTAGTTTTTCTGACTGCTGGAATCTAATACAAGGTTGGAATGTGGATGAGGAGGATGAGGGTGACCCAGGGTGTTACCTAAATGCCTGATCTACAGATAAAAAGCAGTGCTGGGATTTCTGTTCAGGAAAGTGCCAGAAAAACTGCCTAGTTCTTAGCACTGCCTATTTTAATGACATTCAGTTCCAAACTCCAGGTACAGCATTGCACAGAGAGGTCAGTGGTGCCCATTTCTAACAGCAGAATGGTGCAACATAACAGCCTGAGATGACATTCTCCTGGAAAATAAGAGAGCTGTGTGAAAAAAATTCAAGCAGGAGACACATGTATCTCGTCATTTAGAGAGCAATGCTTTGTGCTTCTGATTAAATGCTGGTTTCCATGTTCTCCCTGTCACAGATGCACACACATGCACATTCTCTAATTGGATAAAACTGTAAACAGTAAATTAAGGATATGATTAAAAATTAAACAGCCACTGCAGAAACCATCAGTAGTAAATGCTTATTAACTTACACATAACAGCATGCTGGTGTGATAGCTTCAAATTGCCTGCTGAAACTGATTTGCAGCAAGTAAGGCCAGCTTTCTAAAAGATATTTCTGGGTTTCAGTAATCAGACCCTCAGCTATGATTGCTTGGTTTTTTCCTTCACAATTTTTGCCAGCCTTTTTTAAGCAACTGATAATGTGCCTCACTTTCTTTAACTACAGTGGGTGATGTACTTAATCCTTTGCTTCTGCTGCTTAGCAGAATGAGTCAGTATGGGTCTGATCCAGCTTTGTCCTCTCTCATGCACTGCAAGACTTCTGTGGTTTGCCTGTGGTTTTATAGGGCTTCACCAGAGCCTCTGTCCATTCTAGAACCCACCTTGCTGGCTGTTTATGTGCACACTGCATGATGAGCTGGAGGGCAAAGTGGATTTATACAAATTCACTTGCCCTTCTGTACTAGTTTGAAAACAAACCCCTGGGGGATTCCAAGTCAGAACTACAGTTAAGTAGGAAAATTAAAATAAAGGCAGAAAACACTGGCTTAAACTGACAGACTCAGGATACAACCTGACACCCTGTTTGTCAGGGTGGTAGTAGCTGTCCAACCAAATGATGGCTGCAGACCTGTTGAAGTGATAGATGTGGTTCTGTTGGAGCAGTGATCCTTTAGAAGGTCTGGTCTTTCTCTGAAGATCCACTGGTGGTTATGTAGCTCTTGCCCTCTGGGAATCCAGTCAGTAAGGCTGCTCATGGTGTTCCAAGCCACAGATTCTAACCAGGTAGGAATACTTGCTTCCTCCCCCTGGGCAGAACATCTCACAATGGGATGATGTAATTTCATGAGTCATGCAGTGAGACTCAATGGCCCATTAGCAGATGATACCCCTCCAATGGAGTTATCAGAGATAGGTCATGGAAGAGATAAAGAGCACTGCCCCTGTTAAAACCTGGTTTTAACAGCTTATGAAGATGGTGATAGAATACATAGATTTGGTTACATCTGACATTGACACCATCCACGTGCCACATCCATGCATGCACACCTGGGATCTCCAGAGCAGCTCCACCTGGCAATGCATGGCAGAGGCTGCAGTTTCTGGAAGGGGCATTCTTCCAGCTCCATGGGCCCTTTCCATCTCATCTCAAACATCTATGCCCTACTCTTATGTGTCCTGCATGTGGAGTCCATTGTGTTGGACAACAGGTTGTTTGGCCATCCTACTTTGTGAGAATTAGCACGTTTCCAGCCAGAGCAAGGGATTCTCACGAGACCTTTTATAGCCTTTGTCGAACACCAGCAGCTCAATGCTAGCTTTAAGTCTTTAGGGGAAAGTTGAAATAAGGTTTAAAAACCTCAAAATTTGAACTAATCTGGAGGGGCAGAGAAAAGCAGAATCTTTTCCAGTGAGCTCTGACTTCTTGGATATTTGCTTTTCAGGTGGGCTCCATAATATGGATATTTAACCAGTATATGGTATAAAGGAACCATTGCATACATATTTCTTGCATTCATGTGGACAAAACTGAGGGCTGCTCTCTCCAGAAAGCAGCTGAACTTTTTGCATTTTATCTGGGGCTCCTGTGTTCATTTAGGCTGGAGACCTACTTCCCTCTTTTTTCCTGCCAGTCAAAATCAAGAAATGAATGGGTGTTTCTTGAGTGAAAGATAATTATAGTCTGCCCAGTATCAGAGGGTTGTATATATCCTGTAAAAAAACCTTTAATTCTACCTTCCCGTGAGAAAGTAGCACATCCCCTGAATCACTGCCAAACCCCTTGAATGTGGCTGCAGGTGGCTGAAATGTGACTTTTGTTAAAGCAGTGCTGGAAGATGATTTCTGTCATTAACACCTCAGCCCTCTCAGCTGTTTCTGTTCTTGTTCTGCTCCAGCTGGTGGGTCCATATTGGAGCTGTGCAGTGGTGGCTCTTTGGTAGCTGCCAGAGTTGTAGCTCAGTGCTGGCTGCTGCCACACTCTGGGCAAATGGTGGCACTCACTGGAGCAGCTGTTGTCTGCTCAGGGTTGCCCTCAGTTGTTTAGACCACTGACTGTGTTTGAGGGATATACGGGCTGCCCTGACAGTGAATTTACAATGTGAATGTCTGCAAGTAGAAGGAAAATAGTGTGAGAAGGGATGCTGTGGCTCTGAAAAAGGGGAGGACACAAGAGGTGCACCAGGTCTGAGATGCAGAGTGAGGTGCCTGCAGCTGCAGAGTGCCACAGCAGGAGCCAGGATCCTGGGTGAGGTAGGTTCAGTATTGGCTTCACTCTCATTTTCTGGGTTTTGCTTTGCAAGGCCTTTCCAGTGTAGTTACATCCTTGTCCCAGCACCCAATTGTCACAAGGGACAGCAAGCCACAGGTGTACAATGTGCCCAAGTGGAACACAGGGAGCAAGGTTGGAAACCCACTGGTTAGGCTGGTGGAGCTGAATTGCTGTCAGCAGCAGAGGGAAACCTCTCCAGAGTGGTCTCAAGTGTACAGAATACCAGAGGGAGCCATCCTTTTTCTTCTCCATGTCCTGAAGAACAGATGGATCTGACATGTTTATTGCCGTAAGCTGTCTTGTTTTATCAGCACATCAGATCTAGGTACTTGACAGATGTGCCAAACAGAAAATAAAATCCATCCATGCCCAGAATTATGTATTTTAGCATCTGTGTTTTCTATTCTGAACTGTTCTCTTTATTGTCCAATTCAGCCTGTGCAAAATTAGGAGGAATTTTCATTTATAATTAAGGGAAGATAGAGACAAATAAACTATTACAAGTACACACCAATTTGTGAGCTTTAAAAGCATTGTTTGGCATATTCAGCTTTTTGGTTCAGAGCTGTGTCTGAGATAGCAAAAATGTCATATTTGATGCAAAAAGGCCAGGTTGAACCATACTTGCAGTAGTGAAGCAAGATGTATATGTTACAGATTGAATAGCTTGATATTTTAAAACCTGTGTAACAATTGCAAAAACATGAAATAAAAGCTTTTTGAAGCCAGCATCATGGTTGCTCAAAAGTTATTTCAGTATAGTTCTGAATATTGAAAGATTTTATTCACAGCTACCCCATTAGCGTTTCTTGCCCTCAGCATGCATTTGGATTCTTTGGGGGATGAGGAAGCAAGTGCTTCTCTGTCTTTCTCACAGCAAGTTCTCTGTCATGGGTTACTTTTTTTCTTCCTCTTCAAAAAAAAAAAAGGGACTAAAAATTGTATTAACATGCTGTGGTATTTCCAACAGTTGCAAACTGTGCAGTGCAAAGTGGGTATGGAATATTTAATGTGATTTTAAATTAAAACTTTGCTACATATTTACTTTTTTAAGGAAAAGTACATTGGATTTACTTGAATTTCAGACAGCAGAATGAAGTTAGATCATACAGGTTCTTGTAATTACTTAAATTTCTATTTATCCATGTATAGCAGTGGCTGCTGCTGAAACACAACTGAAGTCAGGCAGCAGGCTTGGTGAAAGCCACTGGTTAAACAACTGTTGTTGAAGAACTAAACTTTTTCTACTTCTGCAGGTGCAGAGATAATATCTTTTTCATGTTTGTTCAGCTATTTCAGTTCAGTGACTGGTTCATTCAAAAATAAGAAACCACTTGGGAGGAGAAAAAAAAGCTGAAAAGCTTGTTTTCCTCTTTAAGTCTATAAACAAAATCTGTGTGGTAGAGGATGAGATCTGCCAGTTCTATGCTCTTGAGAAATGTGGCAACCAGAACTGACATGCAGCTCACCAAGGTTTTTTGGTTTCTTCCTTGCTTAATGAGACTGGTTACCTAAAAGTTTAATGATAAGCTTATTTTTGCCTTGATTTTGTAGCTTATTTGGAAAATACTGTTCTTCAGCATTTTTATTGGATTTCACTTTTACACTAACATCTATTTTATAACTAGAACTTTACATGAACCCCAAGTAATAAAAAAATTACCTAGAATAATGTATCATTGCCCATGTCTGAATATAATGAAACTGTAAGGAATGGAAATCAATCAAAAGTTGTGTGTGAAAGTGAAAATCATGTAAATAAATATGTGTGGGTTGTATTAACTGAATAAGAAATGCCATACATATTTATACATGCTGTTTTTAAGTTTATATCAACAAGCTGAAACATTCACTAACATTTGTTTCCTACTGCCCACAAGCTTAGGACAAGTCAGTCACAGTCAGCATGGCTTCATGAGAGGAAAGGCCTGCTTGTCAAACCTGATTTCCTTCAGGCCAAGGTAATCCACCTAGTTGATCTAGGAAAGCCAGTAAAATGTAATTTATTTTTTAAAAGGCAAAGCTTTTTAAATACTGTCTCTCACAGGATCCTTGTGGACAAAATGTTCAGCACACATCAGAACAATCATGTTATGTGATGTGTGGCTCGTGGGTCAGGCTCAAAGGGTTACAAGTGAATTGGGGTCACATCAGACTGGCAACCGGTCACTAGTGGGGTTTCATGGCACTCCTTCCTTGGCCCTATGCTCTTCAGCATCTTCATTAATGACCTGGATGCAGGACTGGGAGGAATATCAAGCAAGTTTATTGAAAATATTGAATTGGGAGGAGCTGTCGAGTCTCTTGAGGGCAGAGAGGCCCTGCAGAGAGATCTTGACAAATTAAAGGGCTGGGCAATCACCAAGTGTGAAGTTTAACAAGGGCAAGTGCTGGATTCTGCACCTGGGATGGGGCAGCCCTGGCTGTGTTTGAGAGGCTGGAGAGCAGCAATAGGGAAAGGAGTCTGGGTGCACTGGTTGATGGAAAGATGAACATGAGCCAGCAGTGCCCTGGCAGCCAGGAGGGCCAACCCTGTCCTGGGGGCACCAGCATCAGCAGCCAGGCAAGGGAGGGGATTGTCCTGCTCTGCTCTGCTCTACTCTGCTCTGCACTGGGGTGGCCTCACCTCAAGTCCTGGCTACACATTTGGTCACCACAATATAAAAAAGGCATTAAGATGTTGGGTAGTGCTTTGCTGGAAAATACCTTGGGGTCTTGATAAACAACAGCTTAAATACAAATGAGCAGTGTCCTCACTGCAAAGGGGGACAAGAACTTGCTGGGCTGTACAAGCAGCACTGTAGTCAGCAGGTCAAGGGAACTGATCATTCCCTTCCTTTTGGCACCACCCTGGTGGCATCTTGTGCAGTCTGTGCAGTTCTTGCTCTGCACAGGAAAGACAATGACAAACTGGAGTGGGTCCATGGAATAGGTCCCCAAGGCAGTCAGGGTCTGGAGCACATGATGAGAGAAAAGAGGGTGAGGGTTGGATTTGTTCAGTCTGAGGACAAGGTTCTGGGGAGTCTTATATCTGCAGCAGTCTTTTGAGAGAGTGGAGAAAAGGCAGAACCAGACTCTTCCCAGATGCACACAAGACCAGAAGAGGTAATGGACCCAAATTGTAATGCAGAAAGTTCTAGCTGAATATAAGGTGGGGAGAAGGAGTGATGGGACAGTGGAATGGCCCCAGGAAAGGTGTTGATTTCCATCCTTGTAGACACTTCCTACTCAACTTGACACAGCCCAGTACAACCTGCTCTAGCACCACTCCTGCTTGGAGTTGGACTGGAGACCTCCAGAGGTCCCTTCCATCCAGCACAGTGCTGTGATTGATAGGTGCCAGTGTGTGAGCCTATTGCCCACTGTGAGTCACTCTAGGAAAAATATGAACTATTTGAGATGTTTCATATGATTTTCTTTGGGCATTTACTACATTGTAAATTGAATCTCAGTCTGGGAGGCTGGTCTCTTCTCTGGGCTGACAAGCTGAAAACATGCCTACCCTTGGTCAAGTGAATTTTATCCAGGCTGTCTAACAAGAGTTAAAATCTAAAAAGGTTTGCTTTTGTTTCTGAGGGTAAAGGAAATTAGTGAAAGAATTTACCTTTATGCTTTATTCTGAGTAATGAGAAGAAAATGTCTGAGAATATGAAGACAGAAGACAATGTGAGTGAAAATGATCACAAAAGGGTTTCTGATCTGGAGGAAAGGAAGGAATGAGTAAAAGAAGCTGAATAATGTCAAAGGACTTTAAAAGAGCTTCTTTCTTTCAACTTTGGAATTGAGAGGTAAGGGCTAGGAAGGGAGGGAAAAGAAAGTTCAAAGGAACTGGCAGATGTTTAGAAGGTGAGATCCTACAGACATGGCAGCATACTGTCCCACTGAAGAAGGAAAACACAAAATATCACAAGTACTTCAGGCCCTCTGCAATTACTTGAAAATCAGGAATTCTGTAACTAATGACAAGATAATGCACTGGTAAAGGAAAAATTTAAAAGTAACACAGCTAGTTCAATGAGTGACAACTACAATGGGTATTAAAATTGAGGTGTTTCAATGCTACAGAAATAAGGGAAAGATGTTGGAAGTTAGAGTTCTGTTACTTTGTGGACAATGAGAGGAAAGCTGGTCACGAAGAAGAGAATGTACACCAGCCTGTCCTGGATTCAGTTCTCCCAAACAGACTAATTGCCATGGGGTGCTTGGAACAGTTAAGGTTAACTTACACTGAGGGAAAGGAGCACAAGCTAGAATAGGGGACAGAGATGAAATAGTGGAGGCAAGCTGGACACAATCAGAGTGTTTCTTGACACACAATCATCAGAGTCTCTTGAAAAATGTCCCTTGTGTGCCTCAAATGAGACCATCCGTGAACTTTAGCTTTTAACAACTTGTGAAGGATGAGGAAGGGCAAATTTAAACATGAAAATGAGGAAGCCTGTCAGCTTAACTTTGATACATGGTGAAATGCTTCTGAAAATTATTAATCAATTTGTAAACACCTTGAGGGTAATAAGCTGATGGAAAAACAGTCAGTGTGGATTTATTACAAAAAAAAATGTGTCAAAACTTTCTAATTTCCTTTTTGAGTAGAATAAGAGGTGTAGGAGATAGAAATAGTAGGTATGTCTTTAGTACAGCTTTTGCCAGTGTTGTGGAAAACTGTGTAGCCTTCTTACAAGTAAACAGGTTAAAAAATAATCCAGGTGAAATGATTGTGAGGCAAGTGAAGGACTCCTTGAAGTACTGTGCCCAAGGAACAGTTGTTGTTCCTTTGGCAGACGGGGAGGCAGCCTGAAGTGCAGTGCTGCTGTTGTTACATTGTGCCCCAGGTTGGTGCTGCTCATGGATTTCATTATTGTCTCGAACAATGGGCTGGAGAGAGCAGTGTGCAAGGGACTAAAAGCTCCAGTAGGCTTTGGATATTGTGGTGGTCAGACTTAGAGTTCTGAGTGGTCTTCATAAAATGCAGAAATGGTTACAATTACTATAATGGGAATTCAGAAAATAAAAGTAAGGCCTTCAGTGGAGTGTTTTCCCCATAAAGGGAAAACAAATGTGTGTATGCAGACTAGGGATATGTGAGTAAGTAACAGTGAGAGACCATGTGATGTTGGGATATCACAAGCTGAATGTGAGTCATGCTATGATATGGCTGGCAGAGAAAATGGGGAAGAAACCAGACTCTAATCCAAGTCACAGTCTTGTATGTAAGCCCTAGGACATTCTTCAGTGTTTTCTGCTGATTGGCTGTCGCTCTGCTGGGACAGTGTCCAGAGCTGGCTTCACACCATGGAACAGTATAGACTCACTGGAGAATGCCAGAAAAAGAGCAGTAGGAGTGAGCAGAGATTTAGAAAAGACCAGTGAGAAAATATTGAAAGAGTTGGGCCCAGGATGCAAGGACAAAGATGGAAAGAGAGAGAATCTTTGAAGTATATTAAAGGTTTTTTAATATTAAATCATAGGGTGTTTTGCCATACCATCTCCACTAACCAAAGGTAAGAGGAGAAGGAATAAGTTCAGTTTGCACCTAAAGAGATTTAGTTTGAGTATTAGAAACTTAGCATAAGCATATTATAATGGAGTAATTGGGGGAACTGGAACAGAGTGGTAGGTGTGAGGAATAAGTAAGAGTCCCCTGTGTGGATATTTGTCTTTGCCTTGAGTCAAAGGGCAGACTAGATTAGTTATTTGAAGTTCATTTCAGTTATCTTTTGTGGTTCAGTCCTCTAAAGGAATATACAGATTAAAAACGTAAAACAAGAGTAAAATTGATTTAAACCAGGGGTATCTTTGTGTTAATTTGAACTGTGATTATATTGAGCATTTCAAATATTCCTACTTTAAATTAATCCCTTATGTTCCAGTGTTAGTATCATCTGTTTATGGAGATCTTTCACAATGTCTTTTTATTTATTAAAAAATAGTCCTTGGTGTGATAATCTCTTTGAGTATGAGTTATACAAGTAATGAAGAAGACACTACAATGTTCCTAAAATTGTTCTCAGGTATTTGGTGAATGCCCTAGTATTTCAGTAAATTGGCTGAATCCATCCTGTAAAAACTAGACATCTTGTGAGACAATATGTACAAATAAATGCCAATGTCTTAAACATGTAACACTTGGATAAAGAAGTATCTGACCCCTAAAAATGATCTGCTCTCAAAAAACTCTCAGCTCATCCAGTAGCCTTATATATCTTCCTTTATCCACTGTTGTTCTGGTGACATTAATTCAATGAGGAGACCAAAATGGAAGCATGATAGTTATTTTTCATGTTTGATTTTCTTCTCTAGGAATTTAACATAAAGACATTTATGTTAAGCTAATTATGCCTTGGCTTTTTGTTTTCTGCTGCTGGGTGAAATCATGTACAAGGATTGTTTTTTTCCCTTTTCCCTGAAGAATAGAACATTCAACCACGGATGCCATTTTTTACATTAGATAGAGAACCTTGCTGTCTATTACTGCAAGTGATTTATTAGTACATAGGTCACTCTGAGGAGCAGTGACTAGCCAACAGGACACAGAAATCACAACACACAATGCCTGCAGAATCTAATTATGTTTGATATTTAATATTAACCCAAACTGTAAAATAAGACCTAAACAAACAAAAATCCTCAAAAAAAGGAAAGCCCAAAAGAAAACAGAAACCAGAGAATTTCTGGGATAAATTTTCTTCTTACAGGAAATCAATGCTGAGCAGAGTGTCCAAAGCAAAGGAAGAGCTGCTTTTTGCCCTTCTGCATTCTGCTGCACCCAGCTGTCCTGCTTCCTCTGTCTCTCTCTCTGCACATATGTGCCACCCACCTAAGGAAACAAATAGAAATAACTGGTCCCAGTGTGGCACTTCAGTCCTTCAAGTTGATTCTGGCCGGAAAATTTCTTGTGTATAAAATAGTCTATTCACACCCCCAGAGCCTCTGCTTCTCTCAGTGTGGGGGGCACATGCTCACCTGCTGGCACAGGAGCCTTGTCATCCACTGAGCTCCATTTAGCCAGATGCCAAGCACCTTTCATCTGAAAAAAGGATCCTTAACAGCCACAGCTAAGAATGTGACTGACACAGATAATGTATTAAAGCAGGGATGAAAGAGTTAATTCATTTTTCCATCCGTAATTTTTTTTCTTTGTAGAACTGATTTGACACAGTCTAGCAGGGTGCTGTTACTGAAAAATTGAAGCACCAGGTGTGATTAAATAAGACCACACGTTTCATTCCCTCTTTAATTTCACATCATCCTTCAGCAGCTGCACCCTTTGCTTTCTGATGGTTGGAGAGCACATTGCTTTTACAGCAGGCAGCTTGCTGCACTGGGAGTGTGTACCATGGGGCTGTTGTGAATCAAATCTATTTGTGCACACAAATTTTTTATTGTTTGATGGACCAAACTTATTAATCTGTTTATTTCTCAAGTAGAAAATACAGAGTGCATTTGGGTAATGGAGACAAGCTAGCGTGGCTCCTTGGTATTTCCTGAGGTTCATCCATGGAGCAGAATGTGTCATTCCACTGTAAAGAGAATGAAAAGGTAAAGTGTGAAAACAGTGGTGGACTTGAGATCTTTCCTCTGTTTTCTATAAATCAAAGCTCTGCAGGATCTGATGAAGTCACCTGCTTTGCTGAGATTCTGTGGCCTGAATCTCGGGCCACAAGGAGACTGAATCACTGCTCTCCTGGCTACTGCAGGGCAGTTGTACTGCACTGTGCAGAAATGGTACCCTTGTCCCTTTGCTGCTGCATCAGAAAGGTGGCACTGAGGCCACAATGGCTATTAGTGGTTAGAACATGATGCCACAAAAAGAAAACAGTAATATTTTTAACTGTCCTTTGCTTTAGAGTAGTGTTCCTATGTAAAACTGAATTGGATTCTTAGAATATTGCTGGTAGTTATTCCAGGCAATGTTTCCACTCACAAACTTTGGTTGGCCTCACTTGTCAGCCAAGAGCAGCTCAAAACAAAAACATATATCTTTTAATTTTTTTCATTCCTCAGAGGAATAGGGATTTTTCTGTAGTACTGTGGCACTGTTGCTTGCAGTAAAAAAAAGGTTGTGCAGGAGTGGCAGTGGCTTGGTCTGAGGTGTTCCAGTGCAGCTCTGCCATAACTAATCCAAAGAACAGAAGTGTGTGCTCTGTTGTGCATCAGTTGAATCTGATGTATTGTTGTCCTGTGGTGTCAGCTCCAAGGCCTGCAATTCACAGGAACACAGGTTTGGGTGTTTCTGAAGAGCCTGCTGCTGTAGCTTTGGCTCTGTCCTCCTCCTGCGTCTCTGGGTCTGCACTCCATTTATTTCCTGCTGCACTCAGTGGTGATATTTATACAGCTATGCCTGTGGTGTTCCTGATACAATGTGCTGGCCCTTCTCAGCAAGTTTGAGCAGCATTTGCCTGTTGCCTGTTCATAAATGTGACTGTGCAGCAGTCTTGCCTGTCCTCCAGCGCCCTTAGTCCCCTGTGTAAACCAGCCAGTTTTGCTTTCTGAGGACTTGTCAAAAATGCATCCATCAAAATTAAACAGATGAGTTAAACAAGTAAAAGGGTGCCTGAGTGCTATAGTTCTTTTATTCCCAAGTAAACAGGGTTTTGAAAGCTGTAGCATTATTCCAACATGAAAGCAAAAAGATGCCAGGGGACAGTGACAGAAGGAGTTTGTAGGTTCTCGAGATGCACCTGGTCCTGTGTTTCAGTATAAATAATGCCTGTGAACACCTGTCCCTTCTTAAGTTTGATCTTGGAAGCAGCATTGGGATCAGCTCATTTGATGTCATCTCTTTTTTAAATTGAGCTCTGCAGATAAAACTGGCTGCCTGTAAATGCAAAGGTGTCCTTAAAAGTGAGCTGGCATTTATGCAAACTTGACTTAAGTTACACAGGAGAAGATACTCCTTAATCTGTGAGAGAACAAAAATTAAAACTCCACTGAACTCCAAAGGAATTTTTTTTTTCTTTTTATTAGTAGACCAGTCTTCATGGAGATGGAGAATGGTGCTCTGACCTTTGATAGAGCATCACTGTTTCATCCTAATTCTGAGTTGTCTAAAGTTTACTGGTGTTAACACAAACATTATTATTTCTTCACTGTGTAGTCACATATATACAAAGGAAGTGTTTCAAAAGGGGAAATTATATTCAAGTAATTGTTTCTTGTTATGCTGAGGAATGTTTAAAATTATTTTCTGAAGTCATGATGAAGGGAATCTTTCAGATTGTGAAAGTTACCCAGTAATGTCAACCTAAAGTATTTAAAAATACAGTATTGACCCCTTTCAGAAATAATGAGGTTTAAAAGGAACCCACATTTTGCTCTGGATGTTTTGGGAGGTGGAGTCTATAGTCTATTCTTGGTTTGAGGCTGAAGCATTAAACGTTTTATAAACCCAAAGTAAACATTTTCGTGCCATTCCCTGTTTTACAGAGCTGTTGCTTTAAAGGAAATGCCAGATTAATCCTGGGAAAGTCAGCAGTAGCCCTTGCTCCTCTTGCCAATGCAAAGCAAGGTGTTATTATTTTCCCTACTGCTTTCTCCACATCCCTTCTTTTCTTTAGGGGAATGAAATTCTTTCTCTACCTCAAAAACACCCGAATGCTTTTGCCATCAGTGCTGCTTTTCCATCAAAGTCCTTTAATGCAGCTCTTTTCCTCTCCACACGCAAAGCAGCCCTCACTCACACCTGCTCTGTGATAGGATCCTTCTCCCTGAGGAGAGCACAACATCTGTTTTGTTTCCTCCATGGAGAAAGAGAGAGACGCTCAAGAAATTCTTCTCCTTTCCTGCTTGCTAGCAACAACAGAGATTTTTAAAGCATTTGGTGTTTGTGGAAAGAGGAAAAGACAGTAGAGTACTAGACAGGAAAAAACAGCTGTGGAAAAATAAATTTGAACATAATTTCAGCTATAATTAAAGGTCTTAAAAAGCAGTCAAACTGCAAATTTTCTTGCCAGAATTTTTTTTTTTTTCTGGAAAGAAAAATGAGCAGCTTGAAATGAAGTACCTTTATGGAAGGATGTGCTTGGGGTTATAGTGTCAGACTGCTCTTGGGACATCTTGGTTCTAAATCTGCTCTGAGCTTCTTGGGTGATACCAGACCAGAAACTTAACCCTTTTTTTTTTTTTTTTTTGATGGTCCATATGTAAAATGTGGTGGAATTGTGATTTTTGGTGTTTTGTAGTGCTCAAAAGCACAAGGAAATGAAATTTCCTAAATAGAAGCAGCTGTGCCATTGCAGTGATGGCAGTTTTTTGTGCATGATACTAAAAAGGGTTTATATCCTTTAAACTGTGGGAAGCATTGTCAAGCAGTGTGTAACTGCATCCCTGGGGAATCACTTTGTTGTTAGCATAGTGGGACCTGCAGCTTCAGTAAGGGGCCCACTTGAGAATGAGTTAAAAGGTGTAAAGTGAAAGAGCTCCACAGAAGGGCCCTGTGCTCTGCCTGCTCACGCTGTCCATGCTCACTGCACAGATTTTGGAAGCAGTGGGTTTTGTTCCATACAATCTCTCTGCTAGTTAGAAGCCACACTGAAACCAAAGGCTCTGAGCTGAGCTGTTTGTGGGCTGAATTGGGGAAGATTTCACATCTCTGTGGGTGCTTCTGCTGTGGCACATAATAAGAAGCTGTGATCAGTGGGAGATAGGGCACTCTGGCTGCTGCCTGGAAAATCCACATGTGCAGCTTTATGCTACCAAATAAACATTGCAACTTAGCAAAGCTTCTGCTTGTGATATGGTTAGAGCTGGTGTCATACAGATGACTAGTTCCATCATTCATAAATTCTTAAATAAATTAAAAGATTTTTATCTTTTAAAGTTGACCCACAACTCCTTAAACTCTCTTTTATGTTTACAGTTTAATACTTCAGCCCCTGACAACATTACCAGTTTGAACCCAGCACATCAGGATTTTTTAATACTAATGAAAAGTCTATAACGTGCTGCAACTTCCTCCTGCAGTACCAATCAAAATAAACCAAAGATACTCTGTTTTTACTACTGATATCAAAACTGTCTCCAAATCAGTATGGGAATGTGTTTGGAGGAGAAGTAAAATATGTATTTCAGTGGCATCCCGGTTTAATCTTTTTATAGCTACATTAGCAAAAATGCCCATTCCTTGGTGGTTATTGTGTGTTTGAAGGGCCAATACAAATAACATTTTCAGAGGTGTCAGAGTAGGAGAAAGTTGTTAGTAGTGTTTCAGAACCCTTTAATTCACCAAGCGTATTCTTTGTATGTATTTCTGCAGATCAGTTAAAACAGTCTTCTGTGTTTAAAAATTCACCTACCAATATCACAACTTAGAAGCAATCTTGCAACATGGTATTTGTCCTAATCGGATGAATTTGGGACATGCTGTAGTTTAAAATAGTCAGGCTTTTATGTCCATTTGCTGTAACATTTCTACAGTGTAACATCCGGGCCAGTGGTGGCAGTTCTGTCCTCTCCCCAGTGCTCGTTGTGATGGCCGTGTACGTTTCCCAAACCTGCCATTCACTTCCATTGCTGGTTGTGTTTGTTACTAGGGGAAGCCACCAGGTTTCCACCATCACCACCTGCATGTCCATCACTGAGGACAGTATAGCTTGTGCATAACCAGCAAAAACCAGGGGAGCAGAAACACTTGGGAAAAAAAGAAAGTAACAAGGAAAGAAATTCTGACTACTGGAAAGAGAAGATTGGTTGAATTGTAGCAGAAGTAATGAAGTGTGAAATGTGCTATTCCCAACCAGTATGCCATGCTGCTTTAATTTACAGAATATATAATTATACAACATTAACATTCTGGTACATCAGTCTTTGACAAAAATTGAAATGAAAACAGCAAAATGCACGAGTCTATTTTAAAGACAATTATTGTAATAATGGTGGATAAGGCTACAAACTTAAATAATTTTCCTGATTTTAAGATTATGTCTTTAAGATTCTTTGATTTTGTGCCCTGGTAAATCTTTGAATACTGTTAAAAAACCACTTAGTTTAATAAACCTTTGCTGAATACTTGTGGAAGTCCTTCCAGCATACATTGAACCCCTCCTCCCAAGAAGATGTGTTTTAAAAATCAGATTAACTTTTATATTTCTAGTACTTGATAATGATTTATACTAAGCCCATAGGCAGCCTAGAGCATACAGAGTGCATATGCACAGACCTGGCTGGGTCAAGAGCTGACCTTTCTGAGCTGCTGTCTCCAGAGGAAGGAGCATTGTTTAGTCACTGAGATGCTAACAAGGCAGTGCTGAGAGACAAACTAATTTTGGTAGCTTCATGCAGAAAAAAAAGCCCCTCTGAAACTTAATGACCTTCTGTAGGGGAAAAAGGCTTTAGGCATGAAGATACAAGCAGAAATCAACAAGGCAGTCATCTGGGAGAGAACACAGTAAAAGAAACAACTGGAATGCACTGTATGTTCTAGTTTAAGTTACTATTTTGACATAGGAGCATAGTTGACAGAGTAGGTAAGGTACAAAACCATCACTGTATTTAAAACAAAGCTCTTGATCTTTCACAAGGAATAAAGTGTGATTTTTATTAATGAATGCCCGATGTCTAGATGTGTTGTGTGCACATCATCAAAGGCAGCACTGAATTCTCAAAATCATGAAATAATATATTATATGCAGGACGAACCTGGGGAGCATATTTAGAGGTTTTACTGAATTTTGGGAAGAGAGATGTTCCTATTCTGACAGGAACAACAAGAAACTCCTGTTACTGAGTTTATTTTCACTCAGGTAGCCAGACTTCTATGTTTTGGGTATATAATACTCAAAGAGACGAATGGTTTAGAACAGCTGTTCTAAAAGTGTTTAGAATATTTTAATGAAGAAATAGCTTTCTTACATGTTCATATTATGTCAGCACTCATACAAGAGTGGATGGCAGCATGGCATGGGAGTGTTTCTTAGGAAAAAAATGCCTAGAAAACAGATATCCAGGTTTTATGGACCATGTAGTCCATCCCTTTGCACCAAAACAAAATCAATGCATAGAATTTGTAATTCTGTCTGGAAAACAGATATAATTATTACTTTTAGTTGGCAATATTAATGGTTTGATAGCATATCACAAACGTCAGTTATACAATTACAATACTAAGTGATCATGTCATGTAGCAACCATGCAGTTATTGAAGGACATGATAATGGGATGGTGACTTACTCAAATTAATTTGTAGGTCACCAACCCCTGGCCATACACTTTGATGGTGACCAAGATAAATAAGTTCATTCTTACAGCAATGACAATACTGCAGATCTTCAAGAATACAGGCCTTTGTGCTGATCCAGGGTATGTGACTCAATGACATTTTTCTTATGCCACCGGGGGGGACTCTGATACTGGAGGCTGTCTTAATGCAGAGATTGGGATATTGTGCCAAAACTGTGACTCAGAGAATGAGTTGCTGTGGGACTTCTCTAGCTGGTGTTCCACATTAGACAGGTGGTGCTGGTCTCACTGAAACTCCCACTGTGCAAAAGGCTGACAAATGCTTTGGACTGACACAACAATAATACCAAATTTCTGTGGTACATGTACCATAGGAATTCAACATATCCCTGAACTAGCTCAAGTCCTTCTATGTTCTATTTAAAGAATATTGACAAAATGGGCCACATTATCACTCAAGTGATTAATATGTAAGCTATAAAAGGACCTGGACAAAAAGAATAAATAAAGGAAAAACTCTAAACCAAACCTATTTTCTGCTCCTATGCTCCTGCTGCTGGTTATGCAGAAGCAGTAAACAAGCCCTATTCCCAAAGCTGTGCTGACAGCACTGATGATGGTGGTGCACAAATTAGGAGGTAAACAAAAAGCCGTGTTAATTTCAAGCTCCATTAGAAACACAGGCGGTTAAAAAAAATCAATGTCTCCCAAACAGAAAAGGTCAAAATTGGTAGGAAAAGAAAGTTGGTTTTCCGGTAGGTGTAAGGCTTTTAAATTATTATTATTATTATTATTATTAATTTTAAATTGTGTGTAAGCAGAAACCACTGGTCAGCATCACATTAGTGACTAGAACACTGAAAATAAACAACTAGCAAACTTTATTTTTTTAGTAAAATATACTCATCTTTGGCTCAGGTTGAAATTCTTGTATTTAAAGGCTGGTTTCTATTTTAAATTTTGCCTGTAGGTTCTGTGGATATTCAGTTACATTTATAATCTTGGCATGACACATTTGAGGGATCATTCTTTTGAAAAGTGTAATCATCAGATTTCACTGTTTTCTCTTGGCATGGTATATTCTTGGATCCAAATCCTTGGGGCCTGTTAATTTAAATTTTAGGTTTTGTTGTGCATCCAGATTAAGTCTGGAAATACATGTGTGTCATTTTGTTATCAAGTTGTCTAGCAGAGGATGACAGGAAGAACAAATACTGCTTTGTATGTTTTTGTTTTATGGTAGTGTGTCACCTTCAACTCCACTCACATTAAATCCTTATCACTTCATGTGATCTTTGCTTTGCATATTAAACTAAGTTTCATATGGCCATGTTAAATTATGTATGGAGATAGAGTTGTGTGGTATGGTGTTGGGAACCATTTCTTCAAACACCAATGCATATGTAAACACCTTGGAATATTAACATGACAGAGTTTGACCTTACAGAGACAAGTTGCTCACTAAGTGTTTGAGGAACTGGTGGCCTTACCACGGCCACAGATTTTCTGAAAATTGTTATTCTTACACTTAGAATTTATAGAACTGCTATCATTATATGTATTTAGTGCAACCTCTTTTGGTCAAAGGAATGTAGTGAACAAGGCTCCTAATGCTTCATCCTTCTGCATTACCAGCTAGTTACAGCTTTTTTCTAACACAAATGTCCCAGTGTAGTGGGCAATAACCTGCTCTACAGAATAGGATCAGAATGCAGGGAGTTCAAAAACCGTGGTTTATGTACAAAAATGTATTCATGTGATAGATACTTAGATTGGTTTTAAACCATTTTCCACTAAAGTACAGCCAATACTTTTGTAGTAGAGTCAGGATCTCTGGTACAGACCCCAACTTGACACAGTTTCCTTCCAAACAGCTGCATCTCCTCATTGTCTTTTCAGTCATCCTTAAGACACAGCTTGCTCTTCTAATTGTCATTCTCTTCAGTGAACATTAGCATACTTGTTAAATTGGCCATTTGTGTCCCAGAAATCCCCTGCCTGTCCGGTGACTCACTCAGACCTGCATTTTGCACACCCTGGGGAGGCATGGAACAAGTCATCTCAGTCCTTTTAGCTCCAGCTCCAGAAATTATTGAGCATCAAATTCAGTCCTCCCTTTTTGCTTCATTAACTGTCGTTGTTGTTAGGGGAAGAGATGCTTTTAAAGAGGAAAAAGTCTGAAAGAAGTCCTAAAAGGACTTCTTCCTTTTAAAGAGGAAGAAGTCTGAATCTGTTCTCTCCTATGGATTGTTTCAACATCTTCTTTGGGGATTTTTGTTTTTACAAGTTACCAAAGGCCTTCTTCCTCCCTGGCTGTGCTGTCCTGCCAACCTTACCTGCCTGCCTCATGTTTCTTAACATAATCACCACCAAAAGAGACCTACTCTATCTGGTGGTGTTGCAATTCAGGCATGAAGGTGGCATATAGAAGTCATGAAGGTGGCATGTAGAAGTCAGTTTGCCCATCCATGGTTGCACTGGGAATGTATCCCTAACAGCAGTCAAATCTTTTTTAGCCAGGAAAGGAAGCAGGAGTGATTTGAGGCTGTGTAGAAAGCTGGTATGTTCAGTGCCAGCTTTTAAAAGTTGTCATGATCTGTTTACTTTCATGTTCATTTTAGCTCCTCAAGTTAATGATCGCTCATTTTGAGAATGGGACATTTGTAATTGTTTCAGAGAATAATGAAATTTTTTTTCTAGAGACAGTGTTGTCTTTCATCAAAACTTTACACACAGCCTCCCCTTCACATGTCTGAGGCCAAATACTGCCCCTTGGAATCCTCAGAAGCTAATGTCAGTGAGTCTTGGGGTTGCTGGCTGACTTTTGTGCCTGTCTAAAAATAAATTAACATCATGTTGAAGACTTTCTGAAACTACCCTTCATGAAATCTAAGAAGTAATGACTTCAGTGAAGCTTGAGGGCAAAGTGCTCACCGTTTACTACTGCAGTAATTCTTTCACAAGGCTTTCCTCTCTTGCAGCACAATTAATTTTACATTTCATTTACTGACATTGGCATGCACTTAGCTTTATAATATTAGTTAAAATTGGTTTATGATGTCGATTTTATTTTTAGCACATTGAAAGCCGGGGAATAATTGAAGTGTGCTATTGTACAATTTAGGGCTTGTGGTGGACTTGGAGAGGTGAGGATTGCCATTCCTGCTTTAACTGACCTAGAGGGAATAACTCTTCTCTTTAACATTTCATTGTAATCTTTCTGATGATACCTCAAAATGTCAGCTTGTGCCTCCTGGCTTAAGTAAAGGTCCCAAAATAACTTCTAATGGACCTCAGAAGTTTAAAAATTAAGTCTCAGTGATACATACCAATAATATTTTAATAAGAAAGGCAGCTGAAGTTCGGTGTATAATTTATTTTGGTTTAGTTCTTTTTTTCAGTTCAAAGTTGTCTCTTGGAACTTAAGTTATAAGTTGTCTCCTGTATGTTAATGCCAACAAATTTGCTTTATCGTCTGATACAGGGCACTCTGCTGGTCAAGCTGAATAGCTTGAATTCTTAGTAACTTTCTGAGATGAAAGGGAATTACATATTTGGTCTGGAGTTTTCTTGCTTGTTTTACAGCATAGTGCTTTGGTTCTAAAATGCCAATTTTTCTAATTCAAGTAATTTTAACCTTTTCTATGAAGAAATTATTGCATTAGGAAGTCAGTCAGATACTGATTAAAATCTGGTTTGGGTCTTATACTGACTTCTACAACCTCCCTTAATTCTTGACCTGGAAAAAGGGACATTCATAAATGTTTCCTATAAGGAGTGATGTTTCATCAGGAGTTTGAAGAAGGAAGAATACTCTGAGACATCTCCACGTGAGTGGCATCCTACTTGAGTTGCCTTCAGGGAAAATAATATGTATACATCATAAGGTTGGTCCTGTCTTTGGAGTTTATGGAACATTTGCTACTGTGTTTGCTTTTCCCTATGAGATAAAGCAACCACTGGAAAGCACTGAAATTCAGTGTGTTCAGAATGCACAACACACAGAGCTTGAAGAACAGCAAGACCTTCATCAGCCGAGCAAGGTGGTCCAGGTGCTGACCTGACCTTACTCCCTCTTTTTCTCTTAGGAGAGTGGGTTTATTTGCCAGTCATTCTGAACTCTCACTATGAAACACAGTTTTTCTGCTGTGTTTGTATCTAAAACCTATGTACTTTTATTGCTGTCCCCATCTGAAATATTTCAGACTAATGAAACAATATGATTGTTTTTATCTCCAAAGTACTTCATTTGTACTGACAAATGTCATAGACAAGAACTCAAATCTCCATCTGAGTGGTTATCTCTGCTAAGCTGCTTTTAAAAAATGAATTAGCTTAGTAAAAAGCTGGCAAATACATGCCAGACATTTTGTGAGGATCGCTGATGGTGAAGTTTTGTTAAACTGCGCTTTTTCCAAGCAAGTACAAAAATAGCAGCTTTGGAAAACATGAAGCTGAGTCTTTTGGACAACTAATGCTATTATGAGACTGCAGGTAGCTTTCTTTTTCCCCTCTTTTCCCCTTTGAAAGCTGAACATCCTCTCAGAAGTGTGAGTGAGAAGTAAGGTTGATTTATGCTTAATGTGACTGACTGCTCAAGAAATAGGTACTATTTGCTATTTTAAGCATTAGCCAGTAATTAGGATCTGCAGCACTGAGTCTCATTCTCTTGTCATTAATGAGGTCGTTAACAAAGATATGATACAGTCTTTTCCTCCTGTTAGCTATGTAACTGAAATAAGCGAAAACTTCAAATATTTCGAGGGCAGTGTTACACTTTTTATGAACTTGCTTCTGTGATGCATGTCAGCACAAGCAAAGTGAACTTCTGTAATCTTTGGGAAACTGTCCCTCAGAGCCATTGGGAATAATTTTCACACCTGACTCTTACATATTAAACACAAGATGTTTCTCTTCTATTCCAGCCCTTCTTGGGCTCCTTCCCTCCCTAGCAGCTTATGGGTTACTGAGGTCATTCCCCATTACTACAATGCCACCTCCCCCCAGCCATGCAGGAATGATGATATCACCTATGCTGTTCCTTGGGAGGAACTCCCTGCCACAAAGTCACCCCAATCTCCTCAGACCCTACCTGATGACTGTGTTTTCCTGGCTGAAAGTTTGCCAACATCTGAGCTACTGAGGAGTGCTGATTGCCTGCTGCCTTGCCAACCTGTGGCTCGCTGTTTTCTTTTGTCTCTGCATCTGCTGTTGGTCTTGTCTTTGGGTATGTCTGTACTGCCTTCTGCAGTATGTCATGAAGAAAGATTACCCAGCCAGGCAGCTTGGACGAGCCTACCTGCAGGAGGGAAAGCTGTGTGCTCTGCAATTGTAGCTCCTTTTCTTGAGCCAGCTCATTTAGATTTGCCTCACTCTGCTGTACATCAAACTCTAGTGCACAAACTCTCTGTTTTGCAGTGGGAATGCAGTTGACATAAGGAGTAGGGGAATAGTTCCATTATTAATAGATAAATATGTTTTCACGTGAATTGGACAAGCAATATATTTCTGTAAATTACAGATATGCACTATAATGACAGGAAAAAACATAGAATCCAGAATAACTGGTTGGAAGAGACTTCAAGGATCATCGGTCTAACCTTTCTTGGCAAAAGCATGGTCTAGACAAAATGACCCAGCAGCCTGCTCAGCTGAGTCTTAAATGTGTCTGATGTTGTAGAATTCACCATTTCCCTGAGGAGATTATTCCAACAGCTGATTGTTCTCATTGTGAAATATTTTCCTCTTGTGTCCAGTTGGAATGTCCCCAGGAGTAACATGTATCCATTACCTTTCCTGTTTTCCCTGTGACTCCTTGTAAAAGGCTAGTCTCCATTTTCTTTATAGCCATCCTTTAAATACTGAGACACAGTATTAAAGTTTCCCCTAAGTCTTCTTATCTCAAGACTGAACAAACCCTTACCTCAGCCTTTCCTTTTTCGTGGCCATTCTCTGGGCCCTCTCCAGCCTGTCCACATATTTTTTGTATTGCAGGGACCAAAAGTGAAAGCAGTATTCCAGGTGTGGCCTGAAAAATGCTGAGTAGGGCAGGATAGTGACTTCTTCATCTCTCCTGGGGATGCATGTGTTGATGCAGGCCAGCATTCTGTGGGCTTTCTTTGCCACAGCAGCACACTGTTCACTCATCTTGAGCTTATTGTCCACCAGGACCCCCAAGCCCCTTTCCACAGAGCTGCTCCCCAGACAGACCTGTCCTTGTTTAACTTCATAAGGTTCTTGTTAGCCTACAATTCCAGCCTCTCCAGTCTTCCTGCAGGCTGGCTCTCCCTTTCAGAGTGTCCACCTCTCACTCAGTTTGGTATCATCAACAAACTTCATTGGGGCACAATTTATCCCATCATCCAGATCTCTTATGAAAAGTATTAAGCATTGGAATGCCCTCCCCCCACCCCCCCCAATGGTGTACTTCTTGTGTCTCATCTGATTTGCCTTGCCAGTCTTCAGGACACCCATAATGTAAGTGTAGCTTCCTGTCAGCCTCCCATATCTTACAATAATACAGTTATTAAGAGTATGATGTAAGAATTTTATTTTCTGATGTTGCTGCCCAAAGACCATTACAAAATGAAATCTTAAGGAAACAGCTTGTTTGGTGGCTCTCTGTCTTTGTCTATTTTAATAAATGTGTTATTATGGAGTACGTTTCCACTTTTTTTCCCTTTGATGCTCTTCACATTGGACCTAAGAAATTCCAAACTGCTCTGCAAAGTTGTTTTTTCTTACTAGCTGGCTAGAAAAGTGAGAGTGAGGGACAGAATACATAAACTTGACATTTGAAGGTATTTTCCAGCTCTTTTAGCTATTATTTTGTATTACATTAGTTAGTATTATATATATTATTATATATATTAGTATTTAGCTATTATTTTGTATATATTATTTGTATTATACTTGCCACCCCCTGGTGAGAATGGCTGCATATGCATGGTAGAAGGCAGTGGCTGTCCTGCAGAGCTTGCCTTCTAACCAGGGCAAATGGTAGGAAGTGACACCTGAGGGTTGCTCTGTGGAGGATGAGGCACAGAGGCACCAAACCAAAGCCTTTAGGTTCTGGAATCAGAACAGAATGGCAGCTCAAGGTTTCTCCAACCTCCATTCCTGAGGAAAAATCCTTTTCTGGAGGATATTCAAAACCTCATCAGTGAAACCAATTCTCTGACAGTCCATATGTGTGAAAGCAAGAGCAGTGCCAAGCCCAGTAGTGGCTCCCTTGTTACCTCTGCACTGCTTGCAGGAGCCCTAATGAGACCTACCAGCCTTTTCCATCCAACCTATCCACTGAAGACTGGAGGAAGATGTGATTTATTAGCTAGGACCAGGATGGATGGCATCATAAATCTCCTCTAGACAGTAACAATTAAAGTTGCCAGGGCTCTCTGCATTGCCACGTGGAGTCCAGGCAACTCTGTCCAGATTTGACTGGCTTATTTTGCTAAATGAGGGTGTTGAATGACCGTCTGGGTTTTATTAATAAGTGTATAAATCTGAACTATAAGGAGAAAGAAGATGAACTGGTGCTGGTATATCTGTGACATATACTTAATAATAAAACTTAAACTCTTATACAGCCTGATACAAATTACTCGCTCTACTGCGCCAGTTCTGCCACAGCTACACATTTCATTTTTGTGATATGCTCTGCGACTGCTCCACGAGTAAGTGCTGAGAAGGGAGAGAAATAGAAAGATAGATGCATCTGGTATTTATAGAGGACTGTTTTAATGGTGCTAAAAAACTGATGTGCTCAGCATTCCTTGCAGCTGCAGTTGCGTTCGTGTCAGTAATCGTATCAGGAGGGTTGCTGGTTTCCAGAGTAATTAGAACCCTGAAGCAAATAAGCAGCAAATGAATTCTCTTCTTTTGAAGTTATCTTCTTTTTACCCCTCTTTTAAATAGCCCTTCTCTGCTATAATTATGTACCAGTCATTATAGCATTAAAAATAATTTTAAGTGAATGAGTGCTATTTTTATTATTGTTGTTCATTGCTAATTATTATGAACTAATTGTAATTTAGGATAGTCTTCTGAAAATCTCATTTCATTAGAGAATGGCTACTGACTTAAATTGTTTCCTGCCTTGATCCCAGGGAGAGCCAGGAGCTCCAAGCTGGGTTCATCTAAGCTGTGCTGATGGCTTACAGCACATGTGGGTAGAACACAAGTTGTTGCTCAAAGGCTTTTTGATAAACTTCTGCTCTTCTAGCACTTAAGCCATAAGTTAAATATAAGTACTGTATGCTTGCCATCAGGGAAGTGATGACAGAGATACTACATGATAATATAGGGAGGTAATCCTATCTGGCTTTTTGTGACTTTGTCTGGGATAATACATTGTGCCCCAAGCACTCGTTCCTGAAAAGATCCTGGCAGGAGTTCAGAGGACACTAACAAGCCATGTAGTTGTCCAGGGAGGATTTGGCTCTAAACAATGATATCTTCACCATTTATCTGGGTTATTAATTTTGCAACATTTGTGGCTTTAGTCAGATGTTTTCTATTTGTGCTCACGTATGCTGAGTTACGGAGAATGGGCACTGGGTCATCCTTGTGTAAACTCTGTAGTCTGGGTTGCATTTTTTGGCTCTTGATTTCTAACCAGTTTCAAGATTAAAAAGCAGAATAATAAGGATTACTTACAGCTGCATAAGCAGTATATATTAATTGATGTTTCCTGGTAATGAGGTATGAGAATGAAAAGCCCACCCCACCTCTCAGATCCCAGCTTGAGTTTTTAAGATGGCTGTTAGAAGAAAAATGTCTTTGTACTCACAAATTGCACACATTCAGCCCAGAGTTACTAGCACATAATAAACATGGAAACATCTAGTGACGCTTTCTTTAATGGACTCATTCTTTAGACTAGAACCACAGCTTTTATAACTCAGATTCTTAAAATGCCTTTATAATGTTGTTTCTTAAACAGCCTTAGCTTCTGTTGTCCTGTAATGGCAATTCTTTCCTACCACGAGGACCAGGACAGCACAGTGCTCTGGCTGTAATCTGGCAGGTTCACAGAGATACCTGAGAAAGATGATGGGGAGACTAAAGCTTCTGGGGGTTCAAATATTTCTAAACTTCAGTTCAAATTGGAGTTCAGGAGATATTTCTATAGCATTGACTGTGCTTTGGACTTCCTTCCTTTCCTCACCCTTCCTGCAGTTATTTTTGGGTGAGAGATTTATAGCAACAGAGCAAATTGCCATGTTAAATCTGAGCCCAACTTTCAAATCAGTGGTCACTGAGCTGGGCCATATATACCCAAATACATAGGGGAAAGATAGGCCAAATCTGCTAGTGCTTTAAGTCAATGCACCTGTGATAGAGCTCATAAAGTTCTCTAAGGAGAATTATGATGTTGAGAGTTATGACTACTTTATGCTTGAATGAAAGCTTCCCCTAGTTGGTTTGAGGGACACAACCTCCTACACAGTGAGTTCTTTCTTTAGGGTGATTTATCTTAATTTCCCTCAGTGTTTCCATATTTTGAATTGGAGTTCATGTATGCTGAATTATAGTGTATAGACCCTGGGTCATCTTTTTCTGAACCTTATATTTTGTCATGCCTTTTTTACCTCTTGGCTTTGAAAGGCATTGCCAGAGGAAAGAATGTAGTTTTGTGCTTGTGATACATCTCAGAGGCTGTTTAGATAATGGTTTCTTGTCAAGGAGGTGCTTATGTTTTGGGGGCTCTTTTGCTAAGTGTTTTTATTCCAATTGTGATAAATTTGTGATGTATAACAGTGGAAATAAACCCCCCATAGTTTATTTTGAAATGAGCTTATGAGTGTGCCATCCAAATGCCTCATGCTGTCAGGAGAAACCCTTAACACCTACTGTTGCTGACACTTCTGCTGATCCAGGAGTTTCTAAGCCAGGAAAGCAAGGTTCTTCACAGATGTGTATCAGCCCCAAAATGAAGAGGGGATACATTTAGATGAGAAAATTTTCTCTCAAGGAAAAAATGAAATTACTGCAGAAAGTCTTACAATCTTGTGGTGGTCTGCCAGGCAGCAAATCCCAGAAAGATATCTGATGACAAATGGCACTGTATGTCTGGTACAGGCTTCTGATTGATATTTCAGTCAGCTAGATAAGAGTGAAGATAGAAGTGAAGCAGAGGTAAGGAATCTAATCATTCAAAAAACACATGCTCACACAACATTATCTCTCTTCTGAGGGAAAATGAACATAGCAGCTCACTTAGACCCATGGCAGGCACAAGTAGGTAGTTTCCTAGTTCAGAGAAAAGCTAACAGTGTAGAAAAATATACTCTATTAATTTTTACTCTTAGCAACACATTAGAATTTGAACAATTTAGATGCAATTAATGGGACAATAAAATAATTGTAAAAACATAAGCAAGACTGTGATATTGTGCTCCTTGCAATTATTTTTAATGCTAAATAAACACACTGCTGAGAAAATTGTAATTTGTAGTTATTGCACAGTACTAAAAAGAGCAGTGTGATAGCCAGTGCCAGGTAAGCCCTCAATGAATAAACCAGTTTTTTATTGCATTCTGCAATGCTGCATTCTGACAGTGTATAAAAGGAGAGGGTTTCAGTGGTGATGTAGGTTCAGTAAAAGACAATCATGCCAACCTGTTCTGTTCTGGTTTTTGGAAGATGGAGAAAGGGAGGGGAGGGATAGCAATGTCTGTCACAGAGAAAAAAGGCAATGAAATGTGACCCTCTTTTAATTAAAGGGTCCCACAAAGTAATTTCCCCCTTTAACTTGTGATAATATGGTTTTGGCAGGAAGAGTAATGTGAACAAAACACTTTTCTTTAGAAGCAAAATCAAGGAGGGCAGGCAAATTGTATTCAGTAGCAATTTGTTGGGGAATTTGTCATTTGTTTTTTAAGAGTGCTTGGAAATGGACAGCAGGAGTGGGGTGTTTTGCTTGTGCCTTGTGAATGGCAGCTGCAGTGGGGTTTGAAAAGCTTTTAGAGAAGTCAGGGGATATTTTCCCATGGGAAATTATAGAAAATACCTGTCAGTTGTAATGGTAACTCATCATTTCAAAAGAAGACTAATGTGCTCTTTGGAAAGATATTTTATCAGCTCAAAGTCCTCTTTGTGGTAACATAAAATAAGGTAAATATAGTCAAGGCAGTGAAATCTTATAAACATCTTTTCAGCTTGGGGAATTTAAAGAAAGACCTATACAGGTTCCCTCTGGATTTTTTAACACGGTGTAAATAAGTACAAAAATTGTCCTTTTTCCCCCCATTTTGATAATGTCTGATATATCTATTCCTTATTTTCTGCCCATTTATGACCAGACTGAATCAATATGCTTAATTTCCTATTTTCCAGCCTAACAGTGCTTTCCTTGTGAAAGGACTATTAAGAGCATATGGCCAGAAGAGGTGGAGGTCCTTGCTTTTCCCCCACTGGTTAGTTACACTTTGGTCTGTATCCTTAGAGCTTCTGGAGAAGTGCACCATTCTTTTATATGGGGTGTAAGAAAAAATACAGCTGATGTAACTTAATTAGTATATCATGTCTCTCATTGTAGGGTCTGGCCTAGGAGGGTTTTTTTTATTAAGGTGAGATGCAGCATCTTGTTGAGCAGAGAGGCTGAATGACCCTGAAGTGGGTCTGCAATTAGTGAGCCACAGACAGGAGAAACTGTGCTGCATCTGACACACTACTCTGTGTTTTCCAGCCAGAAGAGACACATGCACAGTGCTAGGGAACAGCTGACAGCAAGCCTTTCTGGAAGAACAAGCTGTAACACAGCAAAACTTAATCAGTGCTGTCCTCCCTCTTTCCTGCTCTGTATGTCTTTATTTCTGCCTTGTGCATCTGCTGCTTCTATTGAAGACATTATTTTAGACATTAATGTCCAAACCAGGAATCCTGCAGAGGAGTCTTGCAGGGTGATGGGATTAGGTGGAGGCAGTAGGCTTTAGGAAATGGCCAGAGGTTAGTGATGCAATAGTTGTTGTTACTGTTAGAACCAGAGGGAAGTGGAAATGTAAAGGCATGAGGAAAGGCTAAGTGCTCATACCAGATTTTACTATCCTAAAGATAACAGCAGGGTTAGATTCAAATAGCCTACCTTGAAATAAGTGGCAGCAGAGTCCTTTCCTTTGGTCTGCAGATCCATTTTGGCCCATCTTCTTGAGTAATCTCACCATTAAAACAAAAATAAAATATATATCATCCTGCTCTTAAATCTATCCATTCCAAAGCATGTGAGTCGCTGTCATTGTGCTTGTCCTGCAGCCAGATCAGAGAAGCAGCACACACTCACATGTGAAAAGAGGGGCAGAGGAAGGCTGTTCTGAGAGCAGCTGTAATTAAACCACATCATCTTCCTGAGCCATAGCTCCAGCAATAACACAGCAGTGGCTGTGTCCCACAGTAATACCAGCTGGGCTTTTCTCTAGTGCTCTAGATAGATTTTCTCTGCAGAGATGCTCTTCTCTAGCACAGCTCAAGTGAGAGTGGCCCCTGTGCAGACAAAAAATGAGCTGTTGTGTCCATATTCCAACTGGGATCACACAAAAGCATCCTTCATGCTACTTACTGAGCAAATACTCAGATAACCCTGATGGAAGATGTACAGTGCTCTCTTGTTTGCATGTGTCACAAGATGATGGTGGGGATTGTGTTATGTTTTTAGGGACTGCTGCAGTTGCAGAAGTCTCCAGTGTCTGCCCTTTAGTTTCCAGAGGACACTCAGTCACACTGCCAGACTGGACTGTGGAAGGGGCACTAAGGCAGAGGTTGATGCCCTTTTTTAGAGATTCTCCCTCTTCCTGGCCCTCCAAATGCACTCAGTCTGGCAGTGAGGTGGCTGCACAAAGGTGAGTGTGAATCAGCCCTGAAGGACCTCCTCAGGCAACAGTTGCTGCTGCTTTCAGTGCTGCCCTAAGCCCTTTGTGAATCTTTAATACTGATCCACAGTACTCAGAGTTGTTTGGGTTTGTTTCTGTTGCATCAAGACATATTCTGATCCTTCTTCCCTTTCAGGGGAAGAGAGGACAGGGAGCAGCTATCCCATCTGAACCTTCTTCCCCTTTGCTGCCTGTAGCTGTCTCACCCTACAACAGCTGGATTTCTGGCCTGGTGCCTTTGACTATCTCATCATCTGAAGCTGTTACCTGATTCCACATCAGGATTACCATGTCCATCAGCCAGCATCTCCCAGCATCTCCCATATTTTTTCCCACTTTTAAGGATGTTTGGCTTGCATCTGTTTTTGTTTGAAAGGTGTTTCTGTTCTGCTGTTTATTCATATTTGAAATGTTCCTGGGACTGTTTCTTTTCACAAGTCCACTGGTTCCTTTGACAAGGGCAGAGGCATTTTTGGCTATCTAGAAATACCAGAGGAGAAAGGAACATGGTATCTTTGCCTCCTGAACATCATCTAGCAAATTATAAAATTTAATAACAGGTGTTCCATTACTACTACTATTATTATTATTTTTATTATGTTTATTATGTTTATTTATTTAGTTTTTTAGTTATTTTATTTTATGAGTCTCATTACACCTAATTTGTTTCAGACATTGTAAGCCACCATATGGCATCAGTGGAAACCTGGTGAAAATGTATTTATCCTCTCACAAAACATATATAAAAATGTCAAACACATAATTAAATTAGAAGAAGTCATTCTCTTTAAGATATAATCTTACCAATTAGTCATTAGGAGCTTCTGGACCAAGTCTTATCAGCTGTCTGGCAGGGGATGTAGTGAAGATCTGTGTCACGAGTCAGGATGAGGTAAAGGAACTGTAAAAGCAGTGCTATTTCAGGTATCACAAACCAGTTCTGGGTTCTTGAAGATCTTGAGTGAAGTATTTTGTTCTTATGGATTTCTTAGGACAATCTCTCTTGGAATAGAGGAGCAAATGAAGCTCTATGGAGGACTGTTTTCTTGGTGCACAGCCATGGCATAGTACAGCCTGGGTATCTCCCACCAGACTTGCAGTTTACATCTGGAGTTGGAAGTCAAGAAACCTCTTTTAATCCACTGATTCAGATAGGCTTCCAGAGGGCAGTTCACATTTGAGGCAGTATTACTCCTCCAGTACATATAAAGTAATCAAGTTCTAAATTTATGAAGTAATTTATTTAAATGTTTTCAGTTCTGTGGGATGAAGCCAGCCTATGAGATCTATCTCTGCAGCCTGGCTGAATTTGCTTGGACAAGAATTTGGCTTCCAGGGAATGAAGAGGTTATGGAGAAGCCAGGGAGAGCCTCTTTAGAAGAGGAGAGCTTGCTCCACAGCTCTAACTTTATGAAAGTGTGTGGTACCACTACTCCTTTGCCCAATACTTAGGTCAGTCATTTTTCTGGTTAAACACTCTTCCTAAAAGTCAATTGCATCATTAATTCTCCATTCATTAAATATGAAAGTAATAGATTTATTTTTTGTTTCCTTTGCTGTGAATGTGACATAAATTCATCTGTTAAGCCAGGCTTGGAGCAGGTCTAGTCAGCATCTGCTTTCAACTGCTGTGCCCCTTGTGCTGTAGACATGTCTATGGTGGCAGCAAATCCCCATCACAACTTTCCATCTAACACAACAATGGGAATATTTCGTAGATTGGTTCCATTTTTTGAGATGTTTCTGTAGCAGTTTAATGTCATCTGGTGGACACTGCTGCCCAGTTTCTGGCAGGTTTCTAGCTCCTCTTTTGCAACGCCTACAGCAGTGTGGAGAACTAATTTAATGCGTTGATCTATGTAGAAAATAGCCACTGTAAAGACTAATGGCTACTGAAGCATTAGGGAGATTGTGTACTGAAACATTTTTCATTAGCAAGCTTTGCATCGTGCAAGTGTGTTCTCACCTCCTGCACGCACACAGGTTTGTGCATGTTCCATTTGGAGTGTGGGACTGTAGGGATTCTGGTCCATGTTCTCACCTTCCTCTGAGAGACAGTACTGCCAAAAGCAGAAGGACTGTACTTTTTGAAAGGTGGCACCTGTTGTATTTGAGCTTGCAGGAATAGCTGCTGTGGTCCCTTTCCAGACCACCCTGCTCCATGTACCGTGTATTTGTGTGGGAATGGTGCATGCTGGGGTTGGCCTTTGAAAATCTGTGCCAAACTACTTGCTGTCAAACTGATCCAGACTCCAGTGGTGGAGTTGCTTACCCCTGTAACAGCAGCAGCACTGCCACTTCAGTTTGCTTCCCCAGGGTCCACAGTATCCTGTTGTTCCAGAGGCAGACAGGGTGGATCAGCTGCAGGTTCTGTCTGTGATGGAGCAGGTGTTGGTCTCTTCCCAGAGGAAGGACGGGCAGTTCAGTGGTTTCCTCCATCCACAGATGGCTCTGTCAGGTGGTGGGGATGAGAAATGGGCAAGTGGGCAGAAGAAGTGATGGGATAACCCTGGGGCAGGCCACCAGACATCACAGACCTCACCTTCATGTGGGCCTCTTTTTGCCCTCTGAAGACAAACAGGCAAAAGTTCATTCTTTGTATATTTAGCAGTTGTTTGGTGGTGGTAAGAGGGCAGTTTAGGGAGGGGGCTGCTTTCCTGTACCCATCCCCCTCATGCCAAAGCTCTCCCCCATGTCTCTAGTAATGGCTATTCACTGTTTTAAAGTGCCTTTCTTTTGTGATGTTATTTAGCACAGGCTTCAATTAAAAGCAAGCCCAGGGAAAATAAGGGGTGGTTGCCTAGTAACCAATTGCCTTGGGATCTGGAAAGATACAGCAGAAATAAGGGTTAATTTTTGCAGGTGAAAGTAGGAATGTCCAGGGATGTGGGTGGTGGAAGTTGTAAGCTAAAAAGATCGAGGATGTGTTTCAGAGAAGCAGAGTTCCCACTGGGTTCTCTCTGCAAATAACAACACGAGATGAACGGTGTTTATTTAGTGAGAATCCACACCGATGGAAAGTTAGAGAGAACACAAGCTCACTCTTTGAGGGTGCTTCCTTGTGTGTTTGATTTACATAATGTGCCATGGTATTGCAAGGTTTTCTATCTCTGCATCTCATTCACAGTTCAAAGCTTGCCTTAAATAAGCAACTGCACATGGCCACATAGCCTCAAAAATAGTGACTGCTTTTGTACACATGTTCCCTGGGGTAGCCTGGTTTCCCCAAGGCACCCACAGGTGTCAAAAGATCAGTGTTAAATACTTTAGGTTTATTTTGAGAGAGTCAAGGCCTGCAAAGAGCCCCTGGAGGCTTCATACCTCTGAAAATCAAGCAGCAACCATGCTTCTTCAAAACTTCCTACTCTGCTTATTTTCCCTGCTTTCATATATTTTAGGTCATTTTAGAATAGGATAGATAGAGAAGAGAGATAGTTTGTGTGACAGTGCTTGCCACTCATGAAAATGTCCTTGGCCTATGTGTCCAAACAATCTTGAACTGAAGAGCATGAATCCAGGTGTGGAGCTGAGTGACCTTTTGGGATGCCTGTGTCCCAGTGGAGAAAGCTGAGTGAAGGAGCTAAAATGCAACAAATCAGATGTGAAGGTACCTAACTGTGCTTCAGCTTGGACTCTCTGATGGTGTCATCCTGAGGTGTGAAACTCCTCTGCAGATGTGGAGCTGATTCCCTGTGAAGGTAATCAGGCATCCTGGGAAATCCTTTGCACATTAATGCTACATGTGCAATATGCAGTGGTTATTTTGTCTGGATATTAAACTCCTCTTTTTCTCACTGATGAAAGCAGAGGATAAAATTAATCCTTTTCACATGCTGTTGTTATTTCTTTGTGCTTATTTATATTAGGACAGCATTTTAGAAGCCTTCCATGTGGGCCCTCCCTACTGCACTCAGTGCTTTATGGGTATGGACTGCAAAGACTGCAAAAGACTGCATGCTAACTATGGCAGAAAGCATGCAAATAGATATGGGAGAAGAAAAAGACAGTAGCGCTCTCTTACAGTAAGTCATGATCCCAACAAATCTGTCAGGTTTTTTGTAGACATCATGCTAAAGGGAAATCTCTAGATTCCTTCCAAGATTGTTCAAGAAGACAGTTGTGGCCTCACAGTTGTTATGAACAAACTTTGCCCAGAAGTGGGAGCCTCTTGGGAGAAAATCTGATTGCCTGATTGGAATTTCTTTGACTGGGTAGCAGAGGCAGGTATCTCTGTAAGAGTTAAGATCAATAGCTTGGTAACAAGAAATTATGAGTAAAGATAGGTTCCACTCGGAGGGACCATGACATGAGAGTCTTCAGATGTTTCTGAGTCTGCTGTTGCAAATATGAATCCATTATTATCAAAACAAGGAAACAGAAAATAGTCTCCATGGCAGCATTTTGAATGGAGGGAATGAAGGACCAGGAGAATATGTGAAGTGCTACAACACACAGGTGATGAACTCTGTTTCTCAGGATAGCCATAAGCTTGGACAAATCTCCATTTGGAAATGAAAAATATTGTAAGGCTAAGAGAGAAATACTGCCAAGACTTAAATATGTTTTTAATCTGCACAAGATTGCCCAGGTCCTTGGCAGAGCGCAGTTTGAACTATTAAACTGATGACTGCATTGTTGTTCATCAGATTTTACATCCTTTGGGCCAGGTACAGTTATCTAAAGACATCCTCATGCTACAAGCTTCATGTTAGGTGCACTCTGGAGAAGAGGAATGTATGTGTTTGGGGTTTTTTCAGTGTTTTATACTAAAATCCTTTGGAGTATAATTTAAAATACAGTATCCCTTCACTCCTCAGAGAAGGATATGTGTGCTGGGCTTTCATGTGGTATCCCACTTAGACCACAACAGCCACTCTAGAGGAGAGCTATCCTGTGGGACAGCTGTATTTTGCATTGAGATTTACCAGTGGGCTATCCGGTGGGACAGCTGTATTTTGCATTGAGATTTACCAGTGGCAAAGCATTTCCCTGTTTCCCCATTTCCAGTAATTGAGGTTTATAAGTAATCAGCTTGTTCCTGAGCAAAGAAGCAACTTTTTTCATGATCATATGAGCTTGTAAGCACAAGGTGTGCTCAATGTGTTTATGAAGGAGCTACAGGCAATAAGTTTTTTTAATTAAATTACTTTGACCTAGAATGAGATTTAATTAAATACTATATTAAACAGACTTAAACAAAGAGGCATTTAGTAAACCACTATGCAAATTTAAAGGTAATAAAAATTTGAAATCTGTCAACTTTACATTATCTCTATAATTGATGCTAAATGTGAACAGATCAAATACACTTTTTTATTATTGTTTCTTTTTAATTTTTTTTTTGTGCAAGCTAAGATTGCTAATGATTCCTTTGAATTATTTCTGTATCTATCTGATCTATTGGATTCATCATTAGCGTGGGTTTCTTTGGGGTTGGTAGTTACTGGTTGGTTTGGATGCACCAAAGAAGTCTTGCATAATACAGAAGTGACTGGGCACTCATTAGAGAAAATAAGCTAAAGTAGTAACTGAAGACAATAATAATGAAGAAAGTACTTCTAACCAGAAATTTTGACTAGTGACTCTCCAAGTTAGGCTGAAAAGAGTGGCTCAAATGTAAAAAGTACATGAAGCCAATAAAATAGATAAACATCCTCCAAGAGTTTCTAGAGTTGGAACTGGACCAGGTCCACTAGAGCAGGACTGTGTTCAGTTGACCAAGACAGCTGACTAACGTAATTCTTGAGACTAAGGTCAAGAAAGCATTGAGCAATATTCATAATTTTCTAGCCAAGAGTGACCGACCCTGGCTTTGAGTGATAAATAAGCAATATGCATACATCAAAAGCCTTTAATAAATGCCTGCAGTTAGGCAGTATGCTCCCAGATGTTGAGAAACCTGGTTCTGCTGTTTGAAGCCATAGATAAAATGAGTGGTGAAGGGAGTGCCTCTGCTCTCAAACCTCACAGGGAGTCAGAAGTGAGCGTGACTTGTGGGCCCAGTCTGTGCCTGCCTCTGTAAAAGCCAGGGCTTAACTAAGCTGACATATTTCTGCTCTGGTGACATCTGTTCCTGCTGCTCTGCAGCAGCTGATGTGACCCAGCTGTGGATCAGCATTTATGAAGGAGCTGAGGATTATGTGCTCAATATCTTTTCAATACATCCTGCTGCAAACTTTGCTGATTTCCAGGGCAACCTCTGGAGAGCAATCCAAATGTTCAGAAAGCTGCCAGCTCTCCCTCTTGCTGTCCTCTGCATTGTCCTCCTCTCCTGCTCCCCTGCCTGGCCCCCCTTACCTTGGGAATTCATCCATCCCCAACCACCTCAAGAAATGATTGTGGTTTTTGCTTTCAGAATTGCAGCATGTGTCTCAGAAAATCATAAAATACCCACAGCCAGTTGAACAGGCAGGATTTAAGATGACCTGCAAAAATCTGGGGAGAATAGAATATAACCATAGATAAAAATTACAATTAAACTTCTATTTTCTGAAAGAGAAAAACCTCACGAAAACAATGGGCTCTCCCATTTACCCTCCAGATTACAAGGTAACAGAAATCAGTTCTTATTGTATCGAGTCCTTAAAAAAGATCTGCCTTTCTCAGCGTATTTATAAATTAGTCTGACTTTGAAATTGTGGCATGTGAATGGTTTCAGAGGTGAAAAGATGAGCATTATTTGCATAATAAAATCACAAAAAGAGTGAGTATGCAAAATGTAATTTATTTAAAATTCACCCATCCAACATGCTGGGCACAGGTGCAGAAGATTAATAACAAAAATAGTTACCTTCTGCATATAAATTAATGACAATGTCCAGAACTAAGAGCTTTCTTTCCCACACTCAGAAAAACCTTTGGAGAAGGGATATTCAGCATGATCTGACTGTGACAGATCCTGTTAGAGCAGGGAGGGTGAGGGCAGGCAGTCCCATGCTCCCCTGTGCCAGCAGCAGATTTTCTGAATACTCCATGGGGTTTTGGCTATGAGCTGCCATGGGCCAGGGTAGCCAAACAAGCAGGCCTGAGGGGCAGCAGTGCCTCTGTCAAATGAAGCACATTATAAGTGCTTTAAAGGATCTGCCCTTGTGTTCCAGAGACGTTTGTCCCTTTTTTTTCCTTAATCAATGTCTGTGCAGTCGGTTGACGCAAAATGGATGACTGGAAGGTATTTGGTAATTCCAGGATCTTGTAAAAATAACTTCTTTTTTTCTATTACAAGCAAAGGTGACTGTAATGGTTGCAACAATGACACTACATTTCTGACAAAAACTTGATGAAGAGATTGGGTTTTATTACAGTTTTGTGTTACGTGGTTAGTGATGCGTTACACTTGAAAAGCCCAGACAGAGACAGCCTAAATTCTTCCTGCATGCCCTGTATTTTCTAGTAAATGGTTTCTGAAGGTCTTACCCCCAGGGACTACTTGGCCAAGGCACAGGGAAGGATATTTGAGCTTGGATTTGATAAAGAATACGTCTGAGCTCTTCTCTCCTAACTTTAGACCCAGTGATGTGACCTACATCTTGCCTAGTTTAAATGTCTACCTCCAGATGGAATGAGATGAGCTACACACCAGAAAGGTCTGTTGTTGTCTGTTGTGGAAGAAAGGAAGATGGCCACTGACCTCCTGGCTGTTCTGCTCTGTGGAATGCTGCCGCTGGCTAAATGAAACCTTTCCTAAGGGGATTGAATGGTGGCCTGGAAATGGTCAGTAAATAACTGTTCATGGTATTGGAAGTAAGTCTGTAAGGGCATGTCTCAGGAGGCTTCATAGCAGAGATTAAAGCATCTGAATATCATAGACTATGGGAAGAACAAAGACTACTGTTAGATTTTTTATGGGTTTATGGTTTGAATATATGATTTGCAAATATTATTGGGTTTATTTCAGCTGAGTTTTTAAAATCAAGCCCATGCCGAAAAGCACATTTGAAAACTCCACAAGCAGCTTGAAATAAACAGGGGGTTGTCTGTTAATCACTGTTTTGCTTATTCTGCTGCTGTGTGATCCATTGATGACCCTCTCTGCTCACTAATAACATTGGTGGTATCCATACTGCATCTATACTGTGGGATCTGGTGCTGCTTTTCAGCACTTGGGTCTAGCTACTTCTCAGCTCCACAGTGGTTGAAGGCTCTCATTTCCTTCTTTCAGTAGACCCCCAAACTTTAGTTTACATATAGAGAAAGCCCAAATAGCAGAGCATCACAGGACACTCCATGGGCCCCCTAGGTTGGCCATCAGATGGGAATAATTATAGAATCATAGGATTGTTTAGGTTGAAAAAAAATTTTTTGTCAAGTTCTACCCTTAACTCAGCACTGCCCAGTTCACCACTAAACCATGTCCCTAAGTGCCACATCCACACATCTTTAAATACCTCTAGGGATGGTCACTCCACCACTGCCCTGAAAAGCCTGTTCCAATGCTTGAGAGTCCTTACTGTGAAGAAACTTTTCCTAATATCCAGTCTAAACCTCCCCTGGTGCAACTTGAGACTGTTTCCTCTTGCCCCATCGCTTGTTGTTTGGAAGAAACTGACCCCCAGCTGGCTACAGCCTCCATTCGGTGGTTTTAGAGAGAGATAAGGTCACCCCTGAGCCCTCTTTCTCCAGGCTAAACACCCCCAGCTCCCACAGCTGCTCTCATAAAGCTCAGGCTCCAGCCCCCTCACCAGCTCCAACCCATCCATGTCCATCTTGCAGTAAGGGGCCCACAACTGAGCACAGGGTAATTGTGGCCCAGGTGCATTTTATAACTCATTTCTGCCCTATATGATAAGCTGAGCCATGGTGATTCAGTTCATCTGAGCATAGATCAACACAAAGGATTTAATTTAATGCTTGCCTTTGCTTCCAAAGTCCATTGTTCAAAGGTTTATAGAACAAATCAGCAAAAGTTTTGTTATGACAGATAACATGATACATTTTCTTCCTGCTTTGCTTTCTTCACCCTTCCATTTCTTCTCCCTCTTCTGAACTGGTCCATATTGTCTCTTTCTGCTCTGCTTCCAGTTCTCCCACAGTGCACAAATGCCACATAGGTGTCAGCTGACCTTTCCTTCTATAGTAGGCTGAGCTGCTACACAGCAGGTGTAGCTGCACAGGTGTTTGCAGCACCTGTCCAGGGCTCTCAGCCTCAGTACTGACAAATCAGTAGATGGCAGCTGAGGTGAGTCTGCAGCTTGAAGGGAATCAGGTGAATGAGAAACAGGGGAGGAAGAGTTGTACCCTGAGCATGGAGTTGCTCCACCCAGAGACCTACTCAGAAGCAGCAGCCAGAGAACTGGCAGTTTCCATCTCCTGGCTGTTATTAAATGGTATTGATCAACAGGAGGGATGGCTAATGCTAAAAAAAGCCCTGGTGTTGGGCAGCTGTCGGTGCTCTCTCCATTCAGACCATGAGTTTCTATCTGGGGGACAAGCAAGCCAGGATAAAATGAGTGTGTTCAAGTTGAAAGATCTCTTCTAGGCACATTTTGCCTAGGTCAGAAGGGCATCTCCGTGTGGGAAAGTCAGAGACAGACTGAGGTGCTGAGCTACGAGGGCGGAGCTGTCAGAGGTAGATAAAGATGATGGCCCCCACAGCCACATTTGGAGTGCAGAAGGAAATCACTGGGCAGTAGGAGTGGAAGAGGAGCATGTGGCAGGCAGAAAATACATGATGTGGTCAGAGAGTGAAGGATAAATTTCAGTGTTGACAGCATATGGATAAATGGATCAGCAGGATCTGCACTGATAAAACTGACACCAAATGCTGTCACTAAGAGAGCTGCACAACTAAACAAGAATTTAAGAATGGAGGCAGCAGTAGGAAGAACTGACAGAGCAGCACACAGGTAAAATGAGGCAGAGAGAGATCATTCAGCTTCAGTCCTCTGCCTTTGCTATCTTCCTTCTACATCCAGAAAAAAACCCTTGAGGAATGAGACAGGAACAAAAACAATTACCATAATTTGCCATAAATCTCCTTTTGGCCCTACTTTCTCTTTCCTATGCCAGTGGCATAATGGGAGGTCATCTCCTGAGAGCATTTCCTCTACCAGATTTTTAGAAGGTGCAGAACAAAGATGTTCACTGTGAAGGATGAAATATGGCTGATGCCCTTTATGAAGGAAAATTGTTAAGGGTAGATTTGAGCTTTAGTCGTGCTGGTAATACATAGCATGGTATGCTGTCCAGATGTGGAGAATGGCTTCTTATTTATTCTTGATGGAAAAAGTATGAATGATCCTAAATACTGCCTGCTTCTGAAGAGATTTGTGGCATGAGCTTAATGTGGGCTTCTCAAGAAAGTATGAGAGGAGAACATAAAATGAAACATGGCTGTTTATAATTGGAGAACATTCTCCCCAGGGGACCATATCACCATTTTTTAATGAAAATTCAGTCAACTAGATATTTAGTTAGCCCAAGGAAATGTTTTCAGTTATCAATTAGAGGAAGTATGGGTGTTCTGTTGCTTGAAGATGCCATATCTTAAAATGAATCAGGATGCTGGATAATTATCATTTTACTCCTTATTAAATTGCTTCTTTTTCCTCCAGCAGTGGCTGTAGCAGCTGTTTAGCCACATTCATTACATTTGTAGAGTAAAAGTTTTTATTTTAACCCCAAATACTAGGACTAACATTAGTTTTTTTAAGTTAGTTTTTCAGCTGATAGTTAAATACTGAATGAATTGGAATTTAGTTGATTTACTGTTTAAGTATCATTTAATATAAAGGCAAATTTCTAAATGTGAGTTGAGTTTGGAAAGAACTTAATTATGAAGTTGCTTTTAGTGCTGTTGTAAAGATCTGCATTTTTGAGAATTTACATTAAACATGCAAAATTATTTGCTTTTTCAAGTGATTTAGCAAAAAGGATTTGTACATGAAAGATGATTTTTCATGAATGTTAATAAGGCATAGATAAAAAAAAAAAAGAGCATTCACTCAGAACTTAAGCCAAAGTACAATTCTACTGTAGATGAGAAGATGTTTCAGTGCACTGGTCAAGGTGGATTTCATTGATATTCACAATTACAGGATGTTTCAAAACTTGGTGGTCATGGAGTAGTGCACTGAAATAGTGCTGCAGAAAAGTGAGGAGTTATATAACAAGCACAAGAAAAAGCACTTAACTGTAACATTTGTGAGTATCTCTGTGTGATAAGGACTGAAACAAATTTGTATGCACAGTTTTGCAGGGGCTGGGCTGTAGTTCCAGTCACATTCTCATGCTGACTCTTGGCCTTCTTTGTCTTAGGTCTTGTCCTATGGGTCTCACAGGATTTCTAAGTTCTCTTTCTGAATTTTATCTGAAGACATTTCTAAGCAGTTTCAGATCTGTAGATTGAGGACAAGATGTTGAATTGGTTGACAACACACCCTAGATGATGAAGCTGAAGGATGATATGCAAATATTGACTTGAGGAAACTGTGAAGCTGTAAGTGCACAATAGGGTACCTTACAGTTTGAGTTTGCATTAAATGCATTTCTGCTTTAGTCCTAAAGTCTCACACTGTTTTACTCAGAAAATTAGAGACTTTTGAGTAAAGTACAGCTATAAAACATAAACTACTTTGCATTGTCGGAAAAACCAATTGCAAACAAGAATAGCTGAGGTGGGAAGGGATCTCTTGAGACTCTCTAGTACAAGCCCCCTGCACAAAACATTATCATCTAGAGCAGAGTACTCAGGTTTACCCATTCAGGCATTAAATCTTTCCAAGCATACAGACTCCATAACCACTTCGAACAATCTGTTCCAGTGTTTGATTATGAGCCCAGTGAAAAGCTCTCTTATGTTTAAATAGAATTTCCCCCTGTCAGATTCAAGCCCATTGCCTTTTGACCTGTCACTGGGTGCTGCCTAAAGGAGCCTGGCTCCATCTTCTTCCCTTCTTCCATCAGATGTTTACACACAGGCACGTATTCCCCCAAGCCTTCTCTTCTCCAGAGCTGAACAGGCACACCTCTCAGTCTCTCCTTGTATGACAGAAGCTCCAGCCCCTCCATCATCTTTGTAGCCTTTTGCTGGACTTGTTCCACAAAGTCCCTGTCCCTCTTGTACTGGGAAGCCCAGCACTGGACACAGCATTCCTGACCTCAGTTTGTCACTGGTGCTGGGCAAAAGGAAGGATGACCTCCCTTGCCCTGCTGGCACTGCTGGCCCCCTTCACTGCAAGGGCCTGGTGCTGGCTCATGGTCAGCTTGGTGTCCACCAGGACTCCCAGGGCCATTTTTGCAAGGCTGCTTTGCTGCATTTGCCTGAGTTGTGTCATGGTGCCTGGGTTATTCCTCCCTGGAGGCAGGATTTCGTGCTTTCCTTTGCTGAAGTTCATGGGACTGACACTAAAACAGCAGATTGTGAGACTCACTGGAACTAGTTTGTTTCCTAAGGAGAGGTGGACAGAATACATTGAATGTTAGATAAAATGGTAGGATTAAACCTTGTCATTCCTTAGACTGGCAGAGCAGGAACTCGTTTCCTGAACTGCCAGCATTTGGCTCTCACAGTCAGATGGAAGTTTCTGATTAAGAAGCCTAAGCCTGCAAGTGCTGGAAGTCTGTGGGTGCCATACCATGAGGTGGAATGTGGGAGTGATCCATCTTTGTTAATGCTGGGTCATTTTTAGATGCAAAAATAGTGTGGTTGGTACCTAACTTTCACCTCCGTTTCTGCAAGCTTTTTCTTTCAAAAAACTTAAAGAACACTTTTTGGCTGATACATGTTCATATCCAGATAAGCCAAATGTACTGCAGCTTTCCGAAAAACTGCAATCTCGACGTTACAGCTTTCCTGGCATTCACAGGCAGTGCTTGAAGGCAGTCTGACATGTTCAGTCCAAGTGAAGGTGTTGTGCATACAATGAAAGACCTCTCATTGTTTTTAACCTTAACTGCAAAATAGCATCGAGCAAGTGCAGGCAGGTTTTTCTTTGTGTGTTTTCAGCTTAACTGTAGTTTGAAAACAGATTAACTGAATCGCAATGTAGAGGAGAAGACAAAAAAAAAATGAAAAAGAGAAAATAAATGAATAAGCATCTGCTCAATATTTAAGATCATTATTATGAAAAATATCAAGATACATAGGCATTGTATGCTATTAAAGATTTAAATGTGTTAGGTCGTAGTTGGACCAAATATTTTTCTGAGAATATCTGCTCTCCAAGAAAACCGTTTGGCAAGACTGAACAGTGTCCCTTCTTCAGACTTGCCCAAAGGCACTGAGTAGTTTGCCTTCTGAAACTGTGATGAAGGAATGCCTTCTACCTAAAGAAACTCTCATAATGAAATGGCTCAAAATCACTCAAACTACAAATAAGCCTTCCTTTTAGCTAGAAGTTAATCTAGGATGATGGCATGATGCATCATGAAGAGTTTACTTTTGCCTGTCCTGAATAATTTCAGTTAAAATCAGGTTTCTCTCTTATGTCACCTTCTGTTTACAGTCCTCCCAAAAATTGCACAGCAAGTCCATTGCTATGTTGACAAGCCAGTTGTGTTTTCTGTTGGGTCTCCTTGAAACAAAATCTATGATAAATCTTTGTGTATCAAGTCTGTTGTAAATGAAAGAATGCATGCACTGCTCGCTGTCCCAGGACCAGTATATTGCTGCATATGTTGCTGTATATTGTTTTGAAATGTAACACAAAGCCCAAAGAATCGAGATTTCCTGGCACGATAATATATATTCAGAGAAATGTTGCTGGTGTCAGGACTTGTTTTGAAGTGTTTGGAAGGGGCTCAGGGAGGAGACGGGGAGCATACGGGGGATGGCTATCTTTTCCAGACAGTTGACTGATGCTGTGAAAAACCCAGTTCACGCACAGGAGGCACGACTTCACAGCTCTGCTTTTCACATGTTGCTGTCAGCAAGTCTTTCAGAAAGGATCAGTACAGAAATAGGCAGGTTTGGTGCCCGCCACCCATCCCACCCTAACACCATCTGGTGAAAACAAGAAACCCTGGGAGCGGTTTGTGCAAGTGGGTTTGGCAAATGGCAAATAACCTCACCTGCACTGCCTGGGAAACACTGCCTGGTGTCATTTTGTCAAAGGATAATGAAGAAAGGGAAAATATCTTGATACTACATAAAGTAAATTCTTGTGCAAATGTAAACATCATATTTAGATCAAGCTTTTCTTATGCTATGAGTTTTTAATTAAATTAGTTATGCAATCCCTAGGCAAAAGCAACTGAATATTTTCAAGTTTGAAATTTTATGGGGTTTAGCATTTATTTTGTTTAACTTCATTTCTGTTCACTGAAATACAGAGAATATTTTAGATTCTATTAGGAAGAAATTCTTGACTGTGAGGGTGGTGAGACACTGGAACAGGTTGTCCAGAGAAATTTTGGATGCTCCAACCCTGAAAGTGTCCAAGGCCAGGCTGGATGCAGCTATGGGCAGCCTGGTCCAGTGGAAGATGCCCTGCCCGTGGCAGGAGGTTGAAACAAGATGAACTTTTAAAATCCTTTCCAGCCCAAACCATTCAATGATTCTATGATTGTCATAGGATTGAGATCACTATGTTTCAGACATCCCTTGCCCTTTTTTGCCAGACCTGGCACAGGCTGTGGAGAATTGAATGGGTCTGAAATTCTTTGTTGAATGTTTTTCAGTCTTTTCTTGTTCCTGGAATTGCAGTCTGCAGAAAGATGTTTGAGTGCATTATTTCCTATGTAAAAGAATGTAAAGTCATTGGTCCATTTCAGGAAACGGGGCCTTTACGTAATCATAAAATAGGTTTTAGCAAAAACTTTTTAATAATTAGATATTTCATGTTTTCTAAAATTTCATAATCATAATTCATTTTGCTTAACAGAGCAAACACTGGGAGATATATAGTGAAATTCTTTTACTTTTTCTCTGAGATGAGAAATTAATCTTTGGACATTAGTTGTGGTTTTATTTTTCTGCTTTCAGATTCACTGATTAATCCAAGCTTAGCTGTAAATGAACATATGACTCATTCTCTGGATAGCAGTTTGGAAAGGCAGTCTTTACATGCCTAGCTTGTTATTGTTTCACTTCCTTTTAATATTGTAAATTCTGCCTTCAGTATTAAAATAGATTGTAAGGGAAGCATGGTACTTTTTCAGAACCAGTCTTTACCCTAAAAGTCATTTTTGTAAACAGAAGTATCTACTGATCTTTTGGAAGTATTGACATTTTTTGTAAATTCTGCATTGCATAATCATGGGAATGACTCTTTCTGTTTTCATATTGCAAGTCTTTTGTCAAAATTGTCACTTTGTGAGTGGAAATGTTTAAAAGTTCAAGAAAAGCAGTGGGCTGGAAAACAGTAGAAAAAGCACTAGAGGGCAAATAGAAGGGGTTTAATTTTTTTTTAGTTCTAAATTCCTGGTATTGCTGTGTTACTTTTCTGAATCAGTCATATATTACAGTTGGAGAAAAATTAAGCCAAGTGCTTTTGAAAGTAATCCCCCTACTCTCCACAAAATTTAAACCCTCTAATCAGAACATCAGTTTAAACATTGTAAAGTTTACTGACTTAATCATAAAATGTTGCAATACAGTAGCAAATGCAATCAAGAACCAGGAAATACATCTGATTCCGTGGGAGAGCATGGGATATCAGATGCATTACTTCCTCCAAGAGAAATCTCCTACCTGAAAATATTTCTACATGTACTGGGTAAAAGCAGGTAAATTTAACAATAAATTGTGATTGCTGCATTCCCTGCAGAAAAGTTTATAAAATATCTGTGCAGTATTGAAGTTCTTTATAGAATCACAATATTCTCTCTTTTCTCCTATGAAAAAATTATTTTCCAGATTTTTTTACATCTCTTGCCTTTCTTAAAAGTCTGTCTGCATGACTTGCTTCTGAAGGTAGCACTTCAACCCTCAAAATCTTAAAACTGTGACCAATTGTATGGTTCATTGTGACTGTGACAATATTTGTTATTTCTCTTTGAGCCACTGCTTCTGAAGTCATGCGAAATTACGAGTTTTCAGCTTTCATTAAGCAATAAAAAAGAAGTTTCTGGCCCTTCATGGTCTGGAGAGAACAGCTTGGAAATGTGACTGGTAACAAGTGAAAAATCAGAAAGCAGGTCAATCTCTCAGATTGATTTTTCACCCAGCCTTATGTTTCTGTGGAGGGGAGTCTGACTCTCATCTTCTGCTAAGGCTGACAATACTGTCAATATTCAGTGATCTCTGGCAGTGTATTTTATCATGTGTATCATCAAGATCAGAGTTTCAAATTTTATCAAAGATAAAATTGTTGATAGACAAAGTGATGGTAGAAATATGGAAAAAAGTGAGTACTTTGAAAAGCAATTCTGCGTGTGTGTGAGAGCTTCTGTTTTAAAATGTGCCCTGAAAGTTCCTTTTCTTCTGGGTTATTTATCTCTATGTATGTGTGTGGTTGTACACACCACTGGTCTTGCAAGAGACAAACCTGCACAGTCCTGGATAAGGCTGTATGGACTTTAACTCAAGACCTTTGATTGCTCAGACACTTTGAGGTTCCTGTCCTTCAGCTTGGTTTCACATAATACATCCAAACTTGTCTCCTCCAGGCAGAAGAGAAAAGTACAGGGCAAAGTTTTGCTATAATTATAGATGTAATAAACCATTTTTATATTTCTTCAGGAGCAGTTAACTGAGAACACCCAAAAGCTTAGATCCAGCAATCTACTATTTTAAGATTGCCCAGAACAAGTTAATGTTAGGTTTAGTGCCTTGTAATTTAACTATGGAAGTGCGCCTAAAATTTTTAGATTGAGTGTTGCGGACCTTAAGAAGTTGCTTCTCTGTTTGTATTTATATTAAAGTGTGTTTAATAATTTGCTGTTAGGTGCACAAAACTACAGCTACAACCCCAGGTTAGCTAATAGTAGTTGACAGTGTCTTTGTTTTTTCTCTGGGCTTTAGGAAGAAGCCTTTTTTTTCTGGGTTTTAGAGATTCTGTACTGCAACCTTAGCCTGATGTCAATGAGATCCAGAGATCCAGCCAGGAGTTAAATCCCCTGCATGCACGCGCACACACACACACACACACACACACACACACACACACACACACACACACTCTCACTCCAGAAGTACTGATGGGGCTGTTCTATTGCTCAAAGAGGGACTTGGGAAGCTGCTGCAGCCTCTGGAGCTGGGGTTTGTTGTGGGGGGCTGCTTAGAGGTAACCAGGACAAGACTGACTGTGGCCACCGGGCTTCAGGCTACAAACCAAAGTGGGCTAAAAACCTGAGCTTTCAGCTAAATCTAGAGGAAAACATCTGTCCATGGTGCAAGACTAATCTGATAGTTCCACCAGGAACAACCCTGCTTCAGCCCTGTCTTAAGAGGACTCAATCCTGCTCCTAGAGGAAGGATCCCACCTGTGGAAGGAAACAGCCCTGATACATCCATAGCTGTCTCACCTTATACAACAGAAGTGTGAGTTATCTAATAAATAATCACTGAATTGCATTTATTTGCACATGGGAAGAGAGCAGGAGAGACAGGGGAGCATTAACTGTTTTTTGTTGTAAATGGCACAGAAAGGTGAGTCATGCCTGAGCAGCTCATCCATGAGGCTGCTCCCAGTTTGATGTGGACATTTAACTGGTTTGAGCCAAGGGCTATCCCACAGCCAGCCTCCAGCTTTAAATTTAACTCTCCTGCTTGGAAACCTGCTTATCTGAAAGTGTCTTTCTACACAAGAGGCTGGACAGAGTGCATGACATAAACTTGCTTCATCTGCCTGTGGGTGCCTTTCAGACAGTGACATTGAAGAGGAAACTGGTTTCCACAGATCCAGAGAGGCAGAAACAAAATGGAAAGAATGAATGAACTCAGGACGAAGGCCTGAGTGTCTTTGACTACATCTTACCATATTAAGTAGGGAAGAGTTTATACCACTAAAAAACCAACCCAAAACCAAAACTTAAAAAAAATCCCCAAAGCAAACAAACAAAACCAAAACCAAAAAACCCCAAAGAAGAAGTAGAAGGAAACATGTTTAAGCAGCTAAGGTAAGTCAGCATACTGGAAGCTAATGCACATGACTGATGAGATTATCTGTAAATCTCTTTTTCCACTTTCCCCCTCTTTCCCTAAATTACAGTTTAATGACTCTGCTTTTTAAAGCTTGGTGCTTTCCTGAAGCCCAAAATCTCTCTCTGTCCTGCAGAGAGGTCAGCTCCCTTCTCCTGCAAGGCACAGAGCTACATGCCCATAGGCTGGGGGCACATTTTAAAGCCCCAAACACATGTTAAAGCCCATCTGCTAATTATTAGCTTCAGGAGAGAATAACTTTGATTTCACAGTAACTATTTTCAAGGCCATTTTTTAACCTTGCACAGGAAGGATATTCAGTACCTTCAATCATGAGTGTGTGTGAGAAGATAATACTGCAGGGCCTAGATTTGTAGCACGTGCTGAGGCACCAAATGCCAAGGATAACCACACTTCTAATTGAGAAGCGCCATCATTAATTCAGGTATCTCATGTAATTAAGGGTAATTAATAATCATCATTAGTTAAGGTATAAATTAGGTGGGATAAATGCAGCAGTAAGGTTAGGCTCTGGTGGATCTGATTTCTCTGTGTAATGGAGGAAAGGAGTCTCTAGAAGTTCTCCAGCTCCCATCCAAAGATATCTGTAAGGTACCTTGCGCAGTTACCAATGCCTAAACCCCTCACAAACCCCTCACATCCCTAACTCAGGCTGCCAGTTCAGCATCTTTCACAATTGTTAATCTTTTACTAGGGAGGTGGGGAGCTGGGATTTTGGCTTTTTTTTCCTTGCTTTTTCAGAATAGCAGTGCTTGCTAGCATAGCTGGGAGCACATGCACTGGCAGGCCCGGTGTGCTAATCCCCATGGGATGCCCAGCTCCTCATTTCCTGAGTACATGCTGTTCATCAGCGTGGGCTGACTGTGATGCAACTCCAGCCAACACCCTCAGTGTTCACAGTCCTGACATAACTTGATTGCAGGAATGGCTAGAGCCAAATCTGCTTTAACTTTTCTCCTTCCTCATGTGCACTTCAGTTTTGTGCCTGTGATCCAAGTTTGTAAATTCAAACCACTGCTCAGGAGAGGAAGGTGTGGCTTTCTGCTTTGTTCCTCCAGATAGCCTTAAAACAGGAACAGGGAGAAGGCAAAGTTACTCTTCCTTTAAAGAAATGCACTAATTCAAAGCTAGGTACTTGCTAATGTTTATCAGCCCGTTCAAACAAAGCTCCTATGGCTGCCTTTATGTTTAGAACCTTCTTCCTGGGCACCAATGAAAATTTCCAGTGAGAGAAACCTAGTATACCACATTATTAAGCCTTTAAATAAGGTGCTTAAATGAGTGGCCACACTTCTATAAGCCCTCAAATTTCACTAAAAATGTTTGAAACGGTGGTAGCTGCTGTAGGTTTAGCATTGTGTTAAACAAAAAAAACCAAAACCCAAGAACCACCACACCTTCCCTTTTCTTTGTGCCTGCAAGGCACAAAATGCTGGTTTCTGTTCACCTCCAAGCAAAGGGTAATAGTGGATGTTGTGTTACTCTAATCTCACTGATGACTATTTTTACAAAACAGGCTACAGTACACTTACTGGTACATGATGGAAGGGCATAAATAATTTAAATAACAGTTGTCAAAATAAATGAGCAAAGTGCATTTTGTGATAAATTACACTCGGTTTTTTAATGTGCTTCTCACTTAGTTGGAAAATTCAGTAATTTGCATTGGATCACCCAGTCCTTACAGTGAATTAGCAAGCCTCTACTCTCTTAGCCATAATTTTAACCTTAACTAGAAAGGAATTATTTAGTGTAACTTTGGCAAGGGTTCCTCCTTAATATTCTTTTACAGCCATAGCCTTGCAGTATAATGTAAGTTATGTATGTATCCCAGGGACTTGGATTTTAGAGCTGAAAGCTGACTGTGAACAGTAAAGAATTTCAGCTAGCATGAATATATAATTGTTCTAAATAGAATTTTAACAACAATTCATATCACTGACTGCTTCATTCCTTCCATTGGTATGCAGATGCCAACCAAATTCATAGTGGTTTAAGGAGTGTGTAATGGGAAGTTACATTTTAGATGTGCAATACCAACATTAATGTACACACAGAGCATACATTTTCCTAATTTGTCTACTTGTGTGTTTTTAGGTAAACATAAATGATGGACCTGTGTTGTCACCAGTCTATTGTTTAACATTTATTTTCAATTATGGGGTTGTTTTTTTCACTTCCTCTCTCCTGAAACTAAAGGAGGCTGACACAGTTGAGCATCTCTGCAAATCAGAAATTAAATCCTTTTTCACTGCCATTCTGTGGGTACCTGTGCTGGATTTTGCTTTGAGACTGGCTTTAAAGAGAAAAAGTGGCAGACAACCTAAAAAAAAAAAGCAGTAGGTTTCAGGTGCACTAGTAACAACCAAAATACTTTTTAAAAGCATTTAGCTTGCATGGGCTAGATAGGGAGATGAGAATATGTTTTTAAATAAATCATCCCTGATTAAGTATTACTGTGAGTCCATCTATGTGTTACTCAGACAAAACAGAAGGACTTAAATAGAGACTTTCAGAGGTAAGTCTGGCATGCATCGTGACACACCAAGGATAAGCTGGAACAGTTAAAAAATATTTTTGTTTGCATCTGCTGACAAGGTGGGTGTACACAGTAATCAGTGCCAACACAGAGAGACAAGATAAAATTTGATATCTAGACAGATAGACAGGTGTCAATAAGAGGCAGATTTGATTGTCTGTACAAAGTGCAGTCTTCTGCCATAGCCCAGATGTCATGTTCAGAGCTATTTTTGTCCTTCTTCTGGACCTTCTGTCTTGGCCATCAGTGACTCGAATTGGGGCAAATCATCAGCATTAAAAAGACCTTTGTTTGAGGGAATAAAACTCTAGAAGTACAAAAGGAATATTCCCCAGTCTAGATATCCTACCTTGAAGTTGAGTTTAATGTTTCTACTGGAATGAGATTGGCTGTTTACATGATTTGATTTCACATTCAATATTAAGTTTGCAGACAGTTCCAAATGTGTAACACGGGGAAAGAAACCAGCTTCTGGCTGCTCTCTAATGCTGCACAGTTACAGGGGATGCTTTTAGATCCCCCAGAGCTGCTGGAGAATTTGCTATATCCTCATTCATAGTGTCTGCATGTGTACTGATTCCTTGTGAAGGCTGATCTAGAACAGAGGCTAGACTGAGCTAAAGTAGATATTTATTAAAAGGCCTCAATGGGCACACCTTGGGCAGCACAAGAGCCCAGCCAGGGCTACAGCCAAGATGAACCCAAAATGGTCACAAAAAATGGATGACCAGTCACAGGGTCTGACACTTTTATAAGTTCTGGTCCATTTGCATATTGGAGTTAATTGTCCAGTGACAGCTTTAGCACATGAAGTCCCATCCTTCTTTTCTCTCTTCAGTCCACATTGTTTATGTTGGGCTCTCAGGATCCAAATCATTTGTCCTTGGGTCCCCAGCTAGAGAAGGAATTGTTTTGTCTCCCTGCTCTGTGAAGAGAGCTTACTATCCCCTAATATGAAGCCCAGTCCCACACACTAAAGCAGTACAGAATCTGAAAAATATAAAAGTCGAAACCTGAGGCAGCAGTACAAAGACAGTTCTGTGTGTTTGTCTTGTCCCTTACATTAAGCAAGTGCAATGACATGGGGAGATTGTGAGTCCAATATTAGAAAATCTGAAAAACTAAGAGGATTGAGAGCTACTCTCTGTTTAGAATGGATGTGCTTCTGGGTGAAGAAAGCTCCATCAGTACCAGTCAGACTAGAATGAGGTAATTTGCTGTGCAGTCATAACAGGATGTGTAACTGCTGGCAGATAGCTGGTATCAGACCTTCCCAGATTTTTATGTAGAGAAAAGAGAAGTCCAGCAATCAAGGAACCTATATGGTATTAATGGGGAAACTGGTCAACAGGGCACAGCTTCTATTCCAGTCTTCCAAATCCTTTTTCTGGTCCTTAAAATCTCAAATAAAATGTTACCACAATTTATAGCCAGCACTAGAGTTAGCAGTGATTTATTATAACTGGTATTTAAGCAGGGTGTCTTGGTCATTCCCAACAAAGTCAGTAATTCTGCTTCCAGGCAGAGATACAAGCACCAAGCAGGCTACTATCAGAAACCTCCATTTCAGGGAGACGGTTTTTCACCTTTGTAGTGGTTGTCATGGTCTTCAAAAGGCAAAGTTCCCAAACAAGTTCTGTCTCTCACAATAACTCCTATAAAACATTTTTAGAGTGTGCTATTACACATCAGTATGTAAGAATGGCACTGCGTTACTCAAAAAAATCTGTTCTGTGTGTCTTCAGATCCAGGCATTGAGCCTTGGTTAACTGGAATAATTTAGTTACTTTTTCCCCCTCAGCTCTGTAGATGCAGCACAGCTCACAGTTCATTTTCTCAAGGGTTAACTGAGATTATGGTTGGACAGGTCAGGCCATTGGATTAGATAATCACTGTAGGTCCCCCCCAACTGAACTATGCTTTCAGTGAAAACCTTGCTCTTCTGCATCACTAAATCAAATTTTGAGGTTCCATCTTTCTGCAGGTATGTCCCAGATTTCTTGGTGTTCCCACTGCAGCCAGCAGTAAGAATCTCCTGAGAGCAATCAGGTTTAGTGCTGGGGACCAGAGGCAGGGCCTGGCTCTGCACTGTGTAGACAGTCTGCAGACATAAATAGTTAACAGCAGGAGGTATCCAAAAATAGTTGAATGAATCTGGGCCACACTTTCATTTGCAAGACCTTTGCTGGTACAGCAGCCCAAAAATACCAAGTGTGGTAGGTAGACTTTGAGTTGCATGTCTTACATAATATAAGTAACTAATGTTGTGTAATGGGGAGCAGATATTTTAAACAATCAACTGCTATGACCTTTAGTGGTGCTTCTCTCCTGGACTTTGGTTTCAGAATTGATCCAGATCCCTACCTCAGATTTTAAAGACCATTTGGAGAGATCCAATTGAACTTTTGGCTGTCAGAACACCTTAGTTTTAGCAGAAAAGGTTATCAAACTTTCCAAAAACCTCTTAGAGGCTGCTGCAAAGGTTTTGGAAGCGGAGTGTCGGAATAGGGGGCTAAAACATGGTCTCAAAACAGTTTTTCATGTTGGATCAGGTGAACTGGAGTTGTGTAAGATATTAGCCACTCAGTCCTGAGCTGATATCCTGGTCACTTGTCCTGCAGGCAGTCTGCCCTGGCAATAGGGGTCATCTTCTTGAAAGGTCTTTGCAAATGATATCTTGGCATGGTGGTATGGATGAGTTACTGGGTTTGTAGAATGTAGGTATTTAGTCCTAATCATTTGTGGTTTTTTTATGTATATGTAGTCATGATCGGTAGATCTTATGTGATATATATGTGTACATATGTATGTTTCTTGTGACATTTTAGCTAGAGATACTGTAGACATGTAGCCTATCTAGATTTTAGACACAGAACCTGTCTGTATTTTGCATTTATTGTGTAAAAGTGTTCTAAAAGTGCTGTGCATGCCTCTGAGCACCTCATGCTGTCACAGCAGAGATGATGGCTGTCTAATGATAGACACAGTGAACTCCTTTGTTCATGGGCAAATGAGTATGTGGTTGTGCAGTTGGTTTGTAAAGCACACCTGGATGAGCAGCACTTGATAGAAGCAAGATAATCACTGTTCATTAAAATTTGTTTTAAGGTCATGTACATATATAGACTTTCATTTCTGTGTATTCTACTCCAAATCAGTATCATTAATGAAACTGAATAATTTGCTGTTAGCTGGCAATGTGTTTTCTGAGTAGCTAATTTTAAATATTAGGACTGTAACTGCAGTGCATATTTTTCCCACATAGTTTCTTTAGAAATGGCATATGCCCCATTTGTCTAATCTCTACTTCTGTGGTTACAAAATAGCCAGGTTACATAAAAACAACTAATTACATATTTGCATATAATACTGCTGTGGCTCTGCAGAAGCCATTTTGGGCTGTTCAATGCTTACAATTTCTTTCATTGAAAGGGCTTGTTATTTCACCAGCAGCACTGCAGAGTTGTTCCAGTCTTTGCTTGGAAACATTTTTTTATCATTCTACTCCAACCGCTGTAAATGAAATAAATAATATTTAGTAAAATAAGTAATAAAATACAATAAACCAAAGTACTGCTAATGTAGTTCTTTCTGCCATTTAAACCTATGGGATTTTTGTAAGTTGGATTTCAGAGCCTTTGGGCAGAAACCAGCCTTTATTTAAGTGTTTGAATAGCACAGTGGGACCCCAATTCATGGCTGTGCATTGACAAAGTAACACTACTAAAAATAGTTTGCAGAGTTGGGCCCTCCAGTAGCAAAAGAAAAGTCAGAGAATGCATAATTTGAAGAAATGCTCTGGCTGTTGCCAGTGGGTCTGCTGTCCCTATTGTTATTTAAAACCAGAATTAGCTGTGCCTGTTATCTACAGTACAGTCTATCCATTTGCAGCCTGCTGGCTTCATTCTTCATTACCTTTCTAAATCTAGTTTAAAATCTATGTTTTTTGAGAGACCATAGTCAGCATTTGGGGAGACACAAGCCAGGGCTCCACGTTCTGAAGACTCCTGAAGACTCAGAGGCTCTGCTGCTGCCCTGGCCATTCCTCCCACTCCCTGCCAGGACCACTGGAGCCATGGTGGGGCTCTGAGGCAGATCTGGGAAGTAAATTGGTTTAAAGCCTTGGTCTGGCTTTTCTGATGGGCTTGTTTCACAGGCCCCTTGTGTTGGGCCAGCAGGAGGGCAGTGGAGGAAGGGGAGGAAGGACTGGAGAACTGTCTCTGCCACTGAGTGATTCTTCACATGGAGCTGTGCTCCCAGCATTGTGTGCATGCTGGAAGCACAGCCATGGCCTTCAGCCCACAGAGGGAAGCCAAATCTCTTTCCATTGCTTTGAGGTGCAAAAAGAAAGCTGTTTTAGCAGTGAACAGAATGACTCCCATCAGGCACCCCCAAGGAACGCTGAATTTGCACACTCTTAACAGCAGAGACACCAAAATGCCATGAGGAGTTTGCATAGGTAGGGATATTCCCTGTCTTGGCATTGCATAAACCATGTTCTTTAGCATAAAAAGCCAGAGCACACATAAAAACTTGTTTTCTAGGAGAGAAGGGTAGCTATTGGATCACCTTTTTAAAATACCAGATTCAGAAGTCTTACCTCTTTACCAGTGATTTCACAGGTTATTTCCTGGTGAAATTCTTGAGACTGAATCAGAAGCAAAAAGGCTTTTTTAAAAGCTTTTTTTTTTTCTTTCTACATAAGGCCATTAGTATCTGCAAGAGGAAAATCTGGGTTGGATTTGTAGCAGTGGATTGAGAAGTGCTTACTGGAGTGGCCTGGTCTGTGTAACAGCAATGAACAATTGTCATATGCAATGAAGAAATAAATACCTTTTATCTGTGTCAGAAGATGTAATTTCCTGAGACATTAGGATGACTTTCTCATTTGGAATCTGGGCCCGGAGGTTAGACAAAAGTTCTTGTTGGCAGGCAGTGCCCAATGATCACAGAGAGTCTCCTGGATGCTCCACAAAGGCCACAGATACAGTAATCTCATGGGATTCTCTAACCAGAGAAAACTGGAAAAAACAGGGAGCCCTGAGCTGCAGCAGCATGTTGTAGTTACACCCTAGCGAGGTGAGATCATTTCTCTTTGTAATCTCAGAGTGGAAAGCAGAAGCTGAATGACAGTCTCATTAAGAAGCTGACATTTAACACATTTACAGCTCTCCCAGTTCCCATACCCTTCAGGACCAAATTCCAGAATCCTCAAACCTGAGACTTTTCCAGAAAAAAACTTTTTTATTAGTGGGGCAAACCGGCTGCTCCTGAACATCTCACACTGTTTTTCTGATAAGTTTTCTGTTCAGTTTTGCGGTCTCTGCAACACCACAGCTTCCTTTTTATGTCCATTTAGGCATTTTATTTTTACAGTGTGTAAATAGTGACTCTTCAGGAGCCTAGGGCATGGATCCTCCCAGCTGAACTCTTAGCCAACCAGTCCCAGAATCTATTTCTTCATGATTCACCCAGCCTTGTCCAGCCTTAGTGGGGATGAGTGCCAATAGAAAATCCTTGAAGGGTGTGTGTTTGAGGTGATGGAGAACAAGTTAAAAAATGGCTTAGCAGAAGATGTTCTGTTTGTGTTTACTGGGCAGTGTGTGATGGTGGCTGGGCTTGTGAGGCAAATCTGACAGTGTGGCTGTCTGAGCCAGGGGCCAGTGAGGCCCCTGAAGATGGCCATGCTCTCATGAATGCTGAGCACGTGTGGCTTGCTCCTCTCCACTGGCAGTGCCCTGTTTGCCATGGGGAGAGGGCACTGCAGAGCATCTGTTCTGCTGCACATCTACTGTGTTCACAGAGGCATGCCCTTAATTACCCTAAAGAGACAATTGCATGATGCAGATTGAAAATTCCAGACATATGGACATGCCAGAAGTTTTGTGTCTCCTGTGGGTGAGGCTTTAGAAATGTCTTGAGGGGTTACCAAAACTTGTTGCTATCCCAGATCTGCTTTTGAATGATGTGTCAGCACTTGTTTAAGGTAAATATTGAAAGATTTGTAGGCATCATCAGAGAAAATTTTCACAAGTAACTTGGAAATCAAAGTCTTGTTGACTTTAATAAGACTTTGGTGTGCAAATTACTTGGGGGTTTTTGAATATCTTGTCCATCTTCCTTCTAGCCAAAATCTGTTTTATGCTCCAGTGGCAAAAATCCTTCCTTCCCTTCTTCCTTCCTCAAAGCAAAAATTTAATTGGGATTCTTACTGTTCTGGCACTGAGGGAGAACTACCACAGCCCATTACATATTTTTCCCTGATTTTTGAGGCACGAAAATTTGTCTGCACATGAATTGTGATAAACTGTTTGGCCTGAGATAAAATGGTAGAACTTTTCCAGTTACAAGTGCTTGCCAACCTAATTTCCTACCACAGCTAAAATATTAAAGGTATTTAATAACAAACAAACCACTATTTTTGTTTACTCAAATTTTATTTACTTATATAAATTTCTCTTCATTTGTTCATATATTCCAAGTGGAAATGAAAAGAAATCAGTGGCAAATCGAAACAATTTGGCAGCATAGGCACAATAAATTATCTGGCTACAAAATGATACCAGTAGTGCTGAGTAAATAATTCCTCTACAAAACTTTAGTACTTTGTGGATTTTTTGCAGGAAACATCTCATTATCTCAGTTATGTGTATGAATTTGTAAGAAGATTATTTGGTGTGTAATTTCCTTGTCAAATTCCAATATCCAAGGCCTCAAAGGAATTTAGGGCTCTTATCCCTCACCAGAATCTATATTGTTCTTGATATCAGTAGAAATGTAAGCATGAAACGTGCTAATCCTGAACATTGTGGTACCTATACTTCACATGCTAATTGGAAATTGTAGCAATCAAATTAGGCACGAAGTTGCAATTCCTGTCACCTCTTGTTTGCCATTTAATTGGTGGATAACTACTCTGAGCTCATCATTCAGCTTTCTAGGTAATCAGAGAAGAGAGGAGCTGCCAAGGAATCATTTATCCAATATGACAAGTAGGTAGGTGGGTCACTCTTGGAAGGGCCCTGTGTTTCTCCACTGCTTGTGGAAGAAGCTCAGATAGCAGTGTAGGCTGGTTGCCTCTCTAGGACAGGGGAAATGAGTTTGTTCAGCCACCACACAAACTTCAGAGCCAAGTGAGCTGGGGCTCTGCACAGCAAATTGCTTCTCATAGCTCAGCACAGGCAGGGATGGACTCTGTGTTTTGTATTTATCTGGGGTTCCAGTCTGCAATTATGTGTGGAAATACCCAGCTGGCTTTAATCAGACTATCTGCAGAAGTTAATCATCTCAGAAATCCACATAAGCTTTATTTATTTACATCTCTAACCTTAAAGACAAGATTCCAGGTGGCAGAGAGATATGCTGTATGTCTTTTTTTATGCTGTTCCAGTTTGTGCAGAACAATTATGTATTTATTTAACTAGACAGCAAAGGGAAGTCTAGTGATATGGCAGATAAAGCCTTTGCCTTAACCACTGAGATGCTGCTCTGCTGCATATTTCACTTTCTTGCATCCATCAGTGAGTACTGTTATGTTCTACAAGCAAAGAATCTGAATGAAGAATGAAAGTCCTTTTCCTGATACGACATTTAACCCCAAATCCTTATCTTTAAGGTGTAGCAGTGCCTTTCTGTCTGACATCTAAAGGTCAGTTTCTACCTGGTAGTGAATTATTTTCTGCCACCAAGTACATTGGTCCCATCCTTGATTTACACTGGGCATGCTCTGCTGCAGCACCTGAGAGTGTGTCCCAGCCCTGGGAGCTGGATGCCAGCCTGGCCAGTGATGGTGGCACATGAGGGTGAGGATGGGCAGTGATCATCTTCCTGAGCCTGGGCTTCCTTGGGAAGGCAGGCAGGGCAATGTGGAGAATTCCAGCAGGTCCTGCAAACTGTCCCACAGGACATGGTTGACACCACTTTGTTTGGCCAAGGTACAGATTACACAGCATTTTGCTTGGGATGGCAGCAGCCACACACAGCATCATCTCCACAGCATATGGTGTGGTCTGTCACCATTTGTATCCATTTCTGTGCAATCGTCTTTTCAGGACCATGTGCGGGATTCAAAAAGAGACAGAAGAATATGCAGGTGCTTTGGATAGCCTCCAAATTAAAATGATAGGAAATGGGCAAATTAGAGTAAAGCACAACTTGCAGCCAGTCAAATAATCCCTGTGCTGAACAGGAACTCCCCAAAACCCTGAAAGACTGCATAGCTCATGCACTCTGAACACTGGCCTGCTTTGTTTTATACAGTCAGTCAGGTTTCCATGACTGACTTCTCTGCTTGGCTCTGTGGTCAGTACAGCCCACATAATTTCAGTACTTAGACTTCATGCATGACTTGAGAACTTCTTTGATGCAAACTGCCCATCCTTTGTTTATCAAGCCCTTCTGCCAAGGCAGCATTATTAGTATTTAGGATCTCCTTTGGAATATGTCCAGATATAGTCTTAATAATCACCTAGGGGACTCTTCAACTGTGGTAACTCATTTTGATCACTGTAGTTCACTTTCCAGCTGTTCAGACAGAGACATGAAGCCCAATGTGCAGAGGGAGAGCCCTCTCTGTTGCCTTGACACAGCATCAGTCATGGGGTAGAAGAGGATCCCTGCCTTGGATAGAACCTGCCCTCATTGCAGCTCTCCCTGAGCTTGGTCCTGCAGCTGGGAGAAGGAGACCAGGTGCCTTCTATTTGATTTTATTTTTAAAACAGTAGTGGCATATGCAACATGCTAATTGTTGTGCAGACCTTTCTGGGGATGCCTAGCAAGACTTGGTCACAATTGCTGGGATTCATAAAATTATGAATCGTCCCTGGCTGGACGATTTATTTCAAGACTAGAGCTTTGCACCTTGGCTAAGGCAACTTTGCAAGATAGGTCTTTGTGTATTGGGTGTTCTGGCATTGATATTGATAATAATACCCTGTATACTTCAGTGTGTGTGGCGAATGATGAACAAAATGGTCCGAGAAGTTTTTGTCATACAAGAGAGAGAATTAGGAAGTAGAAGCACAGAGAGTGTTCGAAATCTCACAGAGGTAGTAGACGAAGGTGTAGACATAGAAGAAAGTTTTGAATTAAGACCCTAGAATCGACCAGAGTTTTTTGAACGACTTGTAACTATTGTCAAGCGTGATTCATATCTCTTTCAAAGACTGAGCCTTCACAGCATTAAGTTGCTGTGCTGTAACATAGCAATGCTTAGGATCAGCGCGAATAGGCCTCCAGCAGATAGTAAGCAGAAATTTTATAGTAGAGCCATGAAACACAAGTAGTAAACGACAAGAAAATGAAAGTTTCTTTTTGAGTCAACAGAGAGGGGGAATTGCTGGGATTCATAAAATTAGAGGGTTTTGAGAAAGTGGTTAAAAAGGCAGGCCTCAGACAGCAGACTTGTGAACATTGCTAATACAGTGAAAAGTTTTCTCAGCAGTAGAGCAGACCTGAGAAGTAGCACAATAGACTTTTGTAATGTGTCTTCATAGGTTGCAACAAGGTTATTTAATGTATATCTTTAGAAGGTTAGCATGAATGAATCTCTGTGCTTTGTCTCTCATGAACGAGCCATTGTGTTAGAAAATAAGTCTCTATTGTGTTAACTACCATTACGTGTGTTTCATATGATTAGATAGAATTTTTGTCAATATGTGTTGCTCTATGTGTGATTGGCCGAAACCTAGGCTGAGATGGCTTTATGCTATGCTGTAATGCAACACCCCCTTGGCATTCCCTATGGATCAGAGAGCTGTTAACATAATCTGTCTCCATTGTCCTAACAATGTACTGAGACTGATGTGTTGAATAAACAGCTCATGACACTGGTTCAGATTTGCCCCGTCTGGTTTGTGAATGTATATAGCTGCCGTGACAACAATCAGATTGATGAGGCTAAAATAGCAGCTGCTTTTTTCCTGTACAACCCAGTGGTTGTGGAGGGCCATGATGGATTCTTAACATTGAACATTGAAGGTCCAGCAACTTCATTTTCAGATGACAATCAGTAAAGTACTCTTTTGAGATAAAATGAGGCTTTGGGCCAGATTAGGAGAGGCATCATTGGCATTCTGGAGTATGTATTCCAGAAGCTCCTCAAACCCCCTTTCTCAGAGCCCCACATGGCTCTGACAGCCTGAAGCACTTGTTGCTGGAGCCAGGAGCTGGGCAGACAGCACCAGTGCAGCCTTGTAACTCTCTTTGTACTGAACTAGGAGCTGTAAAATAAGGCCATGTCTTCTCACTGAGGTATTTTGAAATTCAGGCCCTCTTTGGTGACATGTTTAGACACTGTGTCCATGGGAATAGCAGTAATTATTTTCCAGATGGAGGTTGGACATTGTGCATTAAATGAGATGGTGGGGCACATGCTGAACTGCAAGAGTAAAGCAAGCACCAAATGGTACCAAAATGCTCTTTGTCTGCATTCTGTCTGTCTGGTGCTCAGAACAGTGCAAGGGTCCTGGTGAAAACAGTGATAACACAATGTGATAATACAGGTAAAGGGTATATATTGATTAATTCATGCAAAAAGCTAAACAAATTTATTTGTTCAGCTAACTAAGGAGTGGGGACTGGTTTTGTAGGTTTCATGAGGCATTTTTGTTTTATTGTGTGGTAAATGTGTGTGTGCATGTGTGCAGTCCTTTGGTGGTTTTTGTAGGTATAATTTCCCTTTTTGCTTGGGTAATCACAGAAAGAAAATTTTCATTTCAGGGAATCTCACAGTGAATATCTCCCTAAAGGTGGATAGTTGGTTCCACCTATTAATCCTGCATAAGCTCTGCATAACCACTGAGGGAGTTGTAGCTCCAGAAAGTTTCCAAACCCCTTTTGCTATAATACTTCAATTTTTCCAGTGAAATCTTTAGTTTCATCTGATTGTGTTTCTTAACTTAATGTATATTTCATTGAGAATCCTAAATCAAGTAATAGGACAATATAATGCACAGAACTGATAATGCACAGAATAATTCCCAAATGCTGCTGCATGCATCTGAGCAGGGTAGGCTTGAAAGTGTGCTGTAGAATCTGCAGAATAAATGCAAATTCAGGTTCCAGTTGGTGATCAGGGCAGCCACCAAACCTCTGGGGGCTGTGTGGTTAAGCAGCTTACATGCATGCTGAAGTACCACTAAAGGCTGTGTCTTCTTGGAGTTCACTGAGTCTGTGCAGCTCCTGGAGATTCATTTTAAAGCCCATTCTCTGGAGGTGAAAGCAGTAGATGTGCAAAGGCTCACAGTGCAGTGCAAATGGCTGCACAGAGCCACAGCCTGGGAGTGCCACTCATCTGGGACAGGGACAGCCTTGTCACTTCCTGCAGAGCACCCAGAACAACCTGGGGAGACCAAGAACTGATTACAGCCTGGCAGAGAGAGAGATGCATGATAAGGCATAAAGTCAGCAATCTCATATGCATTTTCAGTTTCAGACAGCACCAGATAAGACTATTGGACTCCTTAGGCATCACATTCCTTTAAATCTTTGCTTGCTACAATTTGAGTTTCTTGGACAGAATGCTTCAGGACAGCCAGTTCACTGAGCACAGTAATAGATAGGGAGGTTGCAGTAGGTCAGGTGACTTCTTTGAAAGAGCCCATAAGCATTAAGGAAGCAGTTGCATATAATTTTTCAAAATATTTTAACTGCTTGTTACTCAAGGATATCATCATAATCTGTTGAATGCAAGTGCTTTTCTCTTTTCTTTGAATGTTTGCAGCAGCAGGTGGGTGGTGGGGTGTATGAAGCATCTTGAGTTGAGATGAATGAACCACTTTGAAAGAAGAAAGAATCTCTCCTGGGATTTTTCCTGATTTTTGAACCAAACTTCTAAGCTTGGGAAATTTTCACAAGCTGGGCTGGTTAGGCACAGGCATAGAAAGGACATAATTTCTTGGGACAGAAATTTTTGAGACAGAGATTTTTGTCCTGAGATTTTCAGATTACACTGTAAAATCAAGTTCAGAAGATGTAAAAGTCTTTTAAGATATTTTTCAAAACAAGGCTAGAGTGTGAGCTTAAGCACTTTAGAGAGTTGTCCACCAAGAACTCTGATTTTTGAAGGAAAGGGCAAAGAACCAAAATTCCTGCATAAATCATCTGTACACAGAATCAATGTGTGTCCTCATTTTGTTTAACCTAGTAAAGTTGCTGAGAGATTTGCTTTGGTAAGGAAGCTGGGGTTGTGTGTGACTCATGAAGAGACTCTTGGCTAATCTGACTATTTGAGGGCTTTGAATAGCTTAGCAAAACACATTTTGGACAACTACATTTTCAACCCATTCTGTGTGAACCAACTGTGTTCCACAGAGCAGCTGCAATAACCTCTGACTAATTGTCTTTTCAGAAGGTTACCTGCTGAGAGCATCTGCCACGACACCCATTCTCCCAGAAATGTTTCATCTCAGAAGTGCCTGATGCAGGCTGGAGAGCCCAGCACCACAGGCAGGAAGGGAGTTATCTCTTGAGACACAACACAGAGGATGGGATTTGCCTGACCTTGTTGAATGTTCATCATCTGTTTTAAAACTCTGAGCATCCTGTCTAAACTGCTTTGGAAGGCTCCCTGAAGCCTTTCTTGAGCTGAGATGTGCTGTTGATCTGGACAGCACATCTGGGACTGAGCCAGGATCCCACACACCCTCGTACTCACCATGCAGGCTGTGCCAAGCTGTGCTCCAGCTGCCCCCTCCAAGCCCTTGTCTGGGCCTGGGACACTCAGGGAGCAGTGCAGCAATACATAAATAACACCAAGGAATTTATTGCTTGTTAATGCCATTCTCTTCCCCAGATCTCATGCAGGAATATTTATTCAGGAGCATATTTGTGGTGATGGTATCAACAGATATTAAAGCTCTATCCAGGAGGATTAAGAGTACCTGCTTATGGGAGCAAGTTGTCCAGAAGAAGAAAAAGAAACCTTGAATTTATCCTTGCAGAAATAGCAATTTATATGTCAGCAGCTGTTTGTTTTAAGGACTCTGCTCTTGGAGTCTTGTGATGATACATCAATGTCCCCGATCATTTCAACAAAAAATGTCTTGTTTCATGGTTGGGTTTTATAGTTAATGACAAACATGTCTTAACTGTCCCCTGAAAAGTAGGTGTGAAGGGAAGACAGCATTTGATTCAATGTATTTTTGGCTTTTACAGTTATTTTGCATGGACTCATTAAAGAGTATCAAATGCTTGGGATTAGGATTAGCATAGGATTACTATGTTGGATGCTCTAGGTGTTGTGCTCACAGACCCACTTTTTCTGTCAAAAGTGCTCCAAAATCAAAATCTTGGTTTCTTGCTTGGCAACCAAATTAAAAAATCAAAGCAAGAAGATACTTCCTTCCTTTCCTCCTGGGTGTTTTTCCACCATTTGACAATTGCACTTGACAACATTAAATTACCTTCAAGACTGTATCAACTACTAGATTTAGTAATGAGGGGAAAGTCAGGCAAGTCAGACCAAGACATGATTGGTTGAGAATCAAAACAAAATTGGCACTTTTATCAAAAAGCATCCACGTGTCTGTATTCTCTTGGCTGCTGGGTGTTGCATTCAGTCCCTAGTGTTTAGCAGAGGCTGCAGGGCTGTGGCACTGTCTGAGCCCTGAGGCCTGACCTGCAGCCTGTGCTGATGAGAGGAGGGGTCAGGGTGGATGGAGAGGGCTGGGGCCCTGCTTTGCCTCCCTCTGGCTGCTGGCTCCAGCTGGCTCCACACAGGCAATGGTTGGAGGCAACCTTGGATCTCTGGCACTGCTGACTCTGGTTATCAGCGGCCTGTTACCAAAGGAGGATGTGCAGCAGCAGCTGCCTTTACCTGCAGGTTACAAGAACCAGAAGTGCTGTTCTCCACCCAGAGCAGGAGTGGGATGGCTTTGTCATAGAGTCAAACCAAATGCAGGTACAACTTCATTGGTAAAGTACAGGGTAAAGTGGTTCCTGTCCCTGCCAAGGCTGCCCATGGCAGCCCTTCCCAGCCCCTGCCAGTTCTCCTTCCACCATGGTGGCTCACTGGGATCAGCAGCAGCTCCCCAAGAAGGAACTTTCCTTTTACATGAACTGCCATGAGCCTTAGAGAGACGCCTCCTTCTCTCACACCTCAGTGCTAATAATAATTCAGTGCACAGTAAAGAAAAGGATAAATCTATGAGTGGGCTGCCAGGCATTTTCTTCTATCAGTGTCCAGAACTCTTCAATGGTAGTGGTATCTGTTGGGGGCCCCAGAGCTGGACACACACAACATCTGGAGTGCTGTGTCCAGCTGTGGAGTCCCCAATACAAGCAGGACATGGACCTGTTGGAATGAGTTCAGATGAGTCCAGAATTACTCAGTTGATCATGGGGCTGAAACACCTTCCCATGAAGACAGGCTGAGCTGGGGCTGTTCAGCCTGGCAAGGAAGAGGCTCCAGGGAGAGCTTATAGCACCTTCCCCTTACCTTAAAGGGGGCTACAGTGAGCCTAGAGAGAGAATTTCCACAATGGTGTGACAGGACAAGGAGCCTTACCCTGAAAGGTTTAGATAAGGTTTAGGAAGGTGTTCTGTACTGTGAGGGGGGTGAGGCCCTGGCAGGGTTGCCCAGAAAAGCTGGGGATGCCCCATCTGGGGCAGGGTCCAAGACCAGGCTGGAGGGGGCTCTGATCCAGTGGAAGGCTCCCTGCCCATGGCAGGGGGGTTGAAGCTAGGTGGTCTTCAAGGTCCCTCCCATCCCCAATAACTGGACAGTTTCATGAACTCTAGTTAATAGCAAGATGAAGCAAGTCTGCAGTAATATACAGCATATTAAAATGTCTCAAGTGACATGAGACACATGAAGTGAATTACCTATGTCCTTTCTAACACAGAAAAAATACTTGTAAATGAAGCCAAATGCAGTTTTTCACAGACTCCAATGAATAGATGGTAGAAAGATGTTTGGAAATAGACATTTTTCATTATAATCCTGTGTTTGAAATGTGCTGACTTTAGAAATTTAGTATAAAATTAGTTCCAGGAGAGTAAACCTAGCAAAGATAATGGATGCTTGTTTTCTTTATCAGAATCCCTCAATTATGGAAATGTGGCAAATAGGTAATACCTCTAGGTTGAGTTGAATTAACATGTGTTCAAAATGAATCTAAAATGTGTCCCTTTCTCAGACAAAAATCACACAGCACAGATACTCAAAAACTGAAATACATCTCTGGCTTTGAAATGATAGTTGTTTTTCTGCATCAGCTTCTTGAAAATGTCATGTGAGATTAGATCTGTTCACTGTTGCGTTGGTAAGCATATACACCCCCTGCAAAGGGCTGTCTTTGTTTACTGTCTCAGGCTGGGTTTTCAAAGGCAACTGCTCATTTGTGATACCTTTTATAAAGATCTTTACTTTCAGTAAACACTGGATATGAACTGTTACAAAAACAGGGTCCTTAGAGGAGCCTCCAGCTGGGCACGAAAAATGATGCAGGTAATGAGGAAGAATAAATGCTTCTAAAACCCTGTCCTCAAAAGACAAAGTGAGAAGAAACAGGCTAGATGACCACTAAAGCCTGAGTTTGCTTGCTCTAATTGCAGAGCTTGACAGAGCTACTACTGTCTGCTTGCTCAGTGTTGGCAGCTGTGTCCAGACCCTCTGATGGCTCAGAGTGCTTTGCTCCCTCTGTGGGGTGGATGGAGCTCAGGTTGGCATCAGTTGCATTTCTCCTCATTCATGGGTTTCTGTCTGAAGGGCCAGCTGGCTCATTTCAAACTGAAGTACAAGGACAAGCTAATGACTGAGACAATGAGGATGATTGGGGAATTTCAGCATGAGTGCAGTCCTGAGGCCTGACCTGATGTAATTAGCTAGTTTGCCCATTTTATTTTAGTCCTCCAACTCTGTGGCTAAGCAAGGTATTTTCCATTGCTTGGGAGAGCTTTTGAAATTTTCCTTTCTTTGCAGCAGATGAGCTCAAAGAAAGAGAGATGGGTCTTTGTGAGACAGGCTTATCTCCACTGATGCTACACAGATGGGAGACACCCTCTAATTCACCTGAAATCAAATACTTTTGAGATTAAGTACCTGTTTGCTCTCTCCAATTTTAAAACCTCCCCATAGATTTGCCCTTTGTCTTCAAAATTGCTTATGTCACCATTGCTTTCTTTTCTCTCTTGGGGGATGCAGTCAGTTGTATCTGTATCTGTCTACACCAGCTGAAGGCTCAGAACCTTCCTGTATGTTCTTCCATGGTGTGAAACCAGTTGCTGGGTCTGAAATGTGCACCTTTCTCAGGCCACTGCTGATGTGGGCATCTCATGTAGTAGATGACAGTAGGTGGTGTTGGGAACATTGCCCTAGAGAACCTGGAGGATAACAGCAAAGCAGCTATAAAAACAGAAATCAGAGTAGCACTGTAATCAGGTAAATGTGCCCACATAAGGAGGGAAATAATTAAGGAAGCTGGTTTTTACTGTTCCTCTATTTCATAGGGCATGTTTACACTCAGGGGTCAAGTGCTCATGGCAGGGAGTGGGTGGATTTTTTTAAGTCTTGTGCAATGCCTACTGATTTATCATCCCATCCTTTCTCTGCTCAATCAGACCTTCATGTCCATTGCTACAGGAGCTTGGGGTTGGTAGAGGCAAATATGGGCAAAGTGACAGCTTGGCAGAGCCAGTCAGCCCACAGCCCACAGAGAGGAGCCTACCAGGAATGATTTTGAAGGAGTGAGAAGCAGGAATCCACTGCCAGCTGAGTTTCAGCTGATGTGAATGCTGCCTTGGCAGCATCAGTATCCTGTTAGCTTCACAGTTGGGAGCCTGGTCCCAAAACCCCAACAGTGCAGCTCATCCCACACCTACAGATACATGCTTTCATGAACTAAGCAGGATGTCACCTGGAAAGGGTGCAAAGCCCATCCTGATGAGTCCCATCCCAGCACTGCCGTGGTCAGAGATCTGGTCCATAAAACAGGTGATGAGTGAGGGCTGGGTGATGGACACAGCTGCATCCCAAAACATTTTAGTGGTGGCCTTGGCAGTGCTGGGTTAACACTTTTACTCAATGATCAAAAAGGCCTTTTCCTACCTAAACGATTCTGTGATTCCATGAAATAATATGGTGAACTTGTCTCTGCATGGCTTCTCAGCCCCAGAAGCTTGAGCCTGTGATGAGTTTACAGGCATTTATGTGCTGCACCCTGAATTAACAACTGACTGTTGCACTCATCTCCTGTTCAGAAAGGCAGAACAAGGAGCACAAATCTCCTTCAGAAAATGTACAAGCTTAAAAATATTTGGGTTGGAAGAGGCTTCAGGAGATGGTTCCAGTAAACTCTGCTCGAAGTAGGGCCACATCAGGTTGTGTGGGGACTCATCTGGTTGAGCTGCAGATTTCTGTGTAGGTGGAGGTCCCACAGCCTGGTCAGGAACTTGGTCCAAAAGGTAACCACCTCACTTGGAAGAGTTTTTTCCTTGCATCTAACTGGAATATCTCTTATTGCTTCTGGTGTGCGTTGCCTCTTGTCCTTTTGCTGTGCTTCTTAAGACAAGTTTGGGTGAAGGGGAAGTTACAAGTGACCTCCACTGTGGTGTGATGGCTGCACACCTCTGCAAGGGCTTTCAGAGCAGCCCCCAGCTCTGAGTGTGCTATACTGCTTAGCAGGGGAAAGAGAAACTCTGAAACCTCCTCATTATCTTATGGGGTCTGAAGGGGGGAAGGATAGGGGTGAGCTGTTTTCACACCTATGCACCAATGGCCAGTTCTCACCATCTTAGCCAGCAGAAAGGGTGTGGGAACAGCAAATACTACTTGGGTGTTTGGCAGAGCCTTTCCAGCTTTTGGCCATCAAGCCTTCAGTAGTTAATGGAAATCCAACCAAACAGAAGAGCCCTGCTCTCTGGGACTCAGACTACAGGAAGAATAAGCTGTGCTTTCACATGAGGCAATAAAATTCAAGTAGGATTTGTTAAATCATGCAAATGATTTCTGGTCTGCACTTTATCTAAGGAATGGATTAAGAGTTTTTTGATTGGTGAGTAAAGTTGATTTTAAAAAGTTCTAGGGTCACAATATGTATTCTACAAGTACATTTACTAAGCTCAAACCTGACTTTTTTCATTTTAGTTGAAATCATTATAATTTCTTTGCTCTGTTCTATACTCACAGTCTGGTTTTGGATTTCTGTTTTGTTTCTCACAGCCCCAGCAGAGAGCTCTCCATAAACATTTCCAGCCTCTAAAGCTGCTGTCCTGCCACTTGATATGAAAGTGAACTTTCCTTCATGAAAAAACCACAATAAATGGCGCTGCCAGAAGATGACCATGGAGGATTGAAGAAAAACTTGAAGTAAAATCAGCCTACTCAGCTGATACATTCTGGGGAGACCTGGTTTGCTGTGGAGTAAATATGTGGTGCAAAATATCCAAAATATCTAATTTGTTGAAAATGGTCATTGACAGACCTTTAGCTGGAAAATTTCTTCCAGTCTTCATCACTGTGCATAACTTTTGAGTTCCCTTTAGGGGACTGTCTATGCCCTTCACTAGAAGTCCTGTTTTAGCATGGCAACTACTGGATTCTTTTATTATGTATGCAGATGGCATGATGTTTTAGGAAAAACTTACAACAATTCTCCAATCTCAGTGGATATGTTCACAATATTACACCCTGATAGGAATGTAAACGTCTTGTATGTGTTAGTTTTGCAGTCTAATGGTATTCTGTTAAACAATATCAGCACTTCATATGTGCTTTTCTCACAGAACTAGCACAGTCCATATATATATAATGGTCCTTTTTTAAAATACTGAGGATATGTTTCAGTGTTTGTGCTGAGACTGCATCCAAACTAAGCCCAGTACTAGCATCCCTTCACTGGTTCACAGTAGGTTGTGTAGATAGATTTGCACGTGGCAGAGATGTGACTTCTTTTATCAAGACTGAGAGAAAAGCTGTCACAGAGGTAGCCAAAACCAGGGTAGTTTGAAGGAGCTGTAGGATACTGTGTCTGCTCTCCCTCTCACCCACCAAATGTCAAAGGGTCCTGTTGTTGGTGTGCCAGTGTGTTTTCTAACTCAGCAAGGGAGAGGCAAGGGAGAGCCTTTCTCAGACATGTATGTGACCCTGGGTTTGGTCTGCAATAAAACCAGAATAAACTGGAAGAATTCAGGTTCTTTATGCTGGCCACCACTTATGTTTTGGGCAGGGCTGGGAAATTGTAGTCCAAACCAAACTCTCTAAAAAGGTAAAGTGTAAGACTATACTTCTAGGGAGCAAGACACTCCCTTTGGAGAGGGCAGATTTCTTCATTAACTTTTTCCACTTTCTACTCAAAACAGTATTTTGGTAGGAACTGGGAATAAGCAAATGGCTCCAATAAGCCTTTCAATATACTGTAGCAGGCTCATGACTGTTGCATTCAATCTGAACGTTGTTTTTTGTTCAGTCTCTGAATGGCTGACCTCATCACTGGTTGTATCACAGCTGGCTGTGGTGCTGTTTCTTCCATGGGGACTCAGTGGAATTTTTGTCTGTCCCTTACATCAGGACCTTCTCAGCACACTCTTTATAATGAACTGATGTCACCAACATTCTGAGGGGGCTTACCTCTTTGTTCCTTCTTCCTTTAAAATCAAAGGTAGCTTTTTTGTGTACTTAAAGACTGTCACTCTCTCCAGCCTGATAGAGTAGAGTTGCTGTTAGCGTTAATTCCAAACTGTGCATGAGACAATGCTGTGTGAAGGTGCAGTGATGGAGAGAATGTGCAGTTAGAGAAAGTCACAGGCACCTTTCTGGAGGAAGCTCCTGTGTTATAATTCTTAAAAATTGTTGTGCAGTTCATTGCTAGAGAATGGAAGGTCAACCACTGAGGGTGTACAACAAACAGATAATTATCTTCAGGGTTTAATTTTTTTTAAGATGGTTATGGGCTTAGGTTTCAGCTCTCCACCCATCTCAGATTCAGCATAGTGGATACTTCTATAGCACTCAGTGCAAAAGCAAAATATTTTTACTGGTGACAAAGATTTTCAAAAGTTGCTAGTGATTTTTAATGGTTTGGGTCTTTCCATGGATTCTCAAATGGAGCTCCCGAGAATTACAGAGTAGTAATCTTCTACATTCTCTTTCTGAAAATCCTGGTCCCTAATTTCAAATTAATTGCTGTAAAAATTCTCCTTAAAACATAAGGATCTTTGCCAATTGCAACATTTGCACTTTTTAGAGCTTTTCATAGGGTTGCAGGTTGGAATCTGATACCAATAGAGCTGGCCATGTGCATGGCACAGGTCCACTGTAAGCTTCAGCAAATTTTACAGCTCTTTCTGCTACAGGTTTTAAAAATGCACTCTGACAACTGACATCAATTTCATGTTGGTAAAGCAGTTAAAAACAAAATACTTTGATTGATATGTTAAATTAAAAAGAGAATGCTATACTTCTACAGTAGTTCTCTTATTTTACTACCCAGTGAAAAAAATCCAGAATAATTTGAATGATAAAAGAAGAGTTTATCAGAGAGTGTTATCTTTAAAGGGTGTGTGAGAAGAAGTTGGGTTAGGCAGAGAGCCACTAGAAGCTTTTTTTGTATCAATGTTAGTTTTGAACATCTTCCAGTATATGGGCATGAATTTAGATGTGTGCACTTATCCTGTTAAAACAGTTTGTTTTAAAAGCTTCCCAGGATTTTAGCTATGGTGACCTAGAAAAGCAGTGTTATAGGCCCTGAGAAATGTGAAAATCAAGTCCAGACCCTTGAGTAGCCAGACTCTGAGAGATGTCTGCTGTAGGTGCCTATTGGACAAACCTCCCCTGGAGCTGGTTTGGTCTCCATCCTGCAGCCAGCCTATGCATGTGGATAACTGCAAGCATAGCCCCCCGAGCCCCATGACACTTCTCACGTGTGTGACTGTCTGCAGAGCCATAAGGAAATAACTGTACTTTTTGGCTTGTATTTAACTATTCATTGTGTTCGGATTTTTTTAATCACTGTTATTCTCCCAAAGTAGGCCATGCTTCCTCAGGGATATTTATGAAATTGTTCTACATCTCCTGAACAACTATCTGGATCCCAGCATATTCTTCTGAAAACTTTTTAATATAAATAAACATGTGGGAGAGGTTTTTGTTCTTATGAATGGGGGCAGGTACTGTGTTCTCGGAAAGGCTGTTGAGTGCAGACAATCAAGTCTATTGCATTTTTTATGCTGAACACCTTATTAATACCAGACATATCCGCTTTTGCCTGGGTCGCAGGAACAGTTCAGGGGAAAGAATGCTTTATCTCCAGTCAATAAATCATTTATGTCGAGAGTGCCAAAGACCAAGTCAACATGAAAGGGAGCAAATAAGTTATTCTGGCAAAGGAAGTGAATTTAAATATGCTCAGAGCCATTAGTTCTCTGCAAAAGAGGGGAAGACTAATGCTGTTTTCATAAAGCAGCCATTATCAGCCAGTGCAGATAGATAAATTCATCAAGGCCGTGCTGCTGTTACAGTGATCACCAGTTATTATCTCTGAGACAAGGCAGGGTTGTGACCAGGACCCTGTTCCTGTGCAGACCTGCAGCCCTCCTCCCAGCCTGGAGCCTGCCCTGCTGCCACACTCCCCTGGCTTCCCTGTGCCAGGTTCAGCATCAGATCCCTCCAGGAATCCCTGGCAGAGCTCAGCCATCCCGAGTGCTCCGCTCCGTGACATGGCCTCCACCAGAAACCTGAGGAGTTGCTCACCCCAGAGAGCACACTGCAGCTGGGATCATCCTTTGCACTGTTTTGTTCCTTGTTTCTTTTTCAGCTGGGTGGCTTTCTGTGCCTGAGCACCTGCCATTTACTCTGTTAAGGGAAAGGCAGCCTTCCAGGAGGGGAGTTTGGAAAAGCTCCATGAGCTCTTTGGTTTTGCTGGTCCAGATGCATGGCAGTGCTGAACCAGTGAGTCCACCCCTCCCCGGCTCTTCCTTAGGGTAAGTGTTGTCACTCAACTGCAGCTGCAATGTCATTGAGGAAATGAAACCACTAAAAATTACAAAATTCTGGGTTTGCCCTGAATTTTCAGAAGACCCCATGGCAGACCCTGGCAGACCTCCATTGGCACTACTCCATCACAGGCTCCAGAGATGTGTTGATTAGTGCCAGCCAAGGAACCAGCATCGAGGTGGCATTTTTTTGTGATCACTAAAATGAACCTCCCTGCACCTGCCACAAAGCCAAAAGATCTGCATTATTCAAAATAAAGCAAAGCAAAACCCTGCATCTTTCACATTGGTCCCCTTAAGAGTTACCATCTCTGCCATCAGAGTCTCCTTGAACAGCTCTGCTGCAGGACTGCAATTAACCCTGGTACATATAGGCTGTCAATAAGATTGTAATTTAAAAAGAGAAGGTCCTTTGGTATAATTAAAATTGATGGGTGAGGGGAAAATATGACCAACATTACCTGCAACCTCTTATAGTAAAATTCAGGAAAGTAATCTGGAGGGCAAAAAACCCACCAACATAATGTATGGGTGATTAGGCAGGCTCATAAGGATAAATCAGCAAATAAGGAAAGTAGATGCTTAATGAAGGAAGCCAAAAATGTATGGGAAGTCAGTGGCAAATAGGTTAGGGCTGGTTACACCAAAGACTTTACATATATCCTAATAAATACTGCCATAGCAAAGCTAAGTGTGATGTTAGACAGGCCCAGCACAGAGATTGCTCACACTACATTGGAAACCCAACAAACAGTCTTGTTTTGTATTTGAAAGCAGTGGAAGGAGAGAGTCAGATTACACATTCAAATGTAATTGCTCCTGCTCCATCAGTAGTTACAGGTAATATTAAGCAGTAACTATCCAAACATAATTTTAAATTTGTAGAACCATTACCTGAATCCAAAAGTGAAGGAAAAATTTGCCTAGGACTCCTCAGAACCAGAAAGCATAAAGGAAGCTTCAAATGACACCAGACCCACAATAATGCAGAAGAATGAGTGGTTTGATACAGAAAACTATAGACTCATTAGCTTCCTATCAGTCTTAGGCAAAATCATGGAAAAGTTGATATGGTGTAATCATTAGAGTAATTGATAAAATTGTTCATATTATTTTTATAGAACTGTATTATGCCAAATAAACTTGCTATTATTTTTGTGGTATCAAAGGATTGTTGAGAAAAGAGGCTCTGCTGGCATACTATACTTAGCCTCCTATAGAGCATTTGATTCTGATAAAGAACAAAATAGCACAATGCAAAATCAATATCACCCATATTTAATGGATTAAAAATGGATTACAGGCTGATCACAAAAAATAGCTGTAAATATGAATTATCCTCACTGAGACTATTTCTGATGAGCTCCTCCCAAGGTTCGCTCTATTTTCAATATACCCCCCAGGGAAAGAGAAAATTACTGTTGGCAACAGCCAGAGATGACAAAAACAGGGGCACAATAAATAATGATTTGAGCAGGTCAGTACTGGAGAATAACCTGGAGGACAGAAAAGTTAAAAACCCAGGAGAGATGGCAGCAAGTCCAACTTAGTAGCATGGGGAGTATGCAATAACACAGTGGCTGTGAAGGTGTCATAAATTATCTGTTCAGCATCAGCCCCAGAGATGCCTTTGCCAGCTGGGATGTAGGACCTGGCAATAGTGATGCCATTCCAGTCTTTCAAGAAAGGTATCAACAACCTGGGAAGATTATTTTCAATAGTTCCCAGTGTCATTCAAGGGCAGGAAAACAGGTCTTATTATAGTGTCAAACTAATGAAGCTCAAGCTATTAATTTATCTCAGAAGCAATTTGAAGCGGTGACTTGATCTCTGTCTGCAATCACAATCTTCTGCCTGGGCAGGGAAACGCTGTCTGAAGGCAGGTGGCTCTTGTGTTTGGAGGAAAAGGGAAAGATGTGCTCTGCTGGTTGGAAACTGATTTCAGGCTAGAAATTAAGTGCAAATACTCAACAGGGAGGATAATTACCAGTGGAGACAACTTACTCAGTTACCTGGTATGTTCTCCATCACATAAAGTCTTTAAATGTATGCACAGTATTTTTCTAAGTCAAAAAGCTCTACCTCAAACTGAAGCCCAGGCTTGGTGCAGCAATTACTGGGTGAAGTTATTAGGCATGTGTTATGCAAGGATTAGACTAGATCATCAGATGTAAACTTCTGAATTAAAAATATCCTGAAGTTTCCAATATTACAGGAAGGCAGGGCGATCTATATCCTCTTTTTTTCTCTCCCCCACAAAATGGTATTAATTTAAACAGCTTCTGTGGAAAGCTCTGCATTTGGTATGAGCATCACTAGGTCTGCTCAAGTTGTAAGGTTCTGCTGCACATATTTAAAGGATGAGAACTGGACAAGAAAGGACAACAAAACGCTTGGACATACCAAGAGTCTGCAGCTTTTCATTGATGGCAGCCTGGGACAAAATGCTGCATGCAAATGATGGGGCCATGTGGATGTGTAGTCAAAGCAAGGCACAACACCTGTGGGTTTGCCAGTTAAGGAGGCAGCATCTTGCTGGCAAGAAACAGATTTTCGTGCCTGCAACAAGTGGCAGAGAAGCTGCAGTGCTGATGGAGAGGGTGATTGTATCACTGTGCAGCTGGGCACAGCACACAGGTTCCTTGCTTCAAAGACAGCAAACTTCTGCTCTCATGAGGAGCCCCACTGGAGCTGGGTAATAAAGCCCTGCAAGTGAAATTACATCAGTGGGATTACCCAGAGACATGACAGCTGCTCCCAGCAGTGGGTTTTTGCCAGATTGGGTCCCATTACCATTGACTGGATTGAATGTTGTACTTCAGAAATAAGCAAAGGAGTACTTGCTGTCTGATTCAGATCTCACAAAACCACTGTTGATGTGCACAAGGCAAGTGTGAACCACTGGAGTCACCGTCCATGTGCTTCATCAACTGTGGGGAAAGCACAAACTGGATGTACAGTCCAAAGAGTAAACAGTTCACACAAACAAGGGAAACTATAAAAGCATTATTTACTGCAGATTGGTCCTGGACACCTTGGAGCTCTGGAGGAGAGTGTTCTGTGACAGGCATGGCTGGGGCCAGCTGGGATGGGGTGAAGCTGGACTGGCACATGACTCTGACATCTGCTTCTGCCATAAGAGTGGGACTGACAGCATTATCACAGCTCAGGCTCAGGCCAGGCTCAGTCTAAGAAGGAAATGAAAAGCTCCTTTCTGGTACTAATACCAAATATATCTAAATAGTTTCTCAGAAAATAAAAATCCTCTGTAGTTGTTACACCTCTAATCACATTCCTTCTATTAAGCATTTGCCTTGAATTTATCTATTTAATATCATGAGTCACCAAATTAAATAGCAAAACACAGGGATTTTTATAGCAGAGATTGGTATTGCAGCAAAACTGCATGTAAGCAATAAGAAGCTGTGCAGGGAAGGAAAAAAACCCTCAGATTGTGCCATCAGATGCTTAGGGGACTTGCTAAGTTGGTTGCGTTTTTTTCAATATTGAGAGGGCAGCTTTACATCTAGGCAGAAGTTTTCCTTACCGAGCTAGGCTTTGGTCTCAAGAGCAGATAGAGAAAGAAATATTTGGAGTACTTTTGTCACTTTGTCTGCTTCCCTTGTATATAAGAGGCTCCTTCTCTGCACTTCTGAGAAAGGTGGAGAGGAGATTAAGTGACAGTAGAAGAAGCACAGAGGAACAGGAGCTTCCAGCCTATGCAAAGCATCTCAGCATGAGACTCACATCTCATCCTTCTCCCCTGAATCCAGCCCCACTGACCAAGGGGAGGAATGGAGCCATGCTGGGCTACCCCCCAGGCAGAGAGCAGTGCTCTGTGTGTGCTGAGCAGCTCCTGCAGCCATGGCAGGAGACATTTCCTGGCAGGACTGAACAATTCCCTGGTGATGGGAATGACCAGCATTTCCCCAGAGGGGATGTGTCCTCTCAGGAGAGGACTCCTTTGCTTTGCACTAAGCTGCAGGGATGCTTGGCAAGGCTAAGATGAGTATTTTTAAATTTCTCACAGATATTGCAGAATCTGAAGGTGGCAGGGCAGTACCTTGGCACATGCTGGGCTTTGCTTTCATTTCTTGTAGGGGCTGCAGCTACCTGGACCTGCCTCGAAATTATTGTTTCTTTTTCACTGTCTGGGTAAGAGGGGAGAATGCCTGCCTGGCTCTGCACACCATAAACCAGCAAAGAGGGCTCTAAATTTGGGGTCCTCTGCTTTGGGGAGTTGAATTTAGGGTTATTTGAACATGACCTTGAGGATGTCAGGCAGCTGGAATTGCAGTTGCACCTGAGTTGTCTCCAAAGGCTGCTTCCCAAAAAGGAGCCCATGGACAGAATCAGATCCCAGGCTGTGCTGGTGCATCCACATCGGCCTCTGATGATGGACATGAGCTGCAGGGAGTGACAGGGAGGCTGGGATCAAGGTCCTGGGAGATCTGGTCTCCTAATGCAGGACATGGGATGCAGAAAGGCTGACTGTGAGCCCTTGGCCATGGTCGAAGCAGTCATTGAAGCCAGCAAGCCGTGTCTGGTCCTGCTGCCTTGGGACTCAGTTCTGGCTTAGATTCACTAAGGAAATACTCTAAGCCAATGATCTCCTTTTAATGTTAACTTGGTTGATAATCTAGGAAGATGCCAGCACTCTAATGCTTATAAAGTGACACACTGTTATTCCCAGTACATCTATGGCTGAACTTTTTAATGATGGAGCCAAATGAGGTGGCATGAGACAAAAGTGTGCCTTTTTGTTTGATGTACACTGCGTTTCCCCAGGCATCCAAGGTGTTCAGCTGCACAGCTGTGCTTTTTTCCCAAAACAAAACTTATCATGCAAACTAATTTTTAGTATACAAAGTGGCCATCACTTAATTCCAACTAACAGCTTTTATATTCAGTCTTTACTTCTGTTTTCAAAAATCAACAAAAATAAAGCCCGGGCGGGAGGGAGGAGTTCTTTTAAACAATAAAATTAAAACCAATATCAAGTTTTTGGTATCTTTGGGCATGATCTCTGGAAGCTTTGGGTATCTGCTTTATCATTTTGTATATTGGACAATTTTGTACTCTGCATTGTTTGACTTCATTTGTGCATGGCAATGTATTAAAACATGGAATTTTTATTATACAGTAAAAGTATTTTGTTTGATTTAAATAAGATCAAGCTTGATCCAGGTCATGAACTGTAGGGGAAAAACCCCAGAATTTTCTCTAGAAACAATTCTCACCTGGCAGTCCAAGCATTTTCATTCAGGTTGTTTCCAAGACCTGAAGGTGGGCAGAGCTTTTTGCCCACCCTCAGGTCTCCTTCCGCAGTGGCAGTCCCTGGCTCTGTGCAGTGAATTGCTGCACGGGTGCAGGGGTTGCCCAAATGCAGCGCAGCACAGCTGGACCTGAGCAAAGGGCTCTGCTCTGCTGGGCAGGGCTTGGCTGGGAATCCAGACCAGCTCTTCTGGTTTTGCTTTAGTGCAGTGCAACAGTGAGCAGACACTGCACACTGTGAGGAAGAATTCTCCTTTCACTGCCCTTATTTCTCAAGACTTGGGGGATGCCCTTGTCAGCAGTGAAGCATCCTCCAAGGGGACCAAAAGAAGCAGGTACTAGACTGTTTATGCTGTGAGGCATTTCACTTCCATCCCACCCACCCCATTTATTCTCAGTATTTATGGCATGCAAGCAATTTAAAAGTCAATGGATTAGGTAGCTTTCACAAAAATGCTGAAATGATGAAATTCCAGCATGATATTATGCTCTTCCATATATGTAGGTTTTTCTTTTCAGCCATAATTCTGAATATTCTCACATTTGTAAGGCAGAGACTGATGACATGTTTGGTCAAACACAAAACCCTGGATTAATACAAAATAGTAGAACAAAATTATATAGTGTAAGCTATAACTGACATAGACAAGATAATTTGTCATCTAAAAAAATCATAAATCATGTTTTTTATTTTAGCATCTCATGATGGGACTGCAATTTACTAAATTCTGTTTATGTCTTTAAAAAGCTTTTTACTCCATAAACCTTGTCAGTGAGAAGAAAGTGTTAGCAGGGAAAGCTCTGCTTTTGAACAGATCTGTGCACATTACTTCTTGGGCTGAGGGAAATAAAAACAAGAAAGAGAAAGTTGCTATGTCACATACCCTTTGCACCATCAGAGTCTCCCTAGGGGTTACAGTGGTGCCATATTATTACAACTCTGTGTGCTGCACGCTAGGATTTTTTCCATTATAAACAATATGCCACCTAAACCAGATCTGCTTTATAATGAAACAGCAGCTGTCGTGATCATGAAATATTTCTCCCTGGTGACACAGAAAATATTAGCTGAAGCTGTGGGCAAGGCGTTTCCATTTGTGCCCGTACGGGTTTGGCGTTACAAATCCTGGGGATGGGGTTGCAGTTTCTTTATGCACAGTTTGTCAGAAGCCATCAATGGAGCCACCAATTGTACAGTTCATTCTTCCTGGTCATTTCCTTCCAGTGGCAATCAGTTCTTGATGAAACTTGCATGACCTTGTGTTATACCCATGTACATCCTATGGATCCATCAAAGTTTACCATCAAACCCCTGAACACCTATCAGGGGTTACAGGTCCAAGCTGTGCTGCTTGGAATTATGCCTTAAGTTTTAGCTTAGGACCCATTTAGTTCAATGCCCTGTCCCTGTCCAAAAAATGTATTCTTGAACTAACATTGTGTTAGCTTAGCAGCTCTGTTCTCATTTGAGCAAAGCCTTCTGATGTGAGCACATATCCTGAGTCCATAGTGAAGTCCAGAGAATGAAGTCCAACCCTAGAAACACACAGGATATTCCCAGTCCCATTGCTGACCTGTTGCTTGTGAAAGGACAGAAGGACACGTTCCCTTCCATCATCTCTTCGTGTCCCATCTCCTTACTGTAAAACTGGAACTGCATTTACCTGTCCCTGCTAAACCTTGGAAGTCACCAGAGGAGCTGCAAGTCTTCCAAGAAGACTGTGTTACCAGTTGGATTGTTTTGAACAGGCTGGGCGCTGTGATACAAAAGAGACAATATTGCCCTTATCTGAGAGACAAGAAGATGCCATCCACAGCTCCTGCTTCTCCCATGCTGCCTCTCCCTGCCCCCAGGTGCTGAACTGTGTGTGCAGTGACACTGCCACGGGTGAGGTGTCACATTGTCCTGCTCTTGGCTGTCTGAGGTCTGCTCCTCTTTTATGCACTCCTCATTCATGTCACTGCCTTGTCACTGCCTTCTTGCTTTTCTGCACTTGATGTGATTTCTTGCCTTCTACTGTTATTAGCATCACATGGGAAATACTGAATTATTGCATGTGAGAAACACACCGTCAAAAAGGAGAGTATTCCTTTTAAAGAATGGCACCAAGGCCTTGGCCTTGGGAGGAGATAAAGCAGAGAACAAATTGCTACAGGGTTTTTTTAGGGAGACACGGGGATTAACCTCATCTCCATGTCAGTGATGGAACAACAGACTAAAATAGCACACTGGACACTTTCTAGGAACAAAAACAACAACAGCAACAAAAAAAAATCCTTTTTAGGAACAGGGATGCTGAAGCAGCTGCTTAAAAGGGATGGAGAATAGCTTTGAAAAGCATCCCTCAGCAATCCTGACCCTGTGGTATGACAGGACCAAGTTGTCTACCAAGATCTCTTTCTCAGCTCAATTTTCCTGCAGGTAAGACTTGAATGGGAAGCAAAGAGTTACCTCTGTTAATTATCATTACTTTACATTTCAAATGGAACTGCTACTGCATTTTCTACCTCTTCCAGGTAAAAACCTGCTACCATGTAGCTATGACTAATTCCAGCCTCATTTAAGTCAATACCTCTGGCTGTCAGCTGAGAAACTGGGACACGTCCCCTGCAGTGGCCAGTTCAGATGCAGAGCCAGAGCCTGGGGTGACAGCAGGGACCAGGCCCACCTTCCCATCCAAGCCACCAGTTCGTGTGCTGTGGGGTGACAAATGCAGCTCTCAGTGAGACCTGTGACACAAAACGGGGGCACCCTGCAGGACCAGGGTCAGCCCAGCTCTTCACATCCACGCTTTCATCTGGTCTTTATTAGGCACCATCAGAAAATTAGGGACAGGTAGAGGAAAGCCCTGGAATTAGGGGTTAAAACAAACAAAAAATTATATCGAGCCCATTTGTGAGCTGAAGAGAGGCAGGATTTTATAGCCTCGAGAGCTTCAGCCATCCATTACAGAGGGCAGGCTGAGGGAGCGTGCGTGGCCACCTCCACCAACAGCTCTAGGCAGATTAGGAAAACTGCTTTCCCTTCACTGGGGAGTTTCACTGCAGAGAAATGAAGCCCTTCAGGGCACATCATAAGTCTCAGCTTGAGCACTGTGCCCTGGCCCTTTCCAGGCGCGACGGGAGAGCCGGGCTGGTGCTGAGCGCCGGATGCTCAGCCCGAGCGGTGCTGTGGCTCCGCTCCGTGCTGTGAAATGGGACAGAGCAGACTAGGTGGGAGGCAGATTGCTTTATGGAAAATATTGGAAACCATTGTACTAAGCTGATTAACTCATTTTAACAATTTTACTTAGCTGCAACAGTTGCCCCACATGAAAAGTGCAGCTGCAAGGATTTGCACAACAGAAACACTCCCACATGCAGGAAAGCCAGATAAGCCCCTGCCTGTCGTCATTACAGCAGGAAATTTTAGTGCTTTGGGGACATTGCAGGGTTTTTTCTGCCTCTGTTTGAGTTTTAATCCAGAGCATGGAGGGTACTCTTATGCTGACTGATTTTGTCCACATCCCTTAGGTCCCAGGCTCAGCCTGATTTTGGCAATTCTTGGCAGGTAAAACTTTTGTCAGGAACATGAGAAATTGTGGGAATTAGGGCTCCCACTGTCTAAATTCCTCCTGGGGACAACAGCTGCTTGTTTTACCCTTAGGCAGCATCTCCTCTGCCCTCCTCCACTTCCACGAGTGAGTTGTACAGTATTACGCAGGGGAAATTAGGCTTTCTTCATGCTTCCCCTCTTGCTCCATGTTATTAGTCCTCTAACAAGCTGCCTCTTAATCCCAAAATATGAATATGAACCTTTTGGACAATGTTCTGCCAGTCCCATGAGGGACTTGGCAACCAACAGAAAAACCAAGATTGTCTGGAATATTATCCAAACACGTTGGACCAAGGACCACCCTCAGCCTTCAGCATTTCTCATGGGTCACCAGTCACACACCCCTCCCTGTTAAATTAAAACCACTCTAAAAACAGTGTGGTTTTAAACACTAGCAGCAGGGCATTTATATGGAATTTTCAGACTGATACTTCTCCACGGGCCAGTTTGGGACCTCCTGAGAGTAGGATATTGTCTCAAAATATTCCCTGAAAACCATCAAGAAGCTTTGGTATCTAAGCACATCAGGAGCAGTTCTGCCATCTCTGCAAGCATTAGCTGCAAATCCATTTTACCCTCTCTAGATGTTTCAGAGCTCATGGCTGGTGCTTTTGCTCCAATTTCCCATGCTTCCAATTATAGATTTGGAGCAGCAGCAGACCTCCACCAGAAGCAGGAGCTGGGGTGGCTGCATGCTCCCTCAGTGCCAGCCAAGGCACAGAGCTGCTGCAGGGAACCAGAAGCTGTGGGCATGCATCTCCATGGAAATAGGTCCTTGGGAACATCAGAGCCATGCTGGGGGTTGCATTCTGTCATTCAGTTTGTTCTGAATGGTAGCACTGTAAAAATCAATATGGCATTTTTAAAATGGATTATGAGGCAGTTAAATGACAAGTCTCCAAAGAGGAGTTGCAAATGAAGGGGGATCCCATGGGGGTTTTTATAGAGGGAATAGTCAGGAAGCTGTTCTTGGCTGTTTACCTACGAGGTCACAACAGATAAGCAATTGAATACAAGTTCCATGTGTGATGCTCTTGTTAAAGGGGCCAATATGACTCTAGGATGTATAAATGGGAATATTGAGTACTAGGGGAAACTTATTAGCTCTATACATGACACTAATGAGACAAAATGAGTCTGGTTCAGCTGTCAACACTTAAAAATCATGTTGTAACACTGAGGAAGGTTGGGTGAAGAGCTGCAAGGCTGATTGAAAATATATCTTACAATGACCCAAAAGAGCACAATCCATTTATATTATCCAAAAGGAATATAAGGGATGAATTGATCTATAAGTATCTACATGTGGAGAAGGAATACAGTACCAGAGACTACTTAACCTAGCAGACAAAGGCATATAAACCAGGAGGAGTGGAGCTAAAAAAAAAAATGCAGTTGAAAATGAGGCACATTTTTCTCCTTAATGGTCTTCTAATTAACCACTGGAGGAGCTGACATGGGATATGGTTCTCCATCACCCCAGCAGATACTTGAATTAAGCATGGATGTCTTCGTACATGATGTAGCTCATGTATTGGTGTGGGAATTGCTGGGCAAAACTCCATGGTCTGCATTATGCAGGAGGGCAGAGGAAACCACCATGAGGGTGCCTTCTGGCTGTGAAATCTGTGAAACTATCAAAGTGATGACATCTGTATATCACATCCTGGCAGCATCCTGCCTATTTATGCAACACATATTATGAAAAGAGTCTTTTAAGGATATTTAGAGGGCTTTAAATATTTTATTAGGGGTTTTTTAATATACTCTACCTGTAAAACCAGGTAGATGAAATAAACTTTAAAAATAATAAAAAACATCCTGAAATAGATTTTCTATACCCCCAAATCCCAGTCTTAAAGCCAATATCTCAGAATATTCTGGGCTTTCAGTATGATGCTCCAAGGACTCAGGCCTTTATCGTGGTTTAAAGCTTCTATTTCACAGATTTATAGACGCTAAACTCAGGAGAGACTACTGTGAATATCTAATCTGACCTTGTACATAACAGAGGCCACAGGCCAACCCTCAATTGCCTCCAGGCCACACTGAAGCCTTCCAGATTCTTCCTTCAGCCCATAGCCAAGACACAGCCTTCCCCTTCATCCTCACAAACTTCAGATCATCTAACATCTCACCACAGCATCCTTCCTTCTGCCCCTGACAAATGAAATCTTTCCTGGCACATGTCCATTCAAATTGCTGCTGCAAAGATCATTTGCCATTCCTATATCTCCTTGCTGGCTCTCCCTTTTGCCTTTTCACCAACACATCTGCTCCTCTTAGTCCCTACCTCTGCCTCTTCATCCCATTTGGTATCAGCTCACTCCAACCTCTCATGGCCCCCTTTGCTACCTTTTCTTTCATATCCCTTCCTTTTTTCCTGAACAAGCCTCATGTGGTGTATCACCAATTCATGTGGAAGGACCCTAAGACACTTCAGTGCTGCTAAAGGAGAAGATTCTCAGAGCATTCCCACCCACCAGGGGACAGGGAATGGGGGCTGTGGTCAGTTCATTACACATTGGCTCTGCCACTCCTTCCTCTTCAGGAGGACAGATCACACTCCTCTCCTTCTCCAGTGTGGGACAGTTCCATGGGACACAGCTCTCCACAAACTCACAGTATGGGTTCTTCCTATGGGCTCCACTTTTCCGCAGACTGCTCTAGTGTGGGTCCCTCCCATGGGGTGCAGTACTCCAGGACCAAACTGCTCCCATGTGGGTCCCTCACAGGGTCACAAGTCCTGGCTCCAGACCTGCTCCAGACTGGGCTTCTCTCCACAGTCTGCAGCACGGGCTTCCCATGGGGTCACAGCCTCCTTTGGGCACCCACCTGGTGCAGTGTGGGGCTCTCCAAGGGCTGCAGGTGAATCTCTGCTCTGCTGTCTGCCCTTCCCCTCCCTCCTCACTGACCCTGCTGTCTGCAGGGCACTTCTGCTCACACATTCTCACTCCTCTCCCCACTGCTGTTATTCTGAAGAGGTTTTTCTTCCCCTTCTTAAATACATTATCACAGAGGTATTACTGACATTGCTGATGGGTTTGGCCTTGAGTGTCCTGGATTGGCATTGGCTCTGTCAGATATGGGGGAAGCTTCTGGCAGCTCCTCACAGAAGCCACCCCCTGAAGTGCCCCTGCTACCAAAACCCTGCCACTCAAACCCAACCCCGTTTATCAGTGACAGATTCTTGTCACTGGATCCTTGTGCAGGGAGAAATCATTCATGTGTGTTATTAAATGTCTGTATATCATTCCAAGGCATACAACAGTGTGGTGCAGTTTCCACCTAGACAAAGCCTGTATTTTAATGCTCTGTGTCCTTCTGAAAGAACCCAGCTTGATCAGCTTCAGTGCAGGAGACATCATGGGACTGTGGTCAGGGGAGAGCAGGGGCAAGGAACAGGAGGTGCCACAGCAGGGGAGCAGGCTGGAGAAGTCAGAGCATGGAGGAGCTCATCCCAGACTTTCCTTTCTAGAGAAGAGCTCCTTGCCCTCTGTGTGTGAGTGCTGCTCTGCCTGGGGTGACAGGTAAGTGGGGAGAAAGGATGCACAGCAGAATCCACTGCCTTCACTGCTCCTGCTCCATGAAAACTCACAAGCATCCCCTTTTACAAAGCCTCAGTGCACAGAGCTTTTTAACCTGATACTGCTCTAAACAACTGCACAAGGTTACCTTGCTTTATGCTACAGCAGATTTTAATCTTTCTGGAGCCAAACTGAATAAAATTGCCAAAAACTGACACATGTCTCTGCTCAGTGCTGCCTATTGACACGTAGGCACCTCTGGCCAAGCTGAGAGGAAAACATCTGTCAGTAGGTGTTAATGAGACCATCACATGTAGCAGGCAAGACCCAACCAGCTCAGCAAGATCTGACAAAATTCATGTTCTCATCGGGTGATCACAGCTATCTATGGTTCCACTCAGCTGTCAGGGAATGACTTGCACACATCTTTCCTCACACGGATATTTTATGAATTTTGGAGTTAGCAGGATGCAAATCTGCCCTTTGAGGATCATCTGGCAGAGCAGAGCTTTGGCCAGTACCTTGCAGGACTTCTGCAGGAAAACAAAGCAGTATTAAAGAATGCCCTAAGTGTCCATCTCTGTGAGCCAGCACAGTTGAAGCCTGGGGGCAGGAAGTACTTCTGTTTAGCAGAGATGTGAAGTTAAATGCCCCATTGTTTGTAACTAGTCCTGATGCCACGTTGTTTTTGCAGGAAGTCATGGGCAGCTTCAATCTTTTTACCTGCCAGCAGTCCTGAAGGAAACCCTGCTGTTGGAGGAGGAGTGTGGCATGTTTTCAGGCTGTCAGGCAATGGCATCATGGCTTTAAACACTGGTGAGTTAAAGCACAAGGGAGGGGGCTGAGGGAAAGGGAGAGAGGGGAAGCAGTAGTTCACAGAGAAAGTTTTCATTTAATTAGCTGATAATTTACATCTCACTGTACAAATCAGAGCTAAGCATATCTGTCCCAGCCAATGTATATGACTCACAGTTCGTCAAATAGATATTCTGGAAGTGAGAAGTTACAGAAATAAAAATCATGAATTATCAGTTGTTCTTCTATTCTCGTGGACAGCATCTTTTATTAAATGTAAATTCCATATATAGCCATTGCAAACAGGAAAAATAGCTAAAGTCAAGTTTGCATGGATGGAGAAGTGACAAAACAAGAAACTGAGGATGGATTTCACCCTGTTGTGTTGGAGGATCCACCTGACCAGCACAAAACATCTGCAAAGTGTTTCCAGCTCTGCTTGGGGATTGCCCATCCAGTCTGCAGCAGACAGCTGCAGTAATGATGCACAGCCTGAAAGCTGCTGTTTCTGTGACCACCTGAGGAGCCTCAGACGGAGACTGTGGTTCACTAAAGTTAATAAACCACAGATGAGCCCTACTTGCTAATGCTTCTTGAAGGCAAATTCATAGACAAGTCCCAAAAAATTGTAAGAATTTTCAATGAGACACCTGGTTTTATGCATGAGCCCCTCTCTGCAGTATGCTGAGATCCTGCCATGCTTCCTGCAAAGATAAAAGCAGCAAATGCCTCTTCACACACATTTAAAAGTCACATCACAGAATCTGAGCTAAACAGCTAAAAAAGAAATGGCTCATTTTTAATGTGAGGTCCATGAAAGGTTCACTGTGGACATAACTCAGCCCTGTCCTGCTCTTGAGAGCCAACATGGGCTTTTGCCATGGCTTGTTGGGAGGACACACGTGGTTTGTCTGCAGAGGGTGGTGAGCTCATTTCTCAATGTTTCTTTAGCATGCCAAGAGATGCCAAGGGTTTGCACAGAGGGAAAAAGAGCCCCATTCCAAACCATCTCAAATGAGACCCCCTTTCAAGGAGCTGCTGCCCCATATCTCTCTTCTAAAGATGCACCAAGCAGGAGGACTACAATGTGTTTTTTTTTTTCCTCTGAAGTACATCTATGGAGTCAACAAACATATGGATATAAATTTAGCTGTTTAACTGACTCAACTGTTTAGAAATTTAACAAAAAAATGTACATGCCAGTAGGTATCTGGAAACCAGTGTTTTCTATCTGAGACAGCAAAATGAATGGAGAGCAATATTCAAACACTGAAAGTTAGCAGACTAGGTACAAAAATATACCAGTTGCTAGGAGATGGCATTTAATCTGGAATTTTAGGCAGTAAGTAAAAATAAAGTTATAAGAAGAAATATTGTTTAGGGCAGAAATCAGGCTGAAGCAAGAGGCTGTTTGGGAGAGAGAGCACAGCAAGGACGCTGCCCAGCCACATGCTGTGGGGCTGGAGGTGAAGGGCAGGGTTATTGACTTCACTGTGGGAACAAAAGCCCTGCCAGTGAAAGACAGCGAGGACAAAACTCTTTCCTGGTTGAAGCTGCTGGGAGATGTGCTACTGAAGTAAATAAGGGCTGTACTTCAACCTGCAAATATCACCTTTGCTTGTCATGGAAGTCCAATGACAAGCTAAAATGTTGTGAAACTCAGCCCATTCCTCCAGTTGTGAAAATTACAGAAAGAACACAGCAAAGTTCATTGCTTGGAAAGCTGGGTCCCCAAACCAGATTCTGCTGGTTTCTTTCACCACTGTAAGCCCTACCTTCTTAATAGAATTAGAATTGATAAATGCTGGGTTTTAAGACTAGACTATCTTGTGAGACCATAAGGGTTCAACAGCAAGGCCAGCAGGGAATGAGTGGGGCTGGCTGCTCCTTACAGCAGCCCAGTCCTTGGTAGGAATTGTCCAAGTGGGATTTTAGTCCTGTTGAATACAAGGCAAAATTGCCATAGATCTCAAGAGACCATTTCCCCCCCGCCCTCACACAGGTAAAGGGTTGTGTGTAACCTAGTCCAGCACATGGTAATCACCTACATATATGGAGGACAAACCTTGCTCCTGGTCCCTATAAGTCCATGCAGGTCTTGGAAGCAGTGTTTGCCTTCAGCACCACCCCTGGGTAATCTCCACCTCAGACATCCCTTTGACCAAGGCTGGTAAGCTTTTCTACAATATTTGGTCACAGTGATTACATTCACTAGTTAGATCAAACTATTGGGGTCCCAAGGCCAAGACAGAAATTCTGACTTTTTACAGCTTTGCTGTTACCTGTAATCCTGATGCTGGAGCACTACTTATTTAGACTTCCTTTGGATAGTGTTTGTCAAAGTGATTAATAATTTTCTCTGGGCAGCAGCCAAAGATCAGAGTCCATGCTGACATCTGCAATCTGCCAGAGGGCTTTGATGCTGTCAGCAGGGCTATGGTGAAGCCTAAATAACCACTGGTCAAGGGGATATGTTCTCCTTGCTCAGAAATCCAAAGGACTGTCCTGTCTGCTGACCCAGCTTGTATTCCAGAGGATAACTACTGATTGCAGACACTGCTGGCTGCTCCACTGGCCTCTGCACAACAAAGTTTCTGGCAGAAAGGCAGTAATGTGTCTGCTGTTACATCAGTGCTGATGGTGGCACTGGCATCTCCTCTTCATGAAACCCAGAGAGCAGGGCTGGTGCCATCAGGATCTGCAGCCTTGCCAGGGTTCCTGCAGTGAGGAGGGGCTGGACAAGGACTGATTGGTTGTTGTTCAATCCCTCTGACTGATTCCACTGCTTGGGTGGCAGAGCATCAGCCAATGAGGGTTGGCTGGATTTTTGTCATTACCTGTGGTTAAGAGCCCAACCACTACAGTCACTGACTGCATCTCTCATATTTTATCATCTCTAGATGACCCTGCTTAAGTGGGAGGGTTGAACCAGATGCCGCCCAGAGGTTCTTTCAACTCAGAGAGTCATTCTGTGACTCTCTGAGTTTTATGCAAGCAATGATTGCTGAAGTTACAGAGCTCACTGTAAAGCTCAGTGTGAGAACTCACCTTTGGGGACCTGCTCTTGCAGCCCTGTGAGAGGCCCAGCCTGTGCTGTAAGGCTTTCCAGTTGCACTGGGGAGACCTCCAGGAGGTACCTGGAGGATGCTTTGAGGAAGGATGATACTGGTGATGTGCACCTAGTGCAGGAAAGCAGGGCCCTTGCAGAAGTGAGGGATGAACATGGGTCACAACAGCCCCACGAAACACTGCAGGCTTGGGGCAGAGTGCCTGGAAAGCTGCATGGTGGAAAAGGACCTGGAAGTGTTGGCCAACAGTGACTGGACATGTTCAATCACCATGTGCCTGGATGGCCAAGAGGGCCAATGGCCTGTATCAGAAGTGTGGCCAGCAGGACCAGGGCAGGGATTGTCCCCCTGTACTACCCTTGGCCTCACCCCACTGGTGAGGCCAGACCTGAAGTGCTGTTTTGGGCCCCCGTTTTGGGCTCCTCACTTGAAGAAGGACATTGAGGGGCTGGAGTGTGTCCAGAGAAGGGCAACAGAGCTGGGGAAGGGTCTGGAGCACAACTCAGGTGAGGAGCAGCTGAGGGAGCTGGGGGTGTTTGGCCTGGAGAAAAGGAGGCTCAGGGGGGAACTTATCACTCTCCAGCTCCCTGAGAGGAGGCTGGAGCCAGGTGGGGTTGGTCTCTTGTCCTAGGTAATAAATGACAGAACAGGAGGAGATAGGCTCAGATTTCACCAAGGGAGGTTTAGATTGGACATTGGGAAAAATGTCTTCACAGAAAGAGTGGCCAGGCACTGGAACAGGCTGCTCAGGGGAGTGGTGGAGTCCCCATCCCTGCAGGTATTTAAAAGATGTGTAGGTGTGGCACTTAGGGACATGGTTTAGTGGTGAACTTGGCAGTGCTGGGTTAGCAGCTGGACTTGATCTAAGAGGTCTTTTCCAGCCTAAAGGATTCTACAATTCCATGATGGCATGGCCACTCTGGGTTGCAGCCAGCTTTTCTCCCAGAATTACTGGAACTGCTGTTGCTTCTGCTGGCAGCAAGCACAGATTTATCAGTGGGTGATGGAGGCAGTAACCTCCATCCCTGCCTTGTCAGGTGCAAGGGGCCAACTGCCCACACTGTCCATCTGTCCACACTGTGGCCTAGCCTGGGGCTCCCTTCAGCCCAGTGTGGGGGTTGAATGAAAAAGAGAAACATAAAAGAAGCATGTGGGAAGCGTTAGGATTTTTTCAGCTTATTTGTAAAAGAGTGTGTTCCTGGGCTTTCAAGGGACAGCAGGAGGGTTTTGTCCCTACAAAGTGAGTCACAAAGTGAAAGAAAACCCCAGAGTATCCTTAATTCTCAGTCTGTAATTGTTTGCAGTGATTTCAACCTGGAATATTGTGCTAAAGCAAATCATATCCTGGGCTGCATTAGAAGCATGGCCAGCAGGTGATGCAGGAGCTGATGCTCCCCTTCTATTCTGCTCTTTACAAGACTTGGAGTACTGCATGCAGCTCTGAGACCTCAGTGATTAGTAATGGAAGAAGTAATAGAAAGGCATAGAAGTAATGGAATAATAGAAGTAATGGAAAGGCATGGTCCTGTGGAGCAGGTCCAGAGGAGGGCCACGAAGATGAGCAGAGGGATGGAGCATCTCTCCTATGAAGGCAGTCTCAGAGTTGCTGCTGTTCAGCCTGGAGAAGAAGGCTCCAGGGAGGCCTTTTAGCAGCCTTCAGTACCTAAAGGGGGTTCACAAGAAAGAAAGAAAGAGACTTTTTACCTGTAGTGACAGATCAAGGTGTAATGGTTTTAAACTGAAAATTTGCTAGATTTATATTAGATATGTGGTGATTTGACCTGGGCTGGATCCCAGGTGCCCACCAAAGCCAGTCTACCACTCTCCTCCACACCTGGAGAGGGGAGAGAAAATATAAAGACTTGTGGGTTGGAGTAAGAGCAGGGAGAGATCACTCAGCAATTACCATCACTGTCAAAACAGACTTAACTTGGGGAAATTTGTTGAATTTATTACAAATCAAAATAATGGAAGGATAATGAGAAGCAAACCTAATCTTAAAAACGCTTTCCCCCACCCCTTCCTCCTTCTCAGGCTTAACTTCATTCATTATTCTTTATCTCCTCCCCCACAGCAGTGCAGGGCAACAGGGAAGGTGGGTTATGGTCAATTCATCTCAGGCTGTTTCTGCCTCTTCTTCCCCCTCAGGGAGAGTCCTTCCCACTGGAGTCCACAAAATTCTTCAATGTGAGCCTTTCCCAGTTCCCCACAATCTGCTCCAGCATGGGTCCCTTCCATGGGGTGCAGTCCATCAGGAGCAGGCTGCTCCAATGTGGGTCCCTTGCAGGGTCCCAAGTCCTGCCAGCAAACCTGCTTCAGTGTGGGCTCCTCTCCATGGGTCCACAGTCCTGCCAGGGGCTGCTCCATGCAGCTTCCCAGGGTGTCACAGCCTTCTTGGGCATCACCTGCTCCAGCATGGGCTCCTCCATGGATCTCTGCATCCCTGTGATCCTCCATGGGCTGCAGGTGGATCTGTGCATCCCTGTGATCCTCCATGGGCTGCAGGTGGATCTGTGCATCCCTGTGGATCCCCATGGGCTGCAGGGGCACAGCTGCCTCCCCATGGGCTGCACCAGGGGCTGCAGGGGAATCTCTGCTCCAGCCCCTGCAGCACCTCCTGCCCCTCCTTCCTCACCCATGACTTCCTGCAAAAACAACACGACCTTGGGGACTGCAGAGATGTTTCTCTCACATATTCTCACTCCAATCTTCTCTGGCTGTAATTACTTCCATGCAATAACTTTTTTGTTTCCGTTCTAAAATATACTATCACAGAGGCAGTGCTACCACAGCTGCTGGGCTCAGCCTTGGCCAACAGCAGATCCACCCTGGAGCTGACTGGGATTAGCTCTGCTGCCCATGGGAGAGCTTCCAGCAGCTTCTCACACAAGCCACCTCTACAGTGCCCCTGCTACCAGAGTCTTGCCATGCAAACCCAATACAGATATTAGAAGAAATTCTTTGCTGTTAGGGTGGTCACAGTATAACTGGTTTCCCAGAGAAGTTGTGGGTGCCCCATCCCTGGAAATGTTTAAGGTCAGTTTGGATGGGGTTTTGAGCTTCTGAACAACCAGATCTATTGCAAGATGACCCTGCCCATGGCAGGGGGCTGGACTAGGTATTTGTGAAAGTTCCCTTCCAGCCTTTCTGTGGTTCCATGACTTGGCCATGTTTTGATTTGGGGGAACTTTGAAAACCTTTAAGTTAGCCACACAGGTCCTGAGAGGTCTGGGAAGAGGCTTCTGTTTCTCTTCTGGTATCTAGAGCTGAAAATAAGTAACTGCTTGGTGAGACAAAGACCCTCCAAACCCAGGGACTGGTACACAGACCAGTCAGTGAACCAGCAGCCACAGGGCTTCTTGCTCC